>NC_054082.1:15994285-16304285 GCF_017562075.2 Anopheles merus
AAGGGCACCACGCCGATATGTGAGGTTAGTTGAGGGGGTAAAAGCAATATGGCGTACACGTTGTTGTTCCATTCGCGATTGATATTTGAATGAGAAGGGATATAGAGGGAGTATATGTGTGTATGTGTGTGTGTGTGTGTGACAGGGGAATTTATCGATAATGATGAAGGAAAAAACAACAGTTGAAGCAATCTAGTTTTTAGCACAGACGTGCACGTGCGTGTAGTGTCTCGACTTTTGAGGTTAACTAACTGGTTTTTTTCGTGAAAAAAGAGAAGAAGAAAAACACAAAACACAAAACACGAAGTATTAAATGCATCCGTTCATAGTGCATCGAGCAAAACTAATTTTTAGAACAATTGTGCAAGCCCCGTTCGCGTTGAGGGTGCTGTTGTTTTACGTTAGGCAACTCGTTACTATAGTTTATATGCAAGTTAGTGGAGCGGAGGCAGGGTGAAGGATAGAAAAGAGAGTGCGAAATCGTAGCAATACCGTGTTCGAGTTTAAGCTGCATTTGTTCTTTGTTCTTCGTGCAAGTGTTGCCAGCGTTTATCACTCTAACAATCAAGCGTTTTTAGTACTGTTTCGTTAAGGCAATTACTTAGAACAATGTTTTTTTTATTGTGCTGTTGTTGTTAATTTTCTGCCTAGTTTATAGTAATAGCCTCACCGTAGGAAGAATCTTACCGAGGCAGAAAAGAAACGAAATCAGGCGGGTAGTTTTTGGAATAGGAATTGAATAGAACGATCTAAGTCTACGTTTGATATAGCATTCAAGTAGAGCGTTAGTAGACCGTTTGCTTGAAGAGTTTGTATTCGGGTTTTTTAGCAATTCTTTTCTAGAACAGCAAACATACAAAATAAAACTACAATCATATCAATCATACTCATACCTTGAACATCAAACGCACGTTAAGCAACTGCTTGTTCCCGTACGTAGTAGCTACGGCTCTCTTTGCTATTAGTTCCATTGCGTTGCTTTGAATTTGTAGCCAACGCCAGGTTTATTCGTTCGACGCATACATACATACAGTCCCTGCATTGGCAAATCATTGGCAAACTGAACCAACGATTAGACTTTGCACTATTGTAGAAATTGAGTAGCAGCAACAGCAATGGACAGATATTTCCATTTATTTGCACTGCTTAATTGCGTACCGGTAGGCTAGTTGATAGAATGTGTCTCTCTCTCTCTCTTGTTGCAATGGCAGAGTTTAAATAAAGCTTTAAAAAATTTGGGAAAGGCGAATGTTACGGAAGGTGGGTACGACGAATTGATATAGCTTCTAAGCGTGGTTGGGGGTGTAGCCGTGGCAGATGCAATTGGATCGATACAATCAAAAAAATCGATTGCTTCAAAATAAGACAACAAAACACAACAATGAGTGAAAACATTTTTGCAAATATGAATCGGTTATAGCAATAATAATTAAAAAAAATAACAAATACTAGCACCAACACCATTCCCTGTGACGGTGCTAGTCATTACGATATAATGTTTACATGATAAAAATCGAAGGCAGCGATTAATTAGGGGAAGAAGAGCAGAATGGGAAGAAGAGACGAACACAAAACAAACATAACAAATTTCTTTTATTTCCCATTTTTGCCTGCACGCTGATGCATGCATGCCCGTTCTGGATTGGATAGTGGCGCTAAAGCGCACCTAACAAAATTGCAGTTTTGATGTTTGTTATGTTATAATATTATGCATACAGTTTTACTACAAGCCTCCCAGGAGCCACTCAACTCCACATCGCTCTGCCCTATCGAGGACATACTCGGAGCAAATGCACCCTATACATTCGAATAAATACAAAACGAAATGTTTACTTTTAACATATAATCATACATAGTATTCCATATATAAATATAGTAGAATGGGGCGGGGTTCAAAAACCATGAAGCAATTAGTGAGGAATCAAGAATACACACACTAACAGCAGTGCGGAACAGATTGAACGGGAACAGTTCAACACAGGAGGTAAGCAAGCAAGCAAACAAACAAGCAAACAACAAACAGTAAAGGAAAAACAAACAACAACGGGAAAAGTGATAAGATAACATTTAGACATTTAGCTAAAACCAACCAATTTAGTGCGTAGGCTAATCTAAGCTAATTCAAATCGACCTCCAAAAACTTTGCCGCAATCTTAGGAGTTACAAACACAACCACAACAAAACAAAAAAGTGACATGAACATAACTGAATATTAAAAAAAAAACACAGAACGCATAATACAACCAAATCATGAAATTCGATGCAAAATAATACAATTAGCTAACAGCGAAGCAAACCCAAACGCACACCACGTACAACACAAAACCGCATCACAAAAACGAAAGAGAAAGGGAAAAAGACGGGGAAACCGATAACCTGAACTCATGTTGATATATATACATACAAATATATGAAGAGGGAGCGAAAGAAAGAGAGAGAGTTAGTCCGCCTGCAGGATAACGTTTACTAACGCAAGCAACCAATTGAATTCTCACTAGCTAAACGAAACAATTCCAATTTCACATTTGCAAAAACACTACTACTAGTACCGTGCCGTTCGGGGCGGCAGCAGCGAACTGTACATACCATAGGCAATCGAGGGTTGGTTAGCTGGTTTGATGCTCCATGCGTAGAGACACAGTCGTTACATTTACCAGATCGCAAACTAATTATAACGCGAACTCCTTTACCTACCTTCAACGCGGATAGCAAAGGGATAATCGCCAAACGCCGCATATTTAGAAGTACCAAATTGGTTTGTCTTCTTCATCCATTGATCACCTGCAGGGTTTAGCGTCACAGCGTAGGTAGCGCTTGTTGGATGGCTTTACTATTTGCTGAAGCTGTGCTTTTGATTAAATTAAAACTACACAGCAATTACCATACCGGTTACCGGTCATCGCGAATTAAAAGGGCCAAGGGAACTGGTACCGGTAGATGATATCGAAATTAAACATGCATTCTTACTGCCACTCTTCCATACAACAGGAAATCGTACTGTCCTATTGTTCTGAGATTATTTTTGTTTTCACTTCCTTTCTTTCTTGTCCAGTTACTTGCCTTTCACCGAGTACACGCATAACCGGGCTCAGAAAGTTGCTTCACTTTTGTTTTAGATTAATTATAATGTTCACGTAGGAAAACAAAGTATCACAACAGAGAAGATATTTAAACCTCTTCTAGGGAGGTGGTGAATCTTGGGGCAGTAAGCAAATTTGCATTCCATTGGTATCGATTTGGAAGCGCGTTCAGTTTTCAGCGAGCGAGTAGTTTTGCAAAAATTGCACAAAAACAAATAAAAACAAAACACAAAAAAAACACAAAAGCAAAGGGTGCCGGTAAGAGCGATTTGGATGCATCCACAGCATTTGTACATTTTTTCACTATTTTATATTTAGCAATATTTCTGATGAAGAAAACAAAAATCAACCAAAAACAACAACAACAACAACAACAGCAACCGTGGAGGCGATAAAAAAAGTTATGAACTAATAAAAGAAAATCAATCTAAAAAGATCAGAAAATATAAACAACATTTGCGTGTTTGTGTGTGTTTCATTGTGTGGCGCAATGGAGAGCAATATAACCGACAAACCGACGTGACACTTCGAACAAAATGAGCTTCAAAAGTTGTCTCCTTATTTCAAATGAAAATACGTTAAACACTACCGCCATCTCTATAATGATTCGCTTACTACACTGACACAGAGGAGACACTGCTAAAACCCCTTTTTGTTTTTCTTCGCAAATTGCAATGCTTATTGTTTTATGTACTTCTCACATCTTTTGCATTGATTTAGAAACTTATAAAATGATTTTCCTGGGTGTTTTGTCCAATAATTCTCACAAAATCTTGCCTCACACTTCCTTCGCAATTTGTATTTATAAAAGTTGCTTACATCGAAGCAGCCGTGAACAGAGCTTACTTTGACAAAAGTGTTCGCCTCACTGGTAAATGACAGTACTTTCGTGTGGGACACTTTTGTAACATCAGTGTCACGTCGGTTTGTCGATGAGCAATGTATCACATGCATATGCTGAGCTTACCCAAGTGCCACAAATCCACTAAACGACCACTAAACGGCTTCTAAACGCCTCAAATTCTCTACCTAAACGGAATATAGAAAGACTTCGTTTAGCAGACGGCAAACGACTCATGCATTCTAAAAATAGCAAAAAAGCTGGTGGCGCCATCTGTTTGTGGGATACCCAACCTGTGGAGCTTCCTCGCTTGGAGGAGAGCTTTCTCATTTCCTCTGTACTGTTGTATGGTTTCGCATTGAAGTTATGCATCGCTAGAACTAGAACGGCGATACGATTGTTTAAATACTAAACTCCAACGGAAACCACCAGTACTGAAGCAAGTGAGATTTGAGTAATGGTCGTTGGTGTTGATACCCACGTATCTGACCACACGACCATTCGTATAGATTTTTGCTCAGAAAGTTAGAAGGCTATATAGGTCATTATAAGATGAAACTTGTCGAAACACATTGCAAGAAAAGGATAGCAATATAATGATGAGTTGTAATACGCCATCTATTGATCAAACCAATGAAGCTGTGAAGCTTTCATTTTTTTCCTATGGATATTCAATTTTCCAGTCGTTTAAGCTTAATCTGTGGCGCTTGGGTACCTTTCTTTTTTACAGAACAGAGCAAATTCACAGTTATTATACGCACTTTCATATATGATATCAATACATAAAATCAATTTTCCAAACTAAATCGATGAATCTAACTTCCAAACTTCCACCAACAGGTAACCGAACTTGTAACGACGTTACATCTTCAAACTGTCAATTTGAAACGCTGGACACGGTCTTTGCTGTCAAAATCGCGCAATGGGAATGCGCACCCTGCCCGTGCTGCAAACTCGTATGCAGTATCGTTGGATAGTGTGTTCAAACTATTATTTACAATTTTACACATAAATAAACAATGCAATCGTTTCAGCTAATGCACTAGTACATTTTTACTAAACTGTCAGTAATCCTTATCATTATTTTCCTTCGAAAAACCACGCTATTTTACTCGGCACTGCTTTCTCGCGCGTCCCTATTCCACCCTACATCGCTGTCGCAACTGTCAAAACGGTGGCTCGACACAACACAACAACAACAACAATGGTGTAAGCACTTTTCTGCTGCCTGGTCGCGAGCCCGAACACAATTTCGATCGCGGATGTTGAAGCAGCAACACTGAAACGGTGCGCGCAATACAGTGAACGTGCGGAGCACTGTGTTCCGCTTTCCCTCCCACCCCTCCCGGAACGTGAGGACACCTTGTGGGACAGCCGTGTTTTGGGGGAACCGTGTCGGGAACGGTGTGCCACAGCACCACGCACGATGCAACACCAGTCCTTGTTCGCATAACCTGTGTACGCTCTGCTCCGGTGCTTCGGTGAATCGCGACAGGTGCCACCAGCCTGCATTAGTGCTAAATTAATAATGTCCGCGGCGAGTCGGGTGACGCGCGAAATTGCTTCCAACAAAGCGGCAAAGGGTGTGCGGTGGTTGTGCGGGCGGTGCCGTTCTAGCTTCTAGCATGCACACCGAGTGCCGTGTGTATTCCCCGTTCCTGAATCAAGCGCATCAAAAAGAAACGGGTGGCGAAGGTGACGAAATATATTACAAAAAAAAAAACCCCGTCACTGTGTGCAGTGTGAGCCGCGAGCGGTCGCTTTCTCCGTCGATTATAAACGGGCGACGGAACGGAAGTGATTAAAAGTTAGTCATACAGTGCGCCTCCGGTCGATCGACAACAATCCCCGTGTGCGCCGGTGTGCGTGTGTGGGTTTGCGTGTGAAATTAAAAACAAAAGCAGAATTAATTGCAGCCAGCCCCGTTGTCCCTAACAACCGTTGTGCAAGGGGCCCCAACTCCCCGCAGAACCTGTGGCCGTGCAGCATCGGCAAACAATCGGAAAGGTCAAGGCAAATCGAAGCACGCGCCGCGTTTTGTGCCGATTGCAAACATTCCGCTGCAACAGGGAGGCACATACACATAAACAAAGAAAGGACACCCGAGCCCGAGTCCCTCCCGGTCGGCACGATGGATTTCGTCAACTTGCTCCTGTTCTGCCTGATGTCGTGCGTGATCGGGGCGGTGGTAATGCTGCTGATCCAGTACTATGCCTTCGTGCGATACTTCCGCCTGCCGGAACTGGACCAGGAGGAGGAAAATCAGCGCAAATCGGCCTTCAGCGAACGCTACGTACTGCCCGATGTAAGTCCCGGGATCACGGTTTCCCGCTCCCCCAGCTGCTGTTGCTGCTACGGGAGTGTCCAATTTCCGTTTTGTTCTGTTTTTTTTTTTCTTCTCAATTTCTGTTTTGTTTTCCATCCTGTTCAGCCTTTTCTTGCGAGTGTAATCTTTCTTTTTTCACCGATTGCCTGCGGGATGTTTTTCCTTCTCCGTAAAATGCTGAGGAAACACATTCGTAAAATACCGAAAACAACCCCGATAAAGCACTAGGAAAAGGAAGGAAAAGGCCGAGGAAAAGGCACCAGGAAACGAAGGGTATACCCCAATGAACAGCTACGGCAAAAAAATTGTGCCCAATAGCTCGTGACCTACTTTCGGCCCCCTCCCTTTTTCCCGAAGGCAGTTCCATTTCCTCCATCGAAAACCATCGTGGAAATGGGCATGTTTTTATTACTGACACTGGCGGGTATGTGTGTGTGTGTGTGTGTGACTCACGCGTCAAGACACATTCACGGGTATATAGTAGGGCCGCCACGAGGCCCCCAAAAGCCAAAACCGTTCCGGTTAAATGACGCACCGCGGTCGGTGCTGCTGCATCGGTACCCGGTTGTCCTTCCCTTGATTGTGCTTGTCGTCAGCGAGCGGCACTTTTTTGGCGGTTGTTGCCCTTTTCCGCCTGGTGGCTGAAACTCGCCGGTCGATGGCGGATTAGGTAGTGCTGTTTTTACCCCCTCCTTCTCCCCTCTTAAGAGGTTGATAGCGCAGGTTTCACTTTTGTTTTTTTTTTACGACAGACACAGAAAAAGATGTCTTAATGTTGTTACACAGTCAACCACCGTTCGATGGGTTCATCGATTTAGGTTGGTTCGGGGACAGCGCGGGGTGAGCGTGTTTCTTTTTTATGATGGTCTGTAGCCCCAAAACACGGTGGGGAAGGGAGAGAAGAGGAGCTGGGACACAGCATGGTATGAATTAAGGTGCCTGCGTGTGTTTGCCATTTGTTTCTGTTGCCGTGGGTTCACGACAAAACATCAAAGCACTGATAAGAGTATAGAACGTTAAGTATTGCGTCCGTTTGGTTCCTGTTGCGAGACACATTAAATCATACTCTTCTATTTCATAACTATGCAAAGTTTGGCGCAAATGACACTCTGCCCCAAAACGCGACTTTTCCGACCGTTTAAATATGACCCACTGTAAACATGTTTAAATTTGTGTTTCTTTGAAATGTGTTGAATCCACCTGCCCCGTCGATTATTAAATATGAATATTCAGAAAACAACGGTGGAGGGGGAGAGGGAAACATCGGCTACGATAAATGATGCAAAAACAGATTTTCAGCGGGGAAGGATAAGCGTCCGCCCGATGGCAGGACCGTCAAGCTCATTGCGATTTAATGAACCATCGGATCGATTTTGCACCTTTAAGCAAACGTTTCTGACGTCATGGAGCAGAGAGAAAGAGAGAGAGAGAGAGAGACAGAGAGAGAGAGAGAGAGAGAGACAGAGAGAGAGAGAGAGAGAGAGAGAGAGTGCAAAGCCTTGCCCCAACCTTTCAGGCCTTGACGACCTTAACTAAAACGCTCCACTTTTCCGCCCGGAACCATGGGATTGAGGATGAGGATTATGCATTGCGCTCTAGTCTCCGTTTCCTGCTTTAATCGTAAACTGTTGCCAGCAATTATTATCCTTCCCCGAGCAAGCTGCGATTTTATTTGGCGAGCACGGTAACAGAATCCATCTCCCAAAATCAACAGATAGGAAAGCTGACCTCCAGCAACTCCACTGCCCCGTTGCCCCGAGAGCTGCCTACTTGCTGTCCCACAATCGAAATGGTGCAACCGGCGGTACTGGCAAACAGTTATGTTAATTTTGCAGAGCAGAGAGAAAGAGTGAGATCAAAAGCGAAACAGAGGACAGCACGTAAAACAAACTCCACCACCAACATCACCACCACACGGGCTGAAAACGGCTGAAAAGGAACGGTGCGAATGGATTTTTGAAAATTTTTCCCAGAACGTGGCCTCGCAGTGCCCACCGAATAGGGGGAAAGGATCTCTCCTTGCAGCGGAGCGACAACCACATCACACACACACACACACCAAACATACGAAACTCAACGATGAAAGTTAACAAGTTTTATACCCCTTTCTTTCTCCAAAGCCCACATTTTCCACACATTAAATATGCGGTGCTTTTCCGCCGGAGAAAAGTAGAGAGTGTGTGGAAGAATGTTTCAACCAATCCAGTAGGAATAAGATTTTCCAACAAATCCAATCGGAAGCAGAAAGACAAGCCACAGAACGCATGGCGTGCAGCGCCACGGATCATGGATTGTGTGTCCTGGCTCACTCTACCCTTTTTCTTCTTCTTTTTGTTCTTCTTTTTTAATTTTAGCAACTGCCACCGTCTGTCGTACGGCAGCATGATGTCTGGTTTGCTTCCCGGCTGATAAGAATGTGCGCACAAAGTTTGAACTCTTGCCCACTCGCGCGCCTGTCTGCGTGTATGTGTGTGTGTGTGAGATTGTGACCAACAAGATTGGTTACACCGAGATTCGGTAACCGTCGAACCTGGGGACCGGGCATCAGCCTGCATCAGTGCCACTGCACGTACGAGCACGAACACTCGAGCACATCTTGTGAATGTCCTTCTGCCGCAGGAGAGGCAATGCGCAAGCAATGAATTTCCACCCAGCTGAACCCACTACAAAAGAAATCCCACGCCTTCCCACACTAGCGCGGGTGGTGGGATGAAAGAACGGAATGGTGGATGGGCCACATGTACGAGAACCACATACTCCAGTTTTCATTTGTCAAAGCTTCGTGCGCTTGGCGAAAGGGCTGCGCTACCATCACCAATCTGGACGGCGACCCAGTTGCTGTGCCGAGCGCGTTTGCCGGGCGGGCTTGAGCAGCAAACCCAGCCCGCTCACGATTACTCAATTTCATTGGGCAGCGGCATGAATTGAAAACTGAAAAGGCGCTGGTTCAGTTGCTGCTGCTCTAAAATGTATGGCCACCCTGCGGCGGCTGATGGTGCTCGAATTAAAGTTGCTAACTCACAATGGCACCGCAACACACACACACAAGCACAGAGTGTGTCTCAAAGCTGCATTCCTCATTGTTGTAGTTGAGTCATGGTGCCTTTTTTCCCCCTTGCAGGAGCGGTAGGAAAAGTTTCGTTTGCTTAGAATTTTCCCACCAATTCCAACGCGCGGCGGCTGCTTGTGGAAAACGTAAGCTTTGTAAAATTCTTCACGAAAAATCTTCCTTTTTCCTTCCATCACTTTTTTTTAATTTTTCATTGCATCACTCGCCGCACTGAGTAGGTGAAAGAGCAGAAAATTCCCTCAAAACTCGCTCCAGCAGAGCATGATTTCCGTTTGCCAAGCACCAACTACATAATGAGTGGTTATAAATAGTGTGTGTGTGTGTGTGTCGAGTAGCTGTACAAGGGTTAACTTGTTCCCCTTAAGAACCCGCTTTTATCGCCAAAGCACAGTCGAAATGACACAAGCCAACCGAGAGAAGCGGTGCTCTACCGGTGTGTTTTTTTTTCTTTTTGCAGCACTACGCTACACCCAACCCAACCCAGCGCGCACGTCAGAGAAAAGGATCTTCCAGCGGGCCGAAGCTGAGCTACCACGCCGCTCCCGGTGCCGGTGCTAAGTTATTGATTGCAGTTAAAACACCTGCAGCCGAGACCTGGTTTGGTAGCCCCGAGGCAGGCTGGCTCGTGTTGTTAAAGATTGAGCAACGGATACCGTGCCGTGTACTCTCCTCTCCTTCCCCCGGGAGGACAACCTCCTCATCTTTGCTCGTCGTTTGCCTGGCCCGGGTTACGAGACACCGGTTCGACAAACATCATTAAAAATGTTCACATCGGCCGGCGTACACCCAGCACCAGCATGGAAAATGGCTTTCCACCATTGCTGCTATATATTATGGTTCATAATTTTCATCAACCGTTTGGCCGCTGGCTGCAACTTACCTGCCCGGGGGACGTACGGGCTTTCCCTCCCCTCCCAGGACACGACTAAACTAATAAGAAAGAATGTTGCCACCTGGGCAGGGAGACGCTTGGTTGACGATTTAATGCCTCCTGACCTTAGGATAGTGTGCCCGTGCTCGTCACCGTCCTATAGTAGTAGTAAGACGGCAAACAGGAAAGGCGTTCTTTAGTTTGCTATCGGGAACCATCTCAAAACGAAACCCATTCTCTCCTCATTATCACTTTGGTTTTATTGCCGGAGATGTTCGCCGAAGGATGGCGCTGGTGCACGCAGCAACTATGGCAAGCGGCCTTGATTTGTTGTAAAAAATTTACGATCTCAATCCTGACTCCCTGGGGACACGAACAAAGGGGGTTGAGAGGTGAGAGGGATTTATTATGACCATTTGAAGGTTAGGCTCCAAGAATTGGGGAATTTAGGAAGACACTTTTGGGAAGGTTCGTAGCGATTCAAAAATGCAAACAGACAAACTGCCCCGAGATTGCCCGAATTTATTGCAATGGCGTGACCGGCCAGTTGAATTATCGACCTTTCTTCACACTCGTTTCGTTTTGGACTGCCCTAAACCATTGCCCAATAGACGCTCAATGACTGTAGAGGCTATTATGTTCTCTCCATCTATGATGAAAGCACATGTTTATCCACAATTATTATTCAATCAAACACTTGCTGCTGGCTGGCTGCGCTGGACACAAATCTACGCTGCTTGCCCCAGTGTGCACCCCGACAGTCACTCAACAGTCCTACAATGTTCCACTTCTGGCTCCGTGTTCCGCTGCTCTGGTACTGTACCGTGGCGTTCTTCGGCACCTTGCCACACGCAACCGACGGGCAGTTTATAGTCAACAATGGTTTACCAAGTGGGATAAAGCACTCCCCGACAGCAGCCGGGCCCACGGTGCCACCCGACAGTTCGGCAGAAACGCCCGAAACGACGACGGCACCGCGAATGGCCTGCCAGATACGAACGGTCGTCACACCGGACTCGAACGCGTCCCTGCTTATCCCGGATCGGATCTACGACCTCATCACGCTCGATAAGAAGCCGGACTTGGACCTGCCGGCGGTGCTGCAGCCGATCAAAGAATACTGCTGCATCTCGGTGCGCGTCCAGTCGCAGCCGCACCCGAACGCGACCGACATCGTCGAGGGCGTGCTGGAGCTATACTGCGGGCTGAAGCCGCTGATCCAGTTCAGCTTCTGGGTGGAGCAGTCGACCGGCTGTACCGATCTGTTTCTCGAGAACGTGCGTGTCGATCTGGAGCGGTGCGGTACGGTCCAGCCGGCCGTGGCCAGCTCGCTCTACCAGATCCTGATCAAGACGAGCGAGAAAATCGTGTTCCAGCTCGGGTACGACATTGAGCCGATGCTCACGCAATCGTTCGCGACGTTCAGCAGCGAAGAACGCGACCTCAGTAGCCAACCATCGATCGAGACCATGTGGAAGTGCAACTGTACGCTGCCGCGGGAAGCGTTCGTTGCCTTGGGGATGTGCATACTGGGCAGTGTGAACAACATCACCAAGCTGGTCGTGCACATATCGCTCATCGTGTCGATCGGGATCGGTACCACGTGTACGCTCATACTCTTCGTCTGGACAATGCGCCGGGTGTGGAAACTCTTGGAGAAGTTGTAGAGAAAGGATGATGGGGAGGCTCAAGCTCTACCCTAACAACGATGCCAACGAGGAGGTCTGCTTTCGTTTCCCTCGAAAGAAGCTTGATAAGTAATCATTTATATAGAAAGCAAGCAAATCACGCTGGCCTGGTAACACAAACTGTAGCTGATGCTTAACTTAAAATATCAAACCTTGAACGAGAACGTCTGCAGCGGCGGACCCCTTCAAACCGGTCGTGTTAAATTGAACGGCGTGCTGTTGTCGAACTGTTTCTCCTACACCGAAATTCATATCGCAGATAATTCACTGAGCCCGTCCTAATTAATTGCCGTCACTGCCTGACAACGGTGCGGGCGACATTAAGGTGCAAGCATATCCGGAGGCGTCTGCACGAAGACGCCAACACAAACGACAAACAACGCCAACGACGACGAGGATGGCGACGGGGTCAACCCGGCAAACGCAAACAGTATTTTTGTGTTCGCAGAATGCGGCGTGCCGTCCCGGCGCGGTGGCCCCTTCCCAGCCGGAAGGCAACGGTGTTGAAAGGACGTTGTTGGGCACACGGCTCGGCGGCTGTTGCGGCAGAAGGAGAACGTCCTTTCGTAAATGTATCTTCTTCGTCCTCTTTGCGTTGGCAGAAGCTTTGTTCGTTGCTCGCGCAAGATTTATATTCCTCTATTTCTAATTTAACACCGGAGAGTGGGAACAAATCAAATAAAAAAACGTCAAACTTCCTCACAGAAAAGGGGCTTTTCTCCCGAACCAGCACGCCAGGGGAATATTGTTATTGTGTGTGTATTTGTGTGTCGCCGGTTCCGTGGGTGATTAATTTCGTTAGAATTATTTTTAGAACGAAAGCCTTTTACCTCCGCGCCGTGCCTACGCGCGCACAAAATGTGAAAACAAATCCACACTTTCAATCACACAAAAGAGCACGTCCTTCCAGCAGCGGCGTGCTCAGCAAAGCACACGTTTTCGCTGGACGGTGGGGGGGATGGGGGGTGGGCGGTTCGAAGGTGGCCTTGTGGGCTGTTGCCGTGCGCAGCATATCGCACGTGGGCGATTTCCTGCTGGTGTGACATCTCCCAGAAGTGAGGCATTTGTCTCCCCTTCCTCCGGGTACGGATGCTGCGTGGAGGTGGTGTTGGTGACGCGATGTATGATTTAGTATCGTTTGTTTGTGTTTGGTTATTATTTGCCGTTGATTGCATCCTTACTCTCTCTCTCTCTCTCTCTCTCTCTCTCTCTCTCTCTCTCTCTCTCTCTGCTAAGAAGCAACCATTCGTCCCTCCCGCAGAGCCATTCGCTTCACTAGCTTCCAATTGCTGTCGCGTGCTTTTAATTTGTTTGTTTTTCACGTTCTCTACTCCGCATGACGCGCCGACAGACGCTGCTGGAGAACATAAAGGCACCGGATCAGGAAAGCAAATCCACGATAATGGCCATCAATCTGATACTGCAGTTTCTGTACTTTGAGCTGCGGCAGTCGAACCGCGTGCGCAAGTGGTTCCACCGGAAGCTGTCGCTCGAGCTGGACGAGCTGATAAGCAAGACGACCACGGGCAAGCTGTTTGACAAGCTGACGGTGAGTAGAGGGCGGTGAGAGGACGCACAAGGGAGGAGAGAGGCTTACACCTGCCCTAACTTCATTCGACAGATTCGTGATCTGGATTTGGGCAGCCAGTTTCCGGAGATAAAAAACTTTCGCCTGCACGCGGTCGACCTGCACCCGGACGAGGGACACATCGAAAGCTTGGATGTGCTGCTGGATCTGCACTACGAGGGCAACTTTCGGCTCACGATCGACGCCGACATGGTGCTGGGGAAGAAGGGTTCGCTGGCGCTGCGGGTGAAGCAGGTGTCCGGGCTGGCCCGGTTGCAGTTCACCCGCAAACCGTACACGCACTGGTCGCTCAGCTTCATCAACGACCCGAAGGTGGAGCTGGACGTGCAGTCCCACTTCCAGGGCCGGCAGATGCAGTCCAACATTACCAGCCTGATCTCGAACCAGATACGGAAGGCGATCCGTCGGAAGCACACGCTTCCCAACTATAAGCTAAGGTGCGAACGATCGTTTTGTCCCTTTGCACATGCAAAGTCAGCGGGACATTACACTCATTAATTGACCTTCTTTGTTTTTGTTTGCGCTACTTTCAGATACAAACCATTCTTCCACCGTGTGGAGGAGGACTACGAACTGAACGAGATCGTGCCGAACGGTTCGCTCGAGGTGACGATAGCGGAAATTTCCCGCCTGAATGCGCCGATCCGCACGCTAACGCACGTGTACTGCACGCTGACGCTCGCCCACATGCCCTGGGTGGTGGCCCGCCAGCAGGACGACCAGGGCGCGATGATGATCGTGTCGCTCGACATCGAGATACACAAGGCCAAAAACCAGCAGATCGGCATCGTGTTCAAGCAGTCCGACCAGACCGTGCTGATCGATGCGGTCATACCGAACACGCCGGCCTCGAAGGCGGAGCTGCGCCGCGGCGACGTGCTGCTCTCGATCCAGGGCAAACGGGTGACGAACATTAGCCAGGTGCCGAAGGTGATCAAGACGCTGAACAGGCCCATGTTTGTGCTGCGCATCGAGCGGCTCGTCCCGGGGCAGATCAGGAACGATGCGCTGCTGGACGACTACGAGCCGGAGTTTGAGGAGATTGATCCGAATCTGAACATTACGTTCGTGAAGAACGTGGAAGCGGTACAGATCGGTGGCGGTACGGCGGGGCTGCGCGAGCGTAAGCTTGCCCGCCGCAACTCGAAGGACAACAGTGGCGGTGAGTCGAGCCACTCGAACACACCGGGCACGACGCCGGTGAAAAAGTCGTCCACCATTGTGGTGGGGGGTGCGGAAACGTCGACGCCGCGGGGTAGCTTTTCGGAACCGGCTGCTGCCGGTGGACCGAAGCCGAAAGCGCTGAACGTCGAATGCTACCCGCAACACTCGTCGATCGATGCGGAATTCAATTCGTTCATCCGGCTGGACGACCCGTGCACGTTCCAGCTGATGGAAAAGTATTCCTACCTGAACCTGAGCGTGTTCGGCAAGAGCAACGAGGAGCACCGGCTGCTGGGCTATCTCAACATCCCGATCAACAGTATACTGGTGGAGTGTAACGAATCGCATCTGGGGCACCATCTGAAGAAGTATCCACTGCTGCCACCGGAAGCGATCGATGTGTTAGTATACGCGAGCGCGCGCGCCTTTGCTTATTTGCTGTACGTTTTGTTTTTTATTAAATGATGGCCTTTAACATTCCAGCTCCAATCACCCACTCTCGATGCAGTCCGGATTTGATCAAAACTACTGCTACGGCGATGTGCTGCTGTCGTTCGTTTGGGACGGCAGTGCGCTGGCCTCCCTGTCGTCGCCCACCGCCGCCACCAGCAAAGCGATCAGTGCGGAAAACAAGAAGCAGCGGCTCATTACGATCAGCCGCGGGTCGGCCGACAAGCTGGACGACGATCGGACCGATGGCCTGCTGCTGGATGCCAAACCGTCCGCCTCGTCCACCTTCACGCAGCTGCCGGCGCAGCAGCAGCAGCAGCAGCACGACTTCATCCGTACACACTTTCACCGCACCACGCAGTGCGACTACTGTGGCAAGAAAATTTGGCTAAAGGATGCAGTCCAGTGCCGCGACTGTGCGATGTGCTGTCACAAAAAGTGTATCAACAAGTGTCAAAGCTCGACCGTTTGCACAGCGAACGAGTCGTCCGCGGGAACAACATCCGACCGTTCGTCCACCACCTCATCCACATCGACCGGCATTATAATGGCGGCCGGAGCAGCGGCATCCATGGCATCCACAGCGGCGGCAACCGTTGGCACCAACCAGCAGCCAGAATTTAAGGTGACCGAGCCCGAGTCGCCCACGATAGAGGTGGAAGACTTTGTGGACATTGCTGAAGAGCAGCAGCAGCAGCAACTGCAGCAGCAACAACAGCAGCAACAACAGCAGCAGCAACAGCAACAGCAGCAGCAACAACAGATTGTGCCGAAATCAAAGCTCGAAACACATCGTCAAAGCTTCAGCGATCTGCTCGTGCAGGGGCTGAAGCGCGTCAACTCGGCCAACAACCTTTCCATACCGACGATGGGTGGGCTAAACCCGAGCAGCAAAAGCTTACCCCCCACGCCACAGCACACGCCCCGCAAGCAGTCGCTGGCGAACGTGAGCGCCAACCCGTTCCTGCTGGTGACGCAGCGGCTCGAAAGCCTGCCGGAGGACGTGAACGAGCTGAACATGGAGCAGATTGTCGATCTGACGGCGCCGCTGATCGAGTACGGCCCGTCCGACACGCTGATGGCGCTGGCCAAGAGCAGCAGCAAAGCGATGTACGGCGACTGTGAGCCGGACGTGCGGACGGAGAAGATTAACAAGCTGGTAGGGACCGACGGTGGTGGTGGTGGTGGTGGTATTGTTGTTGATGAGGCCCGTGCGTCTGCCTCGACTGTGCGCCGTACTCAATCCTTTCCCTGCACTCTCTTTGCAGCTTTCCAAACTGCACATAGCGCTGGACTACGAAACCATCAACCAGTCCGTGCTAAACGCGACCAAGGAGAGTAGTAGTAGTAGTAGTGGTGGTAGTGGCGCAGGTGCTAACAGTAAAGGTAGGTCGGCCGATTTATAGCATTTTTTTATTACTAAAGACCCCACCACCTCTTTGACCCGCGGTACCGGCTGTGCGTAATCCGGTACCGGTGTGATACATACGCAATAAGCAATAGATGAATCAGACACAGGTGCACTAGGTCAGTGGTGCTCTAGCGAAAGTGTGTATGTGTGTGAGTGCGTTCCTAACCCATTGTGGCATTGTTACTTAAGGCATTTACGCTCCTTTTTAAAAGCGATCAGACAACGCAATCGACTCGATTGGATGTGATGTAATGTGATAAACGTTTAATCTCGCTAATAAGCTTGCAATTGCAATAAATGTACTTCTACTTATGATTTGCATGCTGTCTGCAAACAGTATTACACTTTTGTTTTCTTTCTTTTCATCTTCTTTCCTTCTTTGTTTTTGTGTGTGCTTTTGGTTCGGACTTTTGACGCATCCGTAAGGTTTTTTTTTCTTTTGCTGTTGAATGGTTTATTTATCTCATTTTGTTCAGACTTTTAAATTGTATTTTAAATTGCTTTTTTTATTATTTCTACATAGTTTTACAAGATTTGCACATTTTATAAACGTTTTTATGAAAAATTCACCACTTTTGGGCTTCTTTTAATATAATTCTACATCTCTTTTTCTCTCTCCTCCTTTTCTCCCTACTTCCACCCTTTAACTGTTTGAACCCCGCGCACCAACGGCTAGAAATTGCCGATGGCAAAGGCAAGACGCCGACCCAGCAGCAGCAGCAGCAGCAGCACGACAGCACCAGATCGGCCTTCCTGGCGGGCCAGTCGGAGGAGCGGGTGCAGGCGCTCAGCATCATCATGCTGCACCTCTGCTCGGGCCTGCAGTACGTCCAGGGTAATCTAGGCCAATGAGAATAGCATTTGCTTCGGCAGTACTCGCTGGGCTCGTCAATGCTAGAACCCACCATCACCGCTAGCAGCAGTACTACCACCAGCAGGCTGCCGATGCAACGGCAACGCTCACAGCAGCAGTACGATGGCCCACCGTCGGACAGCCAGTCCGGCAGCAGCACGGCTGGCAGTATCGCCGGTAGCGGTGGTGGCGTCGGTGGTAGAAAGAGTCCCTTCCGCTCGCGTCGCCTTTCCGTGTGTCGCAAACGGGCGCTGGGCATATTCCAGCGCTCCGCTAGTGTTAGCGCTTCGGCAAACGCTACCCCGTCCGGCTACAAATCGGAGAGCGCTAACTGAGTCGTTTAAGCTTCGCCCGTCATCCGTCAACGCAAGTACAGAAAACTGTCTTTGGTTTTTTGGTACACACCGCCCGCTTGTCCATGCCACATGCGTCCCAGCACACATCCAGTCATTCCTAGATCAGGTGGCTTTAGATGGAACTTATACACCGTGCATTTTCCTTACGTTACTATACAGTCATCTAATGCTAATCAAAATGTGTGTTGTGAACCGATTCTTTCAACCCTTCTCGATGTGTAGAAGTAGATACAAGTGTTTGCCAATTTCGGCAGGACATTGCTCTCTCTCTCTCTCTCTCTAGTGCTAACTACATCAACATGTTGTCATTTTAAAACGCTTAACACCAATACATGCTGCTTGCCGCTGGCAAGTAAGCTTCATCTCGTCTCCCAATTTTACACTAAAAACCAGCAACAACATACTCGTATCACTACTAGAAAGGTCAATCAATGTAACGCTCCTTTAACCCTGCTCGTATGTGAGGCTGTGTGGCAAAAACAACCTCCCTCAAGAAACCCACCCCGAATGCAATCAAACTCCAGTTTGCACAACCCCCTCGAATGGAATTGAACACACGTTGCAACACCTTTTTACAAAATGTCTTTTTGTGCGTAATGTGCTCCTTCCCCCTTCACGTATCTTCCGGAATACCGATCAATCAACCCCCGCGAAACAATCAAGGCGAAACGCTACTGACACTGGCGACGTGGGAGGCAGAGTTGCTGCAGAAGCTGAAAACGGTGGTCGGCAAAGCGGCAAGCCACGACCGGCCTCCTTTCTGGCGCAGGAAATTGAAATTGAAATGAAAGGCTGTAACCACACACACTCCTGCTTCGATTAGCGTATAGGTTTAGTGGGGTTTAGTGGGAGAAGAAGAAGAGTTTAGGGAAAACAGGAGAAAAAGGAAATTAGAATTAGTTGTATTTGTATAAATAATTGAGCTGTTTTCTTCGGTGATATATGTAACTAGGCTTAAAAGGGCAGGGCAATTTGCGGTGCGCACTCATTTGCTTGCGTCGCTGCTTGCCAGTGATTTGCTCCTATTTATTTATTATCTACTCTATTTTGCTTTTTGTTTTACATCGAGCTGTAACAGTGAGCTGTTTGTTAGTGAGTAGTGAGTGTTGATTGCATTTAATTTAATTACGTTAAGCGATATCGATAACCAGCTGACCACGGTGACAATTTGGACGTGCAATTTGGAACTGACATGCAGTAGCAACGATACAAAAGCTCTTACCTACCGTACTTTTTCGGTCGTTTTCAATGTGATTTTGTGCGTACTGTGTTGTTTGAAAGGGAAAACAAGAACAAATCTCACTCGATCTTCAAGAACAAAATTAAACAAACAAAAAAAATATTGTTTGCAAACTATGTAACAAAAGGCCAAAAAACCAATTTTGCAACCAATTTAGACTGTAGTAGTGTTTTGCACAGATTGACTAGAGTATAGAATGGAACAAATGAAATATAAATTGCACGAAAGATCAGGAGCTTCAGTTTGTTCCTCTGATCCTGTGTGCGCGCCGCATCATAGGACTTCAAAGAGATCAAAGTGTAACTCAACAAGACTAATCGTTATGACAAGTATAGTGCTCTGTTTTTTTCTCTCTCTCTCTCTCTCTCTCTCTCTCTCTCTCTCTTTCTCTTTTCACTGTTTGGCAATTGCAATGTTTTCAAAGAATCACAACACACTTTGCTTCTATTTAGATCTGCAAAGCGTGCAATTAGCTATCTGTTTCCCTTGCGCAAATATGGAATATCTCTCCCTTAACTCCCCGTAACGCAGCAGCAGCAGCTGAGCAGAGTGATATCAGTAACGTTTAAACAACCACACAACAGGCAAACTAAAATAGTAAAACGAAAATGCAATACAACACCACCCCGTCTGTGGTGTGTTTTGCTCAGGCGTGGGTAACAACTAATAGTTCTCATCACAACACATACAGTTTTAAAAATCATCCCAAACAGCACTATGTCGTGATAATAGTTCGTGACACAACAGAGTAGAGCATCTATGGAGGGCATCATCTTAAAGGGTCGCTGATCGTGCTCTTCTAGTGTTTAATATTTAACAGCTGTTACCAGAGTTTTGGGTTCGGTTTTTAGAAAACGGCACACACACGATCACACACGATCACACACGATATTGTAATAATCTAATTGTTAACAGTTGTTTTTCTCATCGACCCGCAAACACTCACAGCAGCATGGAAGGAGTGAACATACTATTGCAAGAGTACACTTTTTAGCACTCTACTACGATATAATCACTAGAACACATCACACTTATGAATTCACGATCGTTTTGCCCCAGCGCACGGTATGGGTGTATCTGTACTGTTTATTTATTTTATTGCCGAGAGAAAGAGCGCAAATAATAATCGATAGAAGGTTGCGGTGCGCTTGCCACTGATGAGCCACTGATCGGTTGTGTCTGACGTTCTGGATTGTTCGATGTTCGATCGATTTTCTTTTTGGTACGTCTTTTGCTGTGGGCTCCGGGGTTACCTCGAGTGCGCTGACTGGACATTGAGGAACTACTGGACAAACCAAAAGCAACCAAACAAGACAAGTAGCGTAACATTACAACCCGACGTATTAGGAAAATTTGAAAATAAAAAAGCAAAATACTTATACAAAAAACAAAGCGGACATTTAGCTTAAAAGCCCCAACAGTGAAACAACATGATGACAGGGTGGTGTTGGAGATTCATAGGATTTTCCAAGCGTTCTCATTTATTGACTCTTTCTTGAACGTGAAATTAATTAATGTAATAGGTATTGGACTCTATAGCACCCTTGTTGGACAAATCCAATAGGAATGTCCATGGATCCTGCTCAACACGTGTACCATAAAGTCCAGTTTCAATCCTATGAACTTCTTATCCCATAAGAAAGAGTCAACGAAGTGTCCAACAACTATTGCAACCCCTGGAAATCTTCCTGTATTTTGTATTAATATTCCTTTTGCTTTGAAAAGGCTTCCCACAAACATAAACAAACGCCTAAACTTAGCCATTCACCACCATTCTACCGATTGCAGTCCCAAAGCAAACGCGTAACCGGTGTGCTCGTGTGCCGGCCGGGGGCGCATGTGGTTGCATAGTTTTGCAGCTTTGTTTTGCGATCGTTGCTGTGTGCTTCCGTCCGCTATCCGCATTCATGGCATAACGAAACCTTCTCCTGGACATTCTCGACACCCGAGCGGGCACTTTCCCAAAACGAGCGGGCACGACAGGTACGCGATCTTCCCAGTGTCCATGCGACCCCGCCACAACCGGCACGCCACATGTGTGCCACAGCGCCCTTAATATGGAGCAGAGTAGCTGTAGTGCAGTTCGTGCGCACGCTGGCTCACTAGTGGTGGGCCCCGTGACCGTTTGGGCGAATTAATCAGCCGCCTCAAAAAAAGAAGGCGTAAAAGGCACACACACACACACACACACACACACACACACACACACACACACATGGCAGAGACACACGTCGTTTGAGGTGTAATATTTGGTGCATTTTAAGGGGGCGGCAGTGGCAGTAAAGTGTTTGATGGAGAGAACGTAACGCTGGTGGCGATCGTTACGCTGGCGAAGACATGCTGACCCACACCCGTACCGTACCGTACGCGCGTGATTATGGGATCGGGGCGCAAATAGACCACAACGAACGTGTGTGGATCGATTGTTTTTTGTTTTCAGTTCAGTTCAGTCGGTTGAATATATTGGAAAGTAGTAAATACAATGGTGAGAAAATGGTGGAAAATATTTAGTCTTCAACCACCAACAAACTCCACAATTTTTCGAAGTCAGGAAAGGCGCACTGCAATGTGCGAAACAACATCTCCTGCCGCACAAAGAAAATGTGTCTTTTCTTCATAAAAAAACACAACGATCATCATCCTTGACATCTGGGGTGTACAGAAACGTCCAAAACCCTCCCCTGTGCAGGAGTGCAGGACGACGCATTGACTTACCTTGAAAGACTGCGGCGACAAGAGCCGAGCAGACAAAGAACACTGAAACCCGACTTCCCCGCCAGCAAAAGGGGAATAAAATTGGAAGCATTTTTCCTGAAACCTCCAACACGCAGTTGTGGCCGAAGGTTCAAGGAAAGCGCCAGTTCCACACCGGGAGAAAGATTATGATGGATGAGACAGAGAGGGTGTGAGACATAGATAGAGGGGATGATACATGAGGGATGGTATTCCAAGCTGAAGTGAGACTAAAATTCAAGGTATTTTTACAGTTCAATGCGGTTCACAACGAGGAACTGTCTGGCTGTTTCAGGTTTGAGGGAAGAAGGAAATGGGCAACGATGGGTGATTTTCCCATGCGGGTTGCCCTGTCGGTAACTGGAGCATTGATGGAACAAAGGCCATGTGGTGTTTTATTTGTTAATAGTACGCAATTTTGAAGTGAATAAGAGCAGGAATTGCAAGATGAAATATTGAAGAAGGCTTAAAAAAAAAAAACAATTTAATTACATTGGACACTTTTTCATACCATTTTTACATGCACTAAGAAAAACTTGTTTCGAAAAATACGTTTTTAATACATTAAGAAACATAAATGTTTGGGTGAATTCTTTAAACATTTATCTAAATTTATCAAAACATTTGTTGTTTAGAACATTGTCGAAAAAAGCATACAAATTTAAAGAAAAAATGCTAATATATAAACAATAATATCTAAAAAAAATTCAATTACATAAAGTGCATCCATTTATCATCGAACCCTGTTACATTCTTCACAAACAATTAAAGAAAGAAACAACTCCATTGAGCTAATTCTTGCTTTATCAATTGTTCCACTCTTGAACTTTGATGCACCGTCTCATCGCCCCCAGTTCCGTGACATTCAGACACGCACACATGCTTAACCCACTTGCTTATCAACCGCCCTCCCCCCCCCCCCCCGAACCCATGTTAAAGGGACAAACAATCACCCCCAACCAGCCCCATCTGCGTAGGAAACGCCCGCGAATCATACACTGCATCAAACAAAAACCTCTCAATCACCCCCTTCCCCACTCCTACATGTCACTTATCAGATCACTAACACACACAAACACTAATTGCTATACTATACTGCACACCATCCGCAACGCGCTCGCAGCACGAGCGGGCATTGCGCGACAGTCCCCCCACAAAGCGCCCGCAAAGCAAACAAAGATCAACGCAAAGCAACGCACCAAACCAATCCGCTCTCTCTCTCTTTCCCAATGCGTCATCCAAGCAAGCGACCGAGCGGTTGGCGTCGTGTGCTTCGCTTTTGTTTTCGTTCCATCTCTCTTGCGCGCCCGTGCACTGGTAGTCGGCGGGCAATGCGTGCGCGTTCGCTACGCCTCTGCTCTCAGCTGATCAGCTTGCGCTGCACACAACTTCCGTCAACTGGCGCGTGCGCATCGGCAGCGTGCCCCGCTGCTTTGGCGTTGTTTTTTCCCCGGCGGCAAACGACGACGACGACGGCTGACGAAGATTGCGACGGATATTTCCACACCGGTTTTCCACCGCGCAATTAGTTTGTTGTTGGAAGGGGGGGGGGGGAGGGGGGAATTGAGGCATGCACTGGAACGCAAACACAGGCGAGAGGAAATCGAGAACGAAGCACACACACACTCACACAAAGGGTCGTTCTTATTTTCCTTCGTCGCGAGAGGAAAGCAAAACAAAACCGGGAAAATGAACCCGGATGGGCAGCTGGCCGTGACGAGGGCGTCCTTGTTTTTGAGGTTGGGTTTTTTTTTCTTTCTTTATTTCACTTGCTGTGCCCTTTTTGCTATAATGATGTCGTGTGCTAATTTATATTTTTTTAGCCATTTTTTTATTGAGTTTTGTTTTTGTTTTTTAATACATATTTCATTATTATTATTAAATTCAATGTTTTTATTACTGTCTTTTCTTTAAATCTTACCTATTTTCAATTATTTGTAATATGATTTAGTTTATTGTCAGTTATTATTCATTTATTTTTTTTTACTCTACGTCTGATATTCATTATTGGGTTATTACTTTTATTACAATGCTTTGTTAGCTATATTTTGTTCATTGAACTTAAGTTTAAATGATAAATTTGTTAATTTTTTTACAAAAATACATTGTAATCCAGCGCAAAAAAGCGATAATTCCACAAACACTCGAAACATTGTGCTACATCCGCAATGGATTTTCAATTGCGTTGCACGCCGAGCACGAATGTGGTGCACGATTTTCCATCCCTCCAATGTGCTAGTGCGCAGTTTTTCCCTCATCTCGTCTCATGGCAGCGTTTGCGATATTTCGCCAACAACAACAACAACAGTTTTCACCCCAAACAACATCCAACCAACAAAAATGGTAAACTTCCTCTAGAACGCGTATGGAGCGCAAAAGGGAGGAAACACAGTTTTCCATCCTGTCCAAACTGTCGCAAATAACCCTTCCAACCACCCTCCCGGTTAGCATGCGGAAACAACAAGACACGGGAACGCTTTGTTGCCCGCTCTGTTTTTCCTTTGTCTTTTTGGAGTGTAAATTTGGAGAAGAAAGCAACAGTCAGTCATCTTGTGTTATTGTGCATGCTTGTACTAAACCCTAAAGGGGGGTTTATTAATCGACAGTTGCCCCTTGAGAAGGGAGGGCACAGGTGCGGCAACCATCATGACAAAGCAACGCGGACATTTAAACGCGTCCAACGCTGGCGGCGGCAGTAAGCAGCATGCGGCACGCGAACCCTTTTCAACACCCATACAACCTCCCATCGCACTACACACACAACCACACACACACAACCACACACGCGGTCGTTAGCGTGTCCGACCGGCGGTCATATGGTGCGGACGGATCAGCGGAGCTACCACGAGAGTGGGGTTGAATTGCGCGGTTTTTCGCCCCATCGCTTGACGCGGATCGCCGTGGCCGTGGTTCGCTCGGAGAGCAGCAATCATTCGCGTTCGGACGGTGGAACGGTGCACACATCGGTTTGTGCAGTGCTGCAACCATACTTCCTATACCCTAACGCCCTCGCCACTTCTTCGCGACAAAGAGCACCAAAGCTAGCGTGTCGGCAAAGCGGACCGCAAACGTCGCTTGGTGTGGGCTCCTTTCTAAAGTGTAGCTTAGCGTCTTCGATTGAATATTACAAAGTGCAATCGCCCAAACAGTGGTCCAAACGGCAGCAAAGTGCATCTGCAGTGATCTTCTGCTCTGAGTTCTGATCTGAGAAAGAGCGATAATAAGCGAAGAGACAAATACAAGCTTTTCGGCTGCCGTGTGAACTGTGTGAAATTAGTGCTTTTGCTTTCGCCCGAACAAATCAAGTGCAAGCTTTACCACCTCGCGCGCATCCCTCTCTACCCCAAAGATGAGGCCCCCAACGCATTTCGGTAATGATATTACCAACACCGAAGCGAACGGTGATGATCAGCAGAATAACAACAACAACAACAACAACGGTGGTGGAGGAAATGGAGGCAACAACAACAACAGCAACCACGCGGACCACATCGTCGAGCGGTTGACGCAGATGGGCGCCACGATTAACTTCCCGAAGGTGGCGGGCCGCGGCATCATCCGGGTCGTGGAGCGGTGTGACGATGCGAAGGAGAACAACAATCTGGGTGAGTGGAGTTGGTGATTTGGTGAAGATATTGGTTGGTTTGGGATTTGATTGGAGGCAGTGTTGATGTATGGTGCATTAAACAAGACTTGGAATGTAGTTTGCTCCTAAGCCAAGTGGAGTGATGATCGATGGAGGAAAGACTGGGAAATAGTGTGAATTAATTAGGAATCTTAGACGAAGATTCTTGGTCCTTGCAGATGCATCAACCAATTGAGCTTTGCTTAATTTCTGAACTAATGATCCAACAAGTCCATTGCACTAGTAACTTGGGATTTAAATCCATTTACGTCCTAGATATCTTCGGAACATTGAAGATTTATTTGAAGCTGATCCATTGAATGAGTTTGGCTTCAAAGTTGTATCTCATTGACTGACTTGTTATGTGCATTACACCGAGCAATTTTGGAGGTGATCTTTTGGTTTGGAGCGAACCCTCCCTCAGAAGCCTTAATATCCAGCTGGACTTGATGAGAACTCTCCAGATATCATTAAACTGTCTGTATCTTGTATTTTAGCCGGTCTCGTAGTACAGTCGTCAACTCGTACGACTTAACAACATGCCCGTCATGGGTTCAAGCCCCAAATGGACCGTGCCGCCATACGTAGGACTGACTATCCTGCTATGGGGGGATCAATAAGTCACTGAAAGCCAAACCCACAAGTAGTGTGGTACAGGCAGGCCTTGACCGGCAACGGTTGTTGAGCCAAAAGAAGAAGAAGAGGATCTTGTATTTTATTTTAGCAACTGTTTTACAATATTACATTTGGAGACGCTTTTTACAATAGTCACAATAATTTGTCCCAACACGTCACAAAAGCCGTCCAGCACTAGCAGGCGTGTATGCCAATATGCCAAGCAAGTCGGTCCTCATTTCGTCAAAGTAGGCTCAGCCGCCTCAAACCGCCGCTGATAGCGCCCAAAGCTAGCCCGCGTGCGCCAGGTCCGTTGCGTAGTTCGTTGCGTTGCGCACGGCCATCCAAAAGCCTGCGGTTGCGCATTGTGCCTTCGGTTCCAAAGACACACAGGAAGGGTGGTGGGATCTCTTGGTGGTGATGGCGAGGGTGGTGGTGATTGTTCTTTCTGTCTCGCGTTCATTCAACCATCTCCACCGGCACTACTGAACCATGTGTGTGTTGGATTAGCTAAGCGAACCACCACATTTCCCAACCCAGCTGAACAACAGTGAGCATTTTCGCCGCCTCTTTCGAACCTCCAAAAGTCGTCCAGTTTTCCGTCAAAGTGTCAGAAGCGAAAAGAAGAAGAAGAGAGAGAGAGAGAGAGACAGGTGCAAACGTTTCCAAAGTTTCGAGGTTACTGGGGTTGGACTTTAAATTGGTGATCTTCACGTCACGTCGCGCGCACCGGTGCCACCGTGCTGAGCGAGCGAACGGATTGGACAGCTTTTACGGTCGCTGAGCTGTAAGTGAATTAACTTAACCAGCATGGACGGAGGGGTGAGGGAGGACGGGGTTTTTATAGTACAGTAAACGCACACTAAATCGTCATGATGATCATCGAGCGCGCCGTGTTCGATCGAAATCGTTGAAGTGTGTGCGGCTTTTAAGCTGTATTCCCCCGGAGGGGAGCGACTTTGAGAAAATTGATTCCCATCGAACTCCTCACCACGGGGTGGAATTTATTTTGCACATCTCGTTTTCCCTACCGAGCGTGTCGTAATGCGGTGGTAATTAAATTGTAATCAAATGGCCAACAGCCGACCCTGTGTGCCAAGATAAAAACAGCAAACCAAAAACAGCTTCCGCTTTCGCTTTTCCTTCGACCCGTAGTGGCCGCCCGTCTGCTGTTTTTTTCTTTTTTCGGCGGCGCGATCGCGATGAAAATGAAAGTGAAATTCACCGCAAACCCCCGTGCAAGCCCCACCAGCTCCATCGCTCATGCACCACTGCCACGATCGTCTTGCAGCTTGCAGCCAAGAGAGCAGCAGCAGCAGCAGCAGCAGCACGTGAAGTGTTTTGTGGACGAATCCGCCATGAATCACCAGCGTGAGAAGGGTGATACCGTCTCGTGTCGGGCTTTTCTCGTTTGACCTAAAATTACCTTCCCGAAGACGAAAAAAAAAATAGCACACGATCACCTTCCGGTGCCAGCGTTGGACAGCCATTGTGCATTAGGTCGGCGAATCCGGTCGCAAACGTGTCGCTTCGCGCCATTCTGTCTTCTGTGCCGTGCGGTGATGCTGTGTGTCTGTGTATGTTATGCTGCGCGATCGCGTTTTCAGGGGTGTAAAGGCATATTAACATAACTGGGTCAAGTCGTTCACTGGACGCTGGACTGTGTTTTGGACGTATTTATGTGTGTGTGTGTGATTGTAAATGCGCTTGATGTAACAGCACGCTGATATAATAACGCACTAACGTGATAGGACCAATCTGCGCTTCAGTTGCTCATTTCTTTTTCTCTTTCCTCTTTATGTTTTATCCGATCTTCCTCCATCCGGCGGGCCAGCCAAATGGTTTTGTTTATTTACAAACAACATACTATTCGGTTTTTCTGTGCCTTTTTTCCCCCGTTTTTTGGGCTTGCATAATGCATAACACAATCAAAGCACTTTGCCGTGTGGCGTGTGGCGTTCGTATGCGCGCACACCCTACACGTACGCTACTGTTGATGCCGGGCTTGGGCTCTCTTACCTTCAGCGTAAGAAAAGGAACAACGGGGGAGAGACAGAGAGAGCAAACACAAAAAGCCCACCTCAAACTGTACAGGCGCCTTCCTCTTCTTTGAAACGACGGAGACGAACGCTCTCGAAACGCTCCTGCGGACCGGCTTCCTGCTTTTGCCCCGCTCGAGAGCGAGGTCAGCCGGGTTGTGATCGTTGATCCGTTTGCGGCTGGCCGGGTGTGCTGAAGCGCCAGTAGTCGCCCCACAGTAAGAATTAGCCCTTTTAAGGTAAAGCCAACCCCATAAACACACGGACACACACACGTGCGCGCGCAGAGACACAACCAGGTAATGGAGGGTATGCTAATGTGTCCGGTACTGGTGAGAAGAGGTGTCCGTCCGCGCCCGTTTGGAGATGTGTCGCAAAAGTCGTGATCATGCGGACAACTCATAATTCATATCTCTCCCATGTATAAATCCCTCCCATAGCTCCCACCCTCACTTGGTGGGGTGAAAGCGCACAAAAGGGATACAAAATCATAACGTGTGCCAGTGCTCATGTCCCAGGGCATGACACATGTCTACGCCGATTAAGACATCTCGGCCCGTGGCTTGCAGTGCAGTGGATTCCCCTTTTACGGGATCAAAGCCGCGAGCGACGAGTCACGAATGATTTAGTGGCTCAATGCGGTTTCGGTGATGATTTATGATGATGAGTCCCGCCGCCGGCCCAGCCATCCTCTCCAGCAGGTGCACCTGTTGTTTTGCATCGAACTTTGGTTGAATAAAATTTGGTTCTTTTTTTTTTGCACCTTCACATGTTGTATTTATTTAATGTCTATACCGGGCAGTGTAACGCGTACAAACGCTGTGCTGTAACTGTACCGATCGAGCTCAATTATTGCACAGTATCTTTAATCTAATGAACGGAATCGAATCTTGGTGTGCGCCACCTTATGCGATTTCCTACCATTTTTCTGAATTCCCTTTTTCACGTAACGCTCAATCCACCGTTCGATACGATCGGTTCGGCTCAATTTGTTACCATTGGGTAGATTTTTTGCCAGCTGTCTGTCATTCGACGGCAAATGGTGCACCATTTCACCTACATTTGGTAGAGAGAGATGGAAAAATGGCAATAAAAGAAATAATGAATGTGCGATAATTGTAAATTAAATTATCCTCAATCGCGCCGTTTAACAAATTAATGCTTCAGTAAGCGGCAATTCCTCCATTGGCGCGATTTGCTAAAAACGCGGGTGAGATGGCGCACCCGATCCGAGACCCGAGCTTGGCAAACACGAACGATATGGGAACGGTGTGGCAATGATTCAATGCTTTCCACCCGTCCCCACCCATCATATTCTGCGTTCGATTGTTTCGATTGTGCGCATGCAGGCCGATGCGGCGAAGGGACCAAATGGCACACATGCACACAGACCAGCACCCACCCCTTGCATAATGCCCTTTTGAACCCCATTTGGCAATGGTTTCGCACCACCGAAGTGCAGGCGACGAACGGCGACTTTCTGCCTTTTTCTCTGCCACTCAAAGCTCCATTTATACATTTATTTATTGACTTACTGTAGCACCAGGCCGGCTTAAGCCATATTGCGCGCACAACCATCCTTATTCGCGCTTGCTGGCACGACGAAAAATCCAACGGTTGAATAAGGTGACTTAAGCGTAGCGTTAGCGGCGGTGAAGCACCTGGCCAGCCACCGCTGCTTTTCCGATTGCATCACCCACCCTCGCGAGAGCGAGAAAGTAAAAGCATCAAAACAAAAGGAAAAACACCACCGGAGCCACCATGCACCACCACCACACCGTCCCACCATTCGCTGCGCTGAAGTTTAACCAAGTGGCCCAGTTTTCCACGCTGCCGCTGCTGGTCGGACGAATTTGATGATAAAAGGGTTCGTGAGTGGGACTTTTTTTGTTGCGTTTCTTTCCACACCATCTGTGGTAATGGTGTGCTGTGCGGTGGCGAGGGAGGCTCATACCGAATCATTCTGTCTGACCTTAAACTACTTAGTAAGACGTTTCGGTGCAGTGGAAAGTGGTTTCACTTAAGATGCGCCCGCACCCGGGCAGTGGCTTCCTTTTCTCCCGGCAGTGTAAATTATTGATGTTATTGATTTTCTTTGATTCGTTTCGGGCATCGTATAATGATTAGGAAAGTGATTGCTTTTGCACTGCAGTGTTGGGTGTTGTATTTTTTAATAACAGAGAGGATATGAGTAACAGTAAAGCTGCAGCAATGTAAGAAAGCTCAACTATTTTTCTGGCTTGTCTTGCTGCAATGGGAACTCTGCAAATCGTAAACCAATGAAGTGGTTTGCAGAAGTGCTTAGATACACTAAACATGCACTATTTCTCTTGCTGAAGGCCATATTTAATGGAGCTAATAAATTGTTTGAAACGTTGTATTGCCTACATTTTGGTAATCTAATTTGAACTTTATGATTACAGGGTTTCCGAGTCAATTTCCAATGTCTGCAACATTTTTGATTGCTGGCAAGATGTGTTTTAACGGCTGCCAAATGTTGTATTTGCATCCTAATACAGGGTTTTCTGAGTCGAAAAATGTGGACAAATTTATTCACTTTCAAATTATATACCTTCAAATGGGGACATAATTATTTACCGCCTTCAAGATGTTTTTCAACAGCTGCCAAAGCTGGTGTATTAGCTTCATTATGAAATTTCAGTTTTTATTCTTGATTTTCAACACATCACAAAGAACTGTCGAACTCAATTCAGCTTGAGACGTGTTGAAAATCATGCTGAAGAAATTAAAAATAATAATGATTGAAATGAAATAACAGATTGATGTGGATTAACATCTTACACGCGGTGAATAACAACGTTTACATTCGAAACTGACTTGGAAACCCCTGTAGTGCTATTTAATGAAGATCCATCATACAGGGTTTTCCGAGTCAATTTAAAATGTCAACCACTTTTTCCATTGCTTGCGAGATGTTTTTCAACAGCTGTCAAATGTTGTATTTGCATCACAATAATTTATAAGTTCTTTCACATGATTTTCATCGCGTCTCAATCTAGTTAGAGTTTGACAAATCTATGTGATGTGTTGAAAATCATGTGTAAGAACTGAAACTTTTATTGTGATGCAAATGGAGTGTGTGACAGCTGTTGAAAATCATCGTATAGGGGGTGAATAATTATATGCACATTCGAATCTGATTCGGAAAACCTTGTGAGTATCTAATTTGCTTCAAACTACATTTTCTACGCAACAAATGATTTTAACATCATTAATCAATAGCAATTCATTGGCTGCGCATTGCCCTTCTTGCATGCGCCCTTTATGCGCAATGACTTTATCCCCGCGAAGAAAGCGCAACAAACGTGATCCCCCGTACATACAATGTCGTGTGTGTGTGTGTCTATGTTCCCCCTGGTGAATGTCCATAATTATTCACCGATGCCACAAAACGTGAATTGTTTGGTCAATCTTAAGCCTCCCCGGCGCCGTCCACAGTGCGTTATCTGATCGCCGGTCCTCTCCATTTGCGTTTGCCATCTTAAAGAGGTCTTCCGTGATCATTTACCTCCGAGCCGATCCCGTGCAAATAGCTAGTTTCTATTTCTCGCTATTAATCAGTCTAATCAACCGCAAGCATCACCCGGTGCACTTTTGCGATGCGTGATGTCCTCTCGCGGTGTGTCAAACGGTCAAGGCGTTTTCGCTGCACGCGGCTGCTATCGCGATTTTGGCCATTTTGGTGCGATTAAATCAACATCAGCAGCTGGTCCGGTGTGGGGCCGATCCGTTGTTGAAATCACTTCCCCCCGCCATGTTGATTGAGACGGTAAATTTAAATGTCTGGTGAATTAACGCCGCGAACGTCCTTTGCCAAGATGGTGTGCGATAATGGCGTTAACACTTTTAGGCGGCTCTGCTCATGCTTATGATCGTTCATATCTTCATATACAGCATAATTAAGCGGCGGAGTGGGTAAGAGACAGTCGAACCGTCCGCAGCTCGTCGCTGGAGGATAATGTTTTCCTAGCCTTTACAAAACGGGCAAAGGCACTAAGCGTTACCGCATACTTTCATAAGTAAATTGTACGCTCCATTTGCAGTGGAGCGCTGGGGCAGTAAAGGGCGCGTGCTGCTCTCCAAACAGTCGCAACCAAGCAAAAACGCGATCACGATCACGGCACGAATTGCAACATCACCATCACCACCACCACCAACACAATATGCAGGTCACGCGTCACACTGCAATAAATTAATAAATGTACACACAAAACAACACAATTTCCCGGTTGCATTTTCCTTGTCCATCGTTGATCGATTATGGGGGACTTTGTTTTTCCCATTCGTACTGCCGCTGGCGCTTTCACAACCGTCGCTGGCTCACCTCAAACGGGCGCACACACTCCCACCGAACCAAGCGAATGTCGTCGTCTTTGTGCAAATGTAACCGAAAGGAAAATTACCCCGGGAGGGGAAAAAAGGGATGCAATAAACTACATTTTACGCAGAAGCACCCTGCTTCAAGGTCTGCCAATTTGCGTTCTAGCGCTTGCTTGCTTAAACCGTAATGGGAAGCAAAACCGTTCGCCCCATCTTGTTGCAGTGTGGTGCTGTGTAAATAAACTCGATCCGGGACGTCCGTTTCTTTGTCCACACCGGCCGGGAGGGGGGGGTTTGGCATTGAGTTCGGAAAATTCTACCCCGTCCCCATCCCCACTAGCTGGGTCGCTTGGGAAATGTTCTGGCGCATGGTGTTCCCGTTCCGTCTAGCCGTCTGTCAGTGGACGCTGTTGTTGACGTTTTTTGCTCATCCCACACCCCGGGGATAGGGGGTCTGGCAGTACATTCTCGTAGCGTGATTTATGATTTTTTCCGGTGACCAACCGATCGGATTGCGCACTTGCGGAAAACTCAACTCGGCGGCGATCGACTTAACGCCATCCCGTCTTTTTGACGCATCTTCTAGAAAATTGGATTTTCCATTGACGTGTTTTGTACACCCGTCCACACACTCACGCGTGTGCTGTACAGTTTTCCGCAGTTTATTTTCACCGCCAGAGGGAACAATGCAGCTATCCAGCTGTCATGCATTCGAACGCGCTGCGCAATGCGCACGGGGGCGCGCGTGTGCGTTACTGGCGCAGGTAGCGCTGCATATCGACCGCATTCGCATTCATTCCCGTGCACGTGGAGCATTTGGTAGCTTCTCACACACGTGGTGATGTAACACGCCCCAACAATGCATACGGAACATTAGCACTCATGCCGTGCATGAGTCGAAGCGATCAATTTCGGTGGAACAAGCGCGCGAGCGCGCGCGGATGATGGATGCCGCCGGTACATCCTGTTTGGTGGTGCGCGATGCCACTCTTTTTGTTATGTTTTGCCTGCCACTTTTCCGGTGCTCCGCATGCCCCGCTTACTTCAATCCACACTGGCCACTTCCGAGTGTGGTTGTGCGCGTTATAACCGCAGTCGGCATCGTGGTGGCCCAACAACGACGGATCGTTATTTCGGTATCGCGTGGAAAAGTGTGTTTTTTTACGAAATGATTATTTGAGTATCGTCTTGTTTGTGGGCCCTCCCCACACGCCGATTTTCTTTGCAACCGGATCCAAATGATGCGCCATTGATGATTGAGGCAATGTTACGCGGTGCGCAGCTCAATGCGCCTCCCGGGGATTGGGATGGAAGAAAGCACGCAATATTACGTTATCACGATGAGTATCGCATTAGTGCGCATCGTGCACTGTCCCTCTCGAGTGGTCACGGCGGTGGCGGCGGCAGTGGTCTTTGCTCGAGCGCAACAGTTAAGATGTTGCGACAAAGACTCCGTCTAGTCTGGTGTAAACAAGTGCCCTTGTTAATTACGCGCCAATCGGCTGGTACCGTGAACATGTGATATCGGTAGTCCGTGCAAAGGGTGGAAGAGGGGCACAGATGATAACACGCCGTGGGAGTTGAATGGTTGGTTTAGAATCCGTTGTGTTAAGGTTGAACGCACTGAGCTGTGAACGAACATGTGCCTATCGTCGCTTTGTTTAGCATCGTGCGCATGAACCAGCATTACTTCCGTCTATTATTGGGCTAGATCAGTCCCGGTGGCGTATGGGCCAGGAGGGAGGCTTTATGTAGGTCAGCATGTGGGGTTGATAAGCCGTTGCGGAGGTTGAAATATTTATGCGGAAATGTTTCATGCGCTTCCATGTCGAATTCGTGGATAAACGGCTTGATTTCCTCAACAAAGTTATCATCAGAACATCTGAAGCATGCAGTAATTAGGGTGGATCTTAAATAACAGCCCTGGCACAGCATTTTACAGTAAATTAGCGAAAATTGTATCATATCTCATAACATTTTCAGTTCAAAACCCACAAACGCTTCATTCACAATCCAAAGTGAACTCCTCAACCCGCTATCATATACCTTGAAGCGTTTCTCGCTCTTTTGACAGCTTGCGCATTTGTTTATGTGTCAAAACCATCTGATGAAACGTAAACAAACCTTGCTCGGGAAAATTACTTTGCTTGCAAATTCTCATTTCATTTCACTTTTTTGATTATTATTTAGTGTTCAAATATTCCAAATATAATAACAAAAGTTGTGCAACGTTATCAGAAGTACGCTAAGCCCTTTCTGCACGCAACTTCGTACACTTGTCATTGATGAATTGCATCATCGTGGGTAAAGAATCAGCACCGAATTAGACCGGTGGTGGGCGGTGAAGTCAGTCCTATTTTTAGCTTCACTTTCTTCCACTAATCATTGGAAATCCCCGGTTTTTGCTAAACCACCACCAGCTGAAGCCGATACAGTGACATTTATAGAAAAAAGTGGAGTTGCTCCTAGAACATCGATGGCTTCGTTTGTAGCAAAAGTTGTGACACGGTGCGAAGAGGCACTAGAAACTAAACATTTAAGTAATATTTTATCACAAGACGAATAAATTTGTAAGGGGTGTTGCTTTGAAAAGATTTGTCTCTAACGATTACCCTTCTCGTTCTCCACTTTCTCGCAGATCTCTCGGAATGCGAGCTGATCCAGGTGCCCGATGCCGTTTACCATCTGATGAGACATACCGAGCTGAAGACGTGCGATTTGAGCAGCAACGTTATCACAAAGATATCGCCCAAATTCGCCGTCAAGTTTAGCCTCATCACAGGTAAGCAATCCCTCTCCATTGTCGCACAAATTGAACCCCCGTTTTAACGCTATACCCCTTTCCTCGCTTTCCTCACCAACCAGATCTCAACCTGTCCCACAACCAGATGGCCCGGCTACCGGACGAGCTGGCCGATCTGCACTCGCTGGAGATGCTGGACATTTCGCACAACACCTTCATCACACTGCCCGCCGTCGTGTTCAAGATGCCCAAGCTGCGCGAACTGAAGGCCAACAACAATGCCATCATCGACATCGACCGGGACGAGATCATTGCGTCCGACTCGCTCGAGCTGGTCGACCTGCGGCACAATCCGCTCACGCCGATGTGCCACGATCTGCTCAAGCACGCCGTCCTCTCCTTCCGGATCGAGCTGTCCGAGCGGGTGAAGGAGGATTGGGAAGATTTGACGGAATGTGAATGAGGCCGGGCGCGGCCGAGGGTGTCGGCGCCGGTTCGGTGCTTTTTTTCCTGCCTTCAAATCATTAGCTTTAGTAGCGCACAGAACGGGGACGTCGTGCGTCGTCGTACGTTAGCGTGGTATTTTCTGTTTAGCTAGCTGAAACGGCTTCAACCGGCCCGATTGCGTTGGCGCAATCGTTATTTTAAGGCTGATGGCGCCCACGCTCAAGCTACTTATTTTGATACTAACCAACCGCAGCTACCGGCCAGTCCGACCAGTATGTTGTGAATTGTACTTAAGCGATGCTGTATTATACAAAACCAAACCCCCCGTACCCATATTAACCCTACCCGTTTTCCCCGTTCCCTTAGCTATTAAGGCTCTCGCTCTCTCCCTCTCTCTCTCTCGCCGTGCATCGTACGTCTCTCGCTCTCTTTTGGTGTTTGGTTTGGATATTCTGCTGTAGGGAAAAGTGGGGAAAACAGCATGCCAGCGCAGTGATTATGTGTGTTCGTGGTGCCCAAGATTTCTGTACCCAACCTTTGCATACAAGAAAAATGAGATTTTGATCTAGTCATTAGTCATCTGCAATCCGTCTGACTGAAGCGATGTGAGTTGTGCACACGCACAAGGACAATCAGGACTTTTGGGAGGTAGCGATAGGAATGGATCAAAACACATGTCTCTCTAGGACCACTGAGGAACGGAAATAATCCCCCCCCCCTCCCCCAAACGCAACGACACGATGAGAATTCAAGCGGGGTGAGAGCGATGCGGAGAAGAGTGAGCAGCAGAACGAGCAGTGGCGGCACTAACACGCCAGAGTGGTGTGATTTGCTGCTATCATAAACGAGAGTGATATTAAATAAGTCAATTTTGTGTACATGCAAAAACCCACGCTGAAAAAAAAAACAAAACTGTGGACACAGGTGGAACAAAGTGTGGACACAGTTGTCCTTTTTGTTAAGTGAAATTCCGTATATTTTTGAGAATTTTGAATTCAATAGCAGGGTAAATACCTTTTTTTGGTAGTAAAAAAAAAAGAAAAGATCGAGTGCAATTGTTGATATAGCAAGGAGAAAACTAAACACAAAGAAACATTTGTTAAGATCCCCTGTACCAGTTGGCAAAAAACGGAATAATAAATTTGTGCTTTGATAAAAAAAAACAAATTCCTCATCCAAAAGGCTTTACTTTTACATTAAAAAAGGATTTTTTTCTGCTGCCTGTAGCAGAAAAACTGAGAAAATTAATTTCTTTCCATTAACATTCTTTAAAAGGTAATTATTCAAACTTTCTTGCAAAAATTAACCTTCGAGCTTGCGAGGTGCCTTGCGTCAGTTATTCAGAATTTTCGCCATGGCGGACGACATGTTTTTAAGATCAATTTCTTCGATTTCCGAATTTTATCAATTCCTCCTCAATTTTCGCGACAAAACTATTGGAGCTAGAGCTTTTGAATCATGTTGGTCCAGAAAATTTCGACGGGACGCTGCAGGAGTGCGGTTGGACCGGTTTGCGGACTAGGGTGTCATATCGAAATTCCGCCGAAATTCGCCCAAAATGATCGCATCGAGCTTTGGCGTCATTACTTACCACTACGAAACCAGAGGACGCGATTTCTGCTTCCTGATATGTTTGTTCATGTTCCCCATGTACTATTTCACTGTTTGGCCGATTGCATCGACCTCGCAGGTAAGCGAACGCACCGATCTTCATTTTCAGCTTCCTTTGGAACCTCAAGACACTCAGGGTGGTCGATCATTTGGAACTGTGCTTTCTTTCAATGCTCTGTTTGTTGTCTAATAGTACCAAGATTTTGTTAATGCCCGATCAGGCTTATACGGCGTCCACAGGCTTCCGCACGGAGTCCGTTTTAGACGCTGGTTTTTGGCCGAGAAAGCTTGGGAACGAAGTAGCTTCCCTTTTTGCGGCCATCACGGTTAGAGTTCGACTGATAGAGGTGTCAAATGTTTGTCTGCTCACTCATGGCATACTATTATTGAAAGTGCAATTAACGTTTCGCTGGTGAATGTGAAGATAACCCCATGAAAATCGACAATTGTCCAGTTTTTGTTGTTAATGCAATCAGAGAAGATCAGTTTATCGGAAGGGAAGTGCATTAAATTGACTGTAAAAAGCGGTAAGTTGTTTTCAACTAAACTAAAAACTTTATTTGCTTTGTTCTGTGGCACATTCTGTGCGGTGATACCACCCGTCATAAAAGTCTGATCCCTCATTGATCCCCTCCCTCCGAAACCCAACCCAACGGCGCACGCCACTTGCTCACAATGCTGTCCTTCGGTCGCGCCTAGCAGGCCGTTTGTAAATAATAGTATAGTGATAGTGCTAGTAGCAAGTAAATACAGTTCCGTTATATGTGCTTCTGGGTTGCGGCTCTTTGGTTTTGCTGTCATTTCAACGGCGTGTTTGTGTTTGTGTTTAACATTATAGCTTTATTTGTGTTTTATGCTTGTTTTAATGCCTTTTTGTCCTCTGTGCTATCCTGTTTTGTGGCCTTTTCTCGCTCTCTCTCTCTCTATCTCTCTGTATATCTCAGTTTCAACATGATACCAACACAGAACGGACGAAATAGATTCCACTGCCGGGGGTTCAGCAACTGCTTGGTTTGCGGCTAGGGGTCACAATTGCTATTCAACTTTCTAACGGTTGTGTGTGTGTGTGTGCGCGCGCTTGTGTTTATGCTAACATTAATCTCTCGGTTTTGTTTTTTATTATTCACAGCACAAGAAAACAAGGGAAAACAACATGCACACTTTCTCTCCCATCTGTGCATGGTGTCACGCGAGCAAGTGTACAAGTTAACGCCGGCGTTGGTATGCTCCTCCATGCGCGTTACATCCGCAATCAGGATCTCTCGGGGGGAGGAGTTTGGCGGCGTGATCTATGCCTTGCTGTCACTTTGCCGTAACGTATTTGTTTCAGTATCGGCTAATGGTCATGTGTAGAGCATGATTATGTTTCGTACGCCTTGCTTTCTTCTAATTAATACTTTGTGATGAGCACTGGGCTTTGTGTTTTGCGCACACAAACACGTGCTTCCTGCGCACGCTTTCCTCTAAGTAGGCTTCCGTATGTGTGTGTGTTTGTTTGTTTGTTTGTGCGTTACTCGTTCGCACCTTGTTTTAAATAATCCTAATAATCGGCAGTCAGGCCCTCAAACAGTGATATATTGGGTTCAACACGCACACGCTCACGCACACACACACGTACGATAACACGTGGATAGGTGTAGCAGCATCCTGGCTTAGTATATGGTAGGGTATTTAAGAGCTACAGCAGTATTTAGTTGCAATAATGAACAATTCTCTCCCTCTCTCTCACACACACTGTCATCTGCATGGCGCATTAATGATCCCCCCTGCGACTATTCACATACTAACGCAAAAACTTACTTCGCCCGAAATTCATTCTTGGTTCAGATGCTCCGGCAATGGCGGGACCAATGCAAGGGGCTCAGTTGAATTGACCATCGCGCCACGGCTCGGCCGAACATCCGAACCAAAAAAACCGATTTCAGCGTACCAACTAACAGTCAACTTCTCATCCCCCCTCGCAAAAACAACACGCACCGCAACGCGGTTCCACTTTACAATTTACTTAAACATCAACAAAACGCGAGCACGCGCGTTCAATGATGAAACCATTTGCTTACTGGCTGGGTGTATGCGTATAGCCTCAGGTATACCTGGCCGCGTCTAGCGCTGCCGCCTACAGTGGCGTCAGCACCGAGCTGCACAGCTCGCCCTGCTCGAGCTTATCCTTCATGCTGAGCTCCTGCAGGTCCTGCTGGATCTGGTCGAAGATGCTGAGCGCGGGCGGTACCGGCGCCACCTCGGCCGCTCCCGCCAGCTCGCCGCGCGACTCGTCCGACGGCGACAGGCCCTCCTCGTCCTCCTCGTTCGACGACTGCAGCTGGCGGACCCGCTCCTGGGCGCCTTCGCTCGGGCGGGTAACGACCGCGGCCGCGATCGCCGCGCTCGGGTGCATCTTGGTCGCGATCGCGATCGGCTTCTTGGCCGGATCGTTGCTCGGGTAGTGGTAGTGGTGCGACTGCACGTGCGTACCGGTCAGGTTCGTGAGCGGGATGCGGTACACGCGCAGCGGTTTGCTGCTGGACGCGGACCCATTCGAGGGGGACGTTTCACCCTCGCTCGTTTGCGCTTTGCCCAGGTTGAGCGTCGGCTGGCGGATGAACGATTTGCGCGTGGGGGAACTGGGCGACGTGCCCTTCACGATCGTGCTGTTCCGGGGCGAGTTGGGCGGTACGGACGCTTCGCCAAAGTGCCGGCAGAGGTCCTTCGTGTTCGGCAGGGGCTGAGCGCCAAAGTGCTTCGCCAGATCTTTGCTGCACGTCGTCGTCGGGATGGAAAAGGACGTGCCGGCTTCGCCGTACGAGTTGCTCTTGGCGATCGGTCGCTTCAGCTCGTCCACCGACAGGGACACCTCCTTCGGTTTGGCCGCCTCCCCCACCGGGTTGGGGTTTTGCAGCGATTTGGCGCGCTGAATCTGGGGCGTGGTAAGCTGCCCACCTGCCGACTCGGCCCCGTTCGGGTCCGATTCGGCCGTGGACGGCGCACCGCCCGAATTGTCCTCGTCCGAGCTGAGCCGGCTGCGGGCCGGGCTCGTCGACGCGTCGTCCTCCGGCACGACCCGGCTCTCCTCGATCCGCGGTTTGTTCATCTGCTCGTGGTCCTCCGCATCGAGCCCGCGCAGTTTGGCACCTTTGGGAATGAACTCGGGCGCGGTCGTGACGAAGAAGATGTCCTTCTTGGACGTGATCAGCTGCAGCTCGGCCATCGTGACCGTGTGCACCAGGTTGCCGTTCACCAGCAGCCGGATCTCCATCGTGTCGGGCGTGAACGCGATAATGTACGGGAAGGCGCACACAACCGACGACGGTGGCGTGTTGAACTGGAAGTCAAACTCGGTGCTGTTGTTGCACTCCTCCGACAGCTTCTGAAAGTGGCAGGTGTCTGAAAGGGGGAAAAGCGAACAACGTTAGCCAACGCGATCGAACTCCGCGGAACCAACTTACGGTTGTAGCACAGCAGCAGCTCCGTGTCCTGCCCGTCGTACAGATCGAGCGCCGCCACGAGATGCGTCTGCGTGCGCTTGGTCGTGTCCGTTTCGTGCAGCTTCGTCCCGTGCCCCGTCAGCTCGGACACGATCTCGAAATGGTGTCGATAGCCGACGCAAATCAGCAGGCCCGCATTCGGGCACGAACCCTCCAGAATCGTCATGATCGTCGGCGAGTCGTGCAGGTGGATCTCCTTCAGGAACAGGAAACCCTCCACCGTGTCGTTGTCGCTGTTCGGGCACCAGGAGGTCCACGCGGCCGTATGCTTCCACTGGTAGATGAGCAGCTTCCGCCCGACCGCCACCGCCATTCGCAGGTGGGCCTCGCCGGCCCGCGATATCGCGTACAGATGGCAGCCGCGCGTCTTCTCAATCCGGCGCTCCTTCACGTCGACGCGCGACCGCTGCACCAGCCGGTCGTCCGTAAACTCGTTCAGCCGAAACACGTGTATCCGGTGGCCGTCCTTCTGCATCGCGCTGCCGCCCCGCACCAGCATGATGCCGTGGTCCTCCACCACGTTCAGCTGCCGCACGCACAGCGTCTTGTCGAACACGACCCGGTGCGTTTGGTCCTCCCTGATCAGATATGTACCTTCGTCCGAGGCGAGAAACAGCTGATCCTGGCCCCAGCTGTCCCCGACCAGCTCGTTCCGGGGCTGGAACGTCGGATAGAAGCAGTGCGGCTCCCAGGGCGGACGCTTGAAGACGGTACCGGCCGACGCGATGCTGGTCGGGGCGTCCCCGCGCACGATCGCCTCCAGCTTGAGGGCTTGACCGATGCGCACAAACTCCACCTGCCGGGCGTCCTCCTTCAGCTTCGAGGTGCGGGGCGCATCGTACAGCACCTCCGAGAAGGCTCGTCTGTTAAGCATATTCTGGGGCGAGAAAATGGAGAACGATGTAGCTTTCCGACGCATTACCCGAAGCATGAGCGGCGAAAGGATTAATTGCCACGACTGTTTGGTCGGTAAACAGTGAGCAGCTGGTAGACATTCATCCCAGAAGTAGTGCAATTAAGCTCGGAATGAAAAGGGTTTCTCTATCACAGTCGTCTCTTGAAGTGACTGAAGGCCATTTTCAAATAAACAAACCGTTCCGACTTGGACATTCATGTGCCCTTTTGGAACCCTCCTACATAGCAAAACATTGACCCCATCGCAACACGGTGGAAACACCTTCTCCCCATACTTACCATTTTATTGTCGTGCACATACTCCTCGTACAGGTCCTTTATCAACATTTCCAGCGTCCGTTCGCGCTTCCGCGCAAAGGTCGGCGTTTGGAAGGTGGCCTTCTCGCCGTTGATCAGCTTCACCAGCAGAAAGTCCCGGAAGACGGCCGGATCCTGGGGTGGGATGTTAGGTGATGTTTGCACCCGATCCAGTCCAGTGCAGTCCAGCCCGATCCGGACCAACCCAGAGAGGTTTTGTTAGCCCGTGCAAGCGTATAACATTGTCATCCGAGTTCGGCGTTTGGAGGCGCATCAAAGAAGCGTGAGAGAAGAAGTGAAGGAAGAACTTTTACTAGCCATTCCGGGTGATTCGTACACGAAATGGTAAGGCCTAGCGTAGAAATGAACCGGTTTGGATGTTGGATTTCGGTTTTATTAAGCTGCTATTTTGCGTTTTTGCTGCTTTCTCCGGTGCCTATCAACGTTCCAAATGGCCGAGCAGGGACCTTTTCATCATTTTAATAGCTTCGAGACGAAGGGTCACTGGTCAACGCTCGTAAACACTGTTCAAATGTGTATGGGAAACAATGCTTTTTTTGCGAGTTCCCTTAAAGGTATACATTTTGATGAAAATAAATCCAGAATTGTTCTGTTATACAAACTGTTATACATGCAAAGAACAATTAACCTCTGCAAAAAAAAGAGTTGTGAGTAGTACAAAAAAAAAGCTTCACACAGAAAATCAAATTTTCATCCTTCCATCCGGACCCAATTTCCCGAACAATTAGTACAAGCTAACCCACCTCTAACCGAACAACCGAGCATAAAAAACTGTACTTGTAGCTTCCGCCTAGAAGCCCACGAGTCGGCGGTAGCTGGCCGGTGCCGAGTTATGGTGCTTTGCTGTTATGCTTCCCCCACCTCATATTTGCCTTTTCCCCGTATTCCGGCGGATATTTCATATTCATTTATACCGCCATTCGTCGGTCCGTTCGGTCCGTCCGTCAGGGGCACTGGCTATGGAGAGCAACGGTATACAACAGTCCAGGCCTGCTCGCGGACGGTTTTCCATTATCCCGTTTGTTGCGTCGTCGTTTGACCCGTTTTATCGACGTCCTTCGTACGGTGTTTGCTGGCGTTGTTACCTTTGTCGTCAGCTGCTCATCCGCGGGCGCCCGTACGGGCAAAGCGGTAATAATCTGTAATAATCCATCAAGCTGACTTAGAGGCTTCACCCGCCGGCTGATTGTCAGGTTTTTGGGGACGACTCGGGAAGGGGAGGAAGGGGAGGAAGGAGTAGGTGAATAGTCAAGCTTTCCATTTCGGTAGGTGTCAGTCAATTTGTTGTGGTTATACTTGTTTTTTTTTGTATTTCCCTGGCCCTGTCCGTTCGAGCGTGAACTCGGTCGTCCTTCCTACGCCCTGTTTCTCCAAAGCGTGTGGGACGCGCCCCACGGAACCATTTGCTCGGAACTCTTGGTAACGATTTACGAGTCACGTGATGCGTAGTTTTTCTTCCATTTAGGGGCACACGTTTATCTGTGTTTGTGTCCTGTTTGGTGGACTGTTTCCCCCCCCCCCTCTCTTCACTGTGTTCAAAGTGTAATAAGCTTCGAAATGCTTACAGCAGCGCAACGCCCTTGTAATTATTATGGGGACAGCTCGGAATGGACAAAACGTGAGCGGTCCGCTAGCACACACACACACACACACACACATACAATGAAGCAGAACACACTCGAGCGTGCTAGAAATGGTCAATTAACGACGATGAGATTTGCATTCTCCGTGATGGGGAGAATTTAGTTGGACTGTCTGGCCCCTTCCTTTTCTTCATAGCATCTGCTTTGACAATGTGTTACATTTTCACTAAAAACGGTAGCTGACCGATACAAAGCAGCGGACATTCTTGCAGCCTTAAAGGTGGGGTTGCTCTCTGGCTTTGGGAATTTAATCATCGAACCGGGTCATGGCGATGGTCGTAAAAATGCCATACGATGGTGCGCCGGTGCGGACTTACCTCAAACTCGGGCGGATTGGGCAGCGTTGGGCCAAAGGGTGGAACCGTTTCGTCGCAGTACACGGCTAACCGGTAGCGCGTCCCACGCTTGGTAACGACGGCGAACACATCTGCAGGGTGGAGAAGCGAGCATGGGGTTAGCAAGCGTGGCGAATATGATTTATGGGTCGAGCGATGAGCGATGTGGAATGATTTGTTTCTTTTGTAGTTGAGCTTTTTTTTTAATGATTTGCATTAGTGTTTTTTAGCTATTGATGATTTTTTTTCCTTTTTAATTGGATTGCAAACTGTCAATGAAGGTCATTTTGAGTATGTACTAAAAATTAAGGAAAACGCCTAAATGTAGGTAATTACAGTTGTTGCTTCAAAGAGTAGCGGCAATCCTTCATTTTTATTCATCCTAAAATATATTTAAATTTAATCTCTCAAATGAATGCTCATGCTTTTAATGTTCTTAGTTGCACACGGTCTTCCCTCTTCATCGAACGAACAAGTAATTGATTAAGCGCATCATGGGCAAAAAACACTCTACGGCACGTGCACCACCACCCATGCACACATAACATGGTTTTAAGTAGTCCATGATGAAATTTAATTTCAATGCCTAGAACGTGTTGTTGCCAGTGCGTCAGTAGGATTAGCGTACGCCGCATCAAAGTAAACGCAATCTATCTCTGCCCACCCAGGTGTGCGTGTGTGTACTTACGCGTAAATTGACTCTTTACGTTGTTCGGTATGAACTCGGTCTCTTCGCCCGAGGATGCCTCGTCGATGAAAATGATGTTGACGATATCGTTCCCGATGTGTCGTTTCCGCTCGACCTGTCGGGGGTGGGGTGTTGCCGGGAAATGTGTTGTCGAGATCAATCGACACGTGTATTGCGTGTTTTTTTTTGTCAACCCGTGTTTTGAAAGTTGTGTTGATTTACAACGCGAATACAAAGAAATTTGATTCAGGTGTGTAGGATCAGGTGCAGAAATGGTATTGAGGAATAGAATACAAGAAGCAAGTTCATTAGAAGCAAAGTCATCGCGCATTATGTTGGTTTTAGATTAGCAATTATGTTAATATTTCAATGTGAAAAGCGAAATATGTTTGACATTAACCTTTGACAAGCATTTAAAAAGATCGTATGCAAAGTAATGGCATTAAAAGATCAACATTTGTCTTCACATTTTAGCCAAGACGCTAATCAATAAGTTACAAACATCTATTACATTCTCTTTTAAAGCAAATTGCATACTTTTAGGCGTAGCTGTTAAGAACTCCTGCCAAGTATGCAATTTGCCTTTCAAAACGGTCGCACCAAACAATCCATAGCTTCATTCCAATCAAAGCTACACACGAATTCCATCGCCTACAATGTATGGATCGCGCCTACAGCGGGTCCAACTGTTTGCTGCGTAAATTGCACCCGAGCGTGTGCAGGCTTATCGCGCTCACTTTAGGCAAGTGGATTTTTTCTTTCTTTTGTTGTGGTGAGGAGGCAAGCTAATTAGCACATAAATTAAAGCACACGGACGGTGCCGTTTCCTCACCTGCTGTCGATTATCACGGCTAAATGGTAGCAGCGTCGATACGTGGAACATTATCTCGTGCCCCTCGTACAGCGTGTAGATGGAGTACTTGCCCGTCATGTCACCTGGTAAATGCATGGAAAACATGGAAAGATAAGCTCGTAATGCGCTGCCAGAGACAGTAACGCTTGTGTGTGTGTTGTAATTTAGCACCCCCAGCAGCAACGGAATGAGCTGTTATTTGCTCGTGCCCGTGCTAGCGAGGCAGCGCTTTTTATTGACCGACCGTGCGAAACACGTGCGTACCTTTCACATCCAGCCCACCACGGTACCGCTCCCAGTCCTTTAACCGTATCTTTTCACCCAGCAGCGCAAGAAAATCGTCAAACTCCGGACTTCCGGTTTCTGTTGGGAAGGGCAATTAAATACGGGGCAATGAATGGGGAGGGGAAAAACGGCGTCGCAAAAGAGGCCGCAACGCAGCGTGTTGCGTGAACCTTACCATTGCTCAGCATTTCGTCGTCCAACTTTTGGCCGGCCTTCATGTACACCACGCCGAACTTGAAGTTTACCGAGCCCTCCTGCTCCTCGAGCAGCAGCAGATCCTTCTGGATGTCGGCGGCAAAGATTTCCTTTGGCGATTTGTTCGAGTCCATCAGCGTGAAGTTGGATAGGATCTGTTTCACCGTCAGCTTCTGCTGCGGGTTGTACGGCAGTGCCAGCTTCTGGGCACCCTGTTACGGTTGGCGCATGGGGAAAGCAAGCGGGTAAAGGTTAATATTAGTCACTCCGGTCTGTATATCTCCCTTTATCGCGATCTCTGATAAGCACGCTGGGGGGCGGGGGGGGGGGGGGTGATAGCACTTTTCCGCAATTAAACATCCTGACACGGGGGGATGGTTGGGATTAGAATGAAAAATATGTTGTACAACTTCGCACAACCCACGCAAACAACGAAACGAAATACATGATGCGTTCATTTTTTGCGCAACGGGATGAATTCGGCACAAAGAATGTACATTCACCCCCGGCACATTCACCATGTGCTTACAGCTTACGCTTCGATGGCATTTCGTTGTGCCGTTGACTAGGGAACCGAGGCTGCAGCCGTTTCTTTCAAACATTGCTCAACAAACATACACTCACACACACACACACACCCGCGTGTATGTTGTACATGTCACGGCAAACCGACGAGGAAACATCAAAGCAAGCGCACAACGTTCAAAGATTCAACCTACAATCTCGGGCATCACTCGAAGCTTCTGGCGTGTTTGTTGCGCCATGTTTCGCGGCATGCATAGCGTGGGAATAAAAACATTCAACTCTTTGCAAAGCATAAACAAAGTAGCTCCAGAGCCAAACCCAGCACGCACCCCGCACACGCAGGTAAGGGATTGCCAATCCGTGCATTGAAAACAAATCACATTTCTGGCTACCATTTCCGGCCGATTCGTTTGTTGTCCCGCTGGGGCGGATATGCAAAAATGTGTAGCACAAACGTGCGGACTATAAATCAATGGATGAATTGGGGTGATAAAAGCAAGTCGCAAATAAAATGAGACAAGGCAAACGTGCCTTTGTTTTGATGCGATGCAGCAGGAGACAACAAAATATTAATATTTAGTGATTTGTTTTCCGGTTGAACGTGGCTTTAAAAGGTACGATTAGAATATACAGAAAGCGAAAAAGCCTATAAAAAACGACACATTTTGAATGTGCTGTACGAATGATGGAAGAAACAGGCCCGAGGGATGATTCAATATTTCTATTTCCAATTCCTGTCCCTCCTCGGGGCGTATGTTCTGCACAAACCTACACAAACTACACACAGGCAGGATATTTTAGGACTCCCCTATGGGCCGCCGGGCGGTTTTGGTACACTCCGGATAAGCACCTTAAAATAGAGAGCCACCGTGTGACTCCCAAAAGCACCGAACTGTTGACCTGCCGCTTCCGGTTGCCGAAGCGTTTATCGACATTTGCTGTCGTGTTGCCTTCCTGCCGTCCCCAACCATCGCAATGCCGACATTTAGGCGCAAATAATGGCTCATTCGTTTGTCGATTCATGACCGGTTTCCCCACGAGGGAAAGCGAAACGAGCCCAATAATGCACTCTGCAAACGGACCGGGAAAGGTATGGAACTTTGTAACTTTAGAACACAGTAAAATAGGTTTTTTTTGCTCGGAGGGATGCGTGGAGAGTGGGAGAGTTGGAAAAGTGGGCGGTGGGGAAAGATCAAATTTGTCCTGACAAGAAGAATCGACACAGGAAGGGAAACACAGCAGCTTACGGTGTGCGTGAATAGGGCTTCCGGTCATAAAGTCTCCGACAGTGGGCAACTAATCTGCCGTACCTGAGTCTGTGACAATGCGTAAGTACGCCACTTGAGAAGGTCTTTTATTCGATTCTCACGCAGCACAGAGAAATGCTGATGCTGATAGAGCAGCAAACAGAATCCGCACGCACACCGCATCAACGCACCATCCTCTGTGTGCTGTCTGTAATGGTCTTTTTCGGGGATTGAAGCTCCGGGAACAGAATTCGGTTCCTTTGTGTGCTGTGCATCGTAGCTTAATTGAAGTGATGGAAGAACTCACTCCAGTGTGCCATTCACAAAGTGCCTATGTTACGCAAAAGACGTACGGCGAGCTAGAATTAATTAGTTCCACTTCAGCAGTGCCGATTTGTGGCCGATCAGTTTTCAACAAAACCTCTCCCTCGGCAAAGAGGAGAGCACTTCATGAGCAATCGTGTCAACGATCACATTTGTTGCCTAGTGCACGATGCCTACAGCTCTCTGTTCTATCGCTGGTTGATTTGCCTTTTGAACCTTCCGGGAATAGGATATAATTTAGCTTCCCGTACGTATCGTTTAACACACAAACTCGATTGACACGGTGATAGATTTTTTGTGTCTGTATACCTGTTTCCGGAACAGCATCACACGGTACAGGGGCATACATTTGCTGCCCGAGTCTTGCGAAACGATCGATAGGAAGTAGGGGCTTTTCTCCGAATCCATTCCGACGTAGTTTTGATGCACTGAAATGAAAGTGTTTTTTTTTGTATTAGAACGGTTTAGCAAATTCAGTGGTTGATTCTTTCATTTTGAAAACGGCCACGAAAAAAGGTGAAAATGCAACAAAAAAATGCTAAGCGTAGTTATCGCCTAAAGGTAGGCAATGCATTGCGAACATGAAATTATTATTATTTGAGCCTTATTAAACCGTTTGGAGTAAGGAGATTAATGTGAAATGGATGAGCTATCGGAGGTTATGGGCTTTTTAATGATATGTATTGTATAACAAAAAACATCTGTATAATCTTTCTCTGATCTGATTTCTTGCAGGATTGCATACCTTCAGGCGCAACAAACTGATTTTACGATTGATTTGTACAATGAAACGTTAAAAGTCCGGATTGTAAAGCAAGATATATTCCAAGTGAGCTCTTCTACGAGGTGGGAAATAAATCCCATAGGTCATCAATCAATTGGAGCGAAAATATCACGAGAGAAAATATACGAACCAGACGGACTGGAGATAGATCGTCGGGAAAAAGGTTACATTTTCCGATCTAATCAATGTAAATATAGCTTCTTCTTCTCATCAATAAAAAACGAGTTCCCAGATGCCCCAACTTTATCGCTAGAGACAGGCTGGCAGAAAAAAGGTAGAAAAAAGCATGCTAAATGCTGCATCATACTTACGCTTTCCCAGAAAATACTTGAAGTACCATCGTGTTTGATGTTCCGGGTTCTCCAGAATGGGGATGCTAGGGGATCCGAAAACCTTTTTTTTTGTCGTTGTTTTGTGTGTCCGTGTGTCCATTCCATCCATCGACGGCCCATCAAAATCGTTGCAGTTGAGTTGAGTTGAGTTGTGCAGAAGTTATAATGGGTAGCGTACGGACCGCACGTGTTTGGGGTTCGGGGATGGTGTGTTGCGCATAGAAAATGGCGATGAAACGGGAAAGAAAGAAAGTAAAATAAAGATATGGCAGGCGGGAGAATGAAAATTGGAATATTTTGATTCCCACCGGACAGGGGGCCTATCTTCCCATGTCTTGTCCCGAGATACTGGCACACCCTTGTGTGTGTGTGTGTGTGTGTGTGTGTGTGTGTGTGTGTGTGTGTGTGTGTGTGTGTGTGTGTGTGTGTGTGTTTATGCTCGCCTGCTTTAAACTCCGCTCAACGTTACTTGTCGGAGAACGAGGGTAAAACAGCTTCCTCCACAACTGACGCTTAATCGATACGAAAGACTCTCGAAAACAGCCCTCGAGTGGTGTGTCTTTGGTGGGTTTAAAACTGCGATAGCTCGTCACTAGCCTGGTCATCCCCAACACGAAACTTCCCTCACTTTTAAGGGTGCCATCGATGCCAATTTGTTGACATCCGGCCAAAGGGAGCGATTGCTCGAGACCCTTATCGGTGGTGGTGGGCCCCCGAACCGGCAGGAGGCGACACAAAGCGAGACGTAATTCATTCAAATTACCGACAAAGTTTCAGCAAAATTGATCATCATGGGCTGAGATTTTTATCCGTCACCTTCTCGAATTTGGGTGAAGTAACAAGATTGAAGCGAAAGCCATTTTCAAACTGGTAGGGTGGTTGCAGACAGCGAAGTCATGCTCGGATCGAGTAAATTGATTTCAATTGCGTGGGAAAGCCCCGAAGCTCTGTGGTGTGGAAGTGAAAGTTTCCTGAACGCTTTGGTGTGGCAATGTATACATTTTGAATTGCAGATATTCATTAAAAGGGGATAACTTTGTGCATTAAGCTAGGAGAAAAGGTTGTACTTTCGCTCTAGCAAGTAAGTCAAAAGATGTTCTTACATTTCCTACACTTTACAAATTGCTTTAAAATATTAATTAAGTCACAAAACCGTTCACCTCCCCCAGTAAAAAAAAACAGCATGACCCACTGGTGGAGCTAACTGCCAAACAGATGAATGCTAAATTACTTACCTCGTCCTTCTCGGCTAATGACTCGCCATTCTCCAGCCGAAACCGGCGACAGTTTGGATCCAATCCATCAATCTCCGACTGTGGCAGCTGCGTAGGAAGAGATAGAAGAGATGGAGATATGTCAAAACCCGTCAAGATAAGATAAGCGATTTGATTTTGCTTCCAGCTTCCGTCAATCATATTAGCCGCGTAACACGGAAAGACCACATTTCCCTAAAGTGGCAAGCACGCTTCACTCGCTTGCGAATGCGTCATATGCTGTAAGCTAGGTTGGTTTCTTGTTTCGTTTGCCAGGATAGATGTGTACGGTTTCGCAGTGTGCGGTGTAGCGTGCACTTTGGAATATGCACGACCTGGGCAAACAACACGGCTAGCCTGGAACTTGTGGTGAATAATTAAAAACTATTGTCCTAAAGCGATGCAGGCCATCGCCGCTTCTGCAATTATGATGTTGATCTCCTCACGATGCTAGTCTTGGTCATGAGAGAGAGCACAAAATAATGCTGAAGCGGGTAGTGCACGAATTGCTACATTTTTAATAACAATTTTTAAATGATTATTGTAACAGAAACATTCACATTTTTCCCGTCGTACGATGTTATGCGCCTGAACTTATGCAAATAAGTTTTTTAGTTTTTAATATTATGTATACCTTTAGGCGCTTCAAGCACATAGCTCGGTGTAACCTTTAAGATACAGAATTGTTAATTTCTTTTGCTTATGCTGAAGACGTAAAATATGAAAATTTATGAGATAATTCATATATTTTAAAACTATTTGAAGTATACTATCTACATATTTACCATGAATAGGCACCTTAACCGTAACAGTTTCCATAGCATTCCTTCCAATTCTTATGTGTGTGTGTGTATGTTTTTCCTTCTTTTTGTCATATTTTCTTTTTCATAGTTCGTATGGTTCAAACCTCCCCAGGTTACAGGCGCGTACAGTGTACTAGGCAAGCGCACTAGGTTCTTCACGCGAGTCGAGTCTTTTACTTTCCGCTGACTGTGCACACCACTTCGCCGAAGCGCTTCGATAGCAAACAACGCGCGGTCCCAACTATCCATCGCAGAATGCATAATTCATTAAACTGGAAGATTGCCCTTTCGCGAAGGAAATTCGTTGTGTGTATGTAACCGCTGGACGGAATGTTACTACTGCTCGAACTGAAGTACACCACTTGTACCCCAAACTTCTACACCGCGGCATCAAGAACCGTTTTCGGCATGGACGGTGAAACTAGGCGAAAGCTAGCACTCTTTAGCACGATGCTGGCTCAGCAGTTTTTCAGCACCTTCTTGCTGTGCCCCAGGTCAGGTTGGGCAAAGGTAGGACACGGTGCTGTGGTATGTTTCATGTTTTGCGGTGTACAATTGATACGCCCAGGAGAATATGTAAAGGTCGGGCGTTCAATTTTCCGTTCATTTTCATCGATGGCCATTTGCTTCACGTTACGATATCGTTACCAGGTGGCTCGGTGCATGTGCGAGGCTAATGATTTGCCACACCTCGTCCTTCGTGTTGGTACTTCCCAGCGTTAGAAATCGGATGAAGTTTTGTGCCAACTCGTACAGGTATCGGATTTCAGCGCTCAAACATCACATCACAAGGAGCACAAGGCAACCTTACCGCAAGCGTAGCCGTACCACTCGACTCGACTCGTGCCGGTGCCGTGATCCGTTTATTGGAAAATCCTCCGGATGTGAAAACGTGCCCCGATGAGGCTATTAGGTTATGGTCGTAAATTTCTTCCTTCTGTGTCACCCTTGTGCAGCTTCAGCCGGAGCGCAGATACACGGACACTTTTCAGCATGGCAGCGACGGCTGCTAGCTTCAGCATCACCTGCGCCCCGGCAGACACGTGCGGCGGGAGACAATTGATTGTTTTTCTTGCTTTGAAATGTCGGTGAAGCGTAGCGCAAATTCGTGGAAACAGAAACCCTGCAGGTGTGGGGTTGCTGGCAGATGCGAACCGCCGTCGCTGTTTGTTTGGCGGACGAGCATTGATATCGTACGATTTCATTCCGCAGAAAAAAAAACACGTTCACACACACCAATGAACATTTGTTACACACACACACACACATACACGTACATATAAAACTAATATTGTTTTGTTTCGTTGCTATTGGAACAAGAGGATACAACAAATTTACAATTCTATAGAGCCTAATATTTAATTTGATCAACGCATTGGCAAAAAAAAACAAAAATATATAACCATAAAACTAAAGCCACTAGTTTGTGAACACGGTAAACGAATTCCCTCACAGCACAGCATGGAAGGCAGGCCAAATGCGACAGAACCACGACACATGAATTAAACATAGATAGGAAAAGCGTCGTTAAACGTCACAACAAGTGGTCTTGGCCATGGTTCGCCGTAACGGACAAGAGGCCTTCAGCAAACGTTATCTCGAGCTGCCAATAGAAACTGCACCCCCAACAGCGAACGATGTGGTGGTGGGAAAAAAACCCTTGAAACAACCTCATACGGGAAGAGTCTGGTATGGCAGAAAAAAACAACTCCGTCCTCGCTCTTTACGAAAACGACAAAGAAAAGACACCAAACGAGCAAACTATCGAGCCGCAGCGCTGTAGTTTGATGTGTGCCACGATATAATCTCTAGCTCTTGTTCGGTCACACAGAAAACAGCGACAAAAAGACTTCTGTTGTAGCAGTTCGTGCATATTCGCCCATTTCGGGGTCGTAAGTTTTCTCTACTCGCTGCTTAAAACATGTCAAATATGGCATTTTAAAAATGTTGGATTGCTTCCAGCTTCAAGAGCCTGTGTACGGGTTCGGTACGCTTAGTATGGTGTGTAGGAGGAGAAGCTTGTCAACAGGTCGGCTGTGTTTGTGGGAGACTAAAAAAAACGAATGCGTAATGGGAGGTTTTTTGTGTTTTTTACCATCAACTGTGGTTGTAAAAAGAATTAAAGTTTTGCGTACAAACCGAAAAAACGAAAACACGAAAAAACAGTCAAATTCAGATTATCAATAATTTGCCCCTTGATAACTGTTGCCAAGAAATGAAAAACTTTTCGTATGCCATGAAACCATTAGTGTAATAATTGAAACAAATTTAACTCAACTTAGTTGTAAAATCGGCGATCTCGTGGTATAATCATCAACTCGTGCAACTTATGCAACACGTCATGAGTTCAAGCTTTGAATGGAATGAATGGAATGAACATGTTAGTAAGTATAAATAAAATCTCTCTTTTGTTGCAGAAGTTAATCTAGATCATCATCCTTTACGCTGTGTCACACTTTAGACTAAAATTGTCAGCTAATAGCAGCTCATTTGTAAAGCGGATCACATAATTAAAGGCGGTTTGGTCTAGTGACTGTCCTCCAAAGCATTCTAGGCTTTAAAATGTATTGCTATTGTTATTTAATTTATTTGCTATTGTTATTAAAGCCTAAGAAAGCGTGATGACTTTATTGAAAGAAAAAAAATAATAATACAAGTTATAGCATGACTATTAATGCAATTATTTGAAATCTTTAGAGCCGTGCGATCTTTTGCTTCGTTCATTCGTGCTTCGATGAATTTTTCTCCATTCTTAAAGAAATGTTTAGAGTTACTCAATTGAAAAAGCAAAGTTAATTAAAACCATTATTCATTTTATTAAACACCATAGTTTGCAACATTAAGCACAAATTTGCAAAATGCAAACCACACTCACGATCAATTCCATGACTGTCTAAACAATGAACTAATTTGACGGCTGCCAACATGAACCCCGGCGAGCAATCTGATGCCAATCGTGTCACACAAGATGCACCATAAAGAGTTCAGCGACATCATCCTATACGACACATAAACACACACACACACATATATACAAACCGCAACAAAAAAAAACCGCTAGCAACCGGCACAGACACAGTCAGTGGGCACTGGTGTCCGATTAAAATCAATTTTAATTGAAACCATTTAACCCCTCGGGGTCCCGCCGGACTTGATCCGATGCTGAAGGGCATGGAACGCGGTGGTAGTGGCGGACAGGGAGCAATGCTTGGAGCGCTCGCGAAAAAATGGCGCCATTCCAGCACCGCTCATTGATGCCAATTGATTGACACGCGGTCGCTTCACATTGGCAACTGGAAAGACTCGGTCAATGGTGGGCCTGGCGCCGCTTTTACCCCACTTCCCACACCGTTGGCCGGCCCGGGCCAAACCACGTGCCGTATATAAGTATGATAAGCCTTCGCCGGCGGGACAACATTGTATTTGCGGTGGTGACTTGGCGCAGTGTGTAACTCGCTCTGGCTAGCGAACAGCGCCGTTCTGTGCAAATCTCCAGACTGTTCCGTTTGGGCTGTGAATAGCGTTAACCGAAAGCGTTTGCTTTGCTGCTTGTGGTGTGTTTGGAAGCGCCAGATCGATACTGGTGGCGTGCAGTTTAGAATATTATCGCTCTGGATAGAACCTTCCAATCTAGAGGTGTTATAACAGTGGACCAATATTGGGGCAGTGTAGCCTGTAGCGGCAGTGTAGCGTTGTGATTGTGAAACCAGCTCAACTCGACAAGCAACCGTCGCTAAAAACAGTCCCAGCCTCGAAGGGTTTCTGTCAGCGATGAAGTCACGCAGCTCCTGCGGTCATCTGGCGCAGGCAATGGTGATGGTGTGGCTGCTGCACGCTTCCACACTGCTGCTATCATCCACCAACGGCCAGGAGTACGACAGCAGCTATGAAGAGCATCTCAACTTTAGCGATGTGTTTACGGACATTGCGGAGGACCTAACGACCGGCTACAGCCATGGTGGTCCGGAGACCATCCACACAGCCTTCCGGAGCCACTGTCAGGCCTGCCAGTTCCGGAACGTGTACGCGATGGCTTCGCTCAAATCGATCCAAGCGCACGTACTGATGAAGCTCGGCATTGAATCCATGCCGAACAGGACGCAGTACCCGAAGATACCGCGCCACATTTTGGAAAGCTTCACCAGGCAGGAGGGTGTGCCCCTGCACTCGCCCAGCATGGTGCGCGATACGGACTACATGGCGGACGAACCGTCCGCCGGCGTGGAGGAGATCGAGGAGGACTTTGACTACTATCCGATCACGAACAAGATCTACATTCTGGCGAAACGTGAGTAGTGTGCGAAGTGAACTGAACGCATCCACTAACGGCTCCTTGTCTCTTTATTTCTTTCCAAACCGTTGATTGTTTAATGTTTCAGGAAAAGCAAACCGACCGAAAACACTCGAATCATAAAGCGTTTTTAGTTTTTAAGATTAGAATTTTAAGCACCTGGGGATATAATACATTTTGAATATTAATTATTTCCTTTCCAGTTTACCTAACGTTTATCTTTGACCTTTATTTCAGACTTTGTCGATTAATTTCAGTCGCTATGTTCGATATAAATTATTAACCCATTTCTTTCGTTTCAGTAGGATTATCTTACAATCTCGAAGCTCTTCTCCTTTCCAGGCCACTTCGATGAAGCTCAGGCTCAGGTGATTTCACCCGGCTTACCAGCAACCATCCGAGGCCTTCCTTATCTCGCGACGCGCTCAAGGGTACGAGCAAAAAGGGATCATTTATAAGGATTTATCTCAAACGTTCGAGCCACTTTAGGGCCGCCCCATCCAATTGGATATATTTGAACATCCCGTTTAAGCTTGTCCCGAGTGGTTTAAATTAATCGACACGCTCTTCAATGTCGTTGTCGGGGCACTTTCCGTGCTTAAATGAAAACCGGGCACGAAAGGACACAAATAAAAGTTCCCTCTTGGAAGGTAATTATTCACACTTCTTGCTCTCTTTCTTTGATAAAAAGTGGGACGAAAATGAATTGGCTTTAATCGAAAGAAACTAATGGAAGTTCATTGGAAATGGTTTAAAAAAGAGGTGCGATGAATAAGGGGAAACCATGGAACTAGCATACATTTTAAGTAACATTTTGCTCGAGGTAATGAATATTCTTTCAAGGTTTTCTCTTCTCGATCTCTACCCCATTTCCCACAGTGTCAGCAGTAGTCGAACCAAAGCACGGGTTAATTATGCACACCTTTTATAAAAACGGTCTCGCGGGGATACTATGGTACATTTTCGTCTTAATTATAACACATTGATAAGCCTTACCTGGTCCACTGATCCATAATGACGCCGGGAGAAGACGCCTCGCCTCGAGATGAGCTCTGTCGCCGAAGTACTGGAAGGAACAGAATTAAAGAAAACAATAAGAATGGAGGTTTTAACAAGGTTTCATTCTATTGTGAGTTATTTCTGAAAACAGTGCTCAACTCCGGTTTTGGTACGGAATTGTGCTCGAGTTGCGATCATATCGACGAAAAACCGCACTGCTGCGCTAATTGGTACTAAATAGACACTTGCACAGATCAAAAATTCAAAACCCCCTCCCTCCCGCCCACCGACTGCCCTCACGTAAATGTGCAAACAAACATATAAACAAACTGCTGCTTTAACCTCCGCTGCCAAGTTCGGGGTACCATTACGGGAACGAAAACCATTAATCAGTGTCACCAGGCGTTGCCAGGGGAAATGCCGAGTTCCTGGTAATGATACGGTCGCGTGAACCGACGGACCGCCTCTTCCAAGGGGAATGCCGTTTGCTCGATGGTCACGATGATGAGTTGGAGATGGTGAACAAAACATAAACCAGGGCACGTTTTCAGTACGAGACGACGCGCTCGAAATGAATGAAATAAAATTGTGCTATGCGGCAGATTTTGCGCTTGGGTGTGATTCGAATGCTTTCGAGATGCTCGAAAAGCAGCTCAGTCGCCCCGAGCTGGTGGAATTTTTTTTTTGGCCTGGAGTGTTTCATTTCATTTTCCAGTTTAAGAGTATTAAAACCGGTGACCGAAACTGGCGAGAACGCTCTTTTTAGGGTTTAATGGTTGAGCTGAATCTAATTTTTGGAAAATCTTGATTTGCTCGCTAGTTGGGCTGCTGCTTACGATCGCGAGAGTTGAGATTTGGAAGGTAGTGGGATGATTAAGAGGCACATAAATAAGACGGTAAACGTGAATGCAACAGCTTATGTATGGGGCTGGGAGAATTTTTTCCCATAAAATTTAATGCAATTATTTTCATGCGGCTTTTTTGAAAACGGCGTTTGTGCATTGGGCCTAGCGCGCCTGAAGGTATGCAGTGGTTCTGTATGGGTCGTGTAAAATGTTTACCAAACATTACCAAAGAAATATATTTTCGTTTGATAACTGAAGTATTATCACTGATAGACCCAAATTAGAAAAAAAAAAACACCTCTTTCATATCATCAGGCGCTTCACCATCACAGAATATTGGATTCTTTCGGAGGGCTGATACAATATCGCCTCGATGTATGCAATCAGCTTTTCAAAAAGTATTAAATAAAAACTTTTCAGTTTGTTACTACATCATTGTTATTGACTTAATGATGACTTTGAATTAATTCGTGGTTATGTGCTTACGAATTATCATCTGCACTTGATTTCTATTGATTTGCAGTTTTTTTGAGGCTAGATAAACAGTGCAAATTAATAGTTATCGTTGATGAGTTGTGCTATGAGTTGAGCAAATGGCAGGTTCACATTGCATGAACCATGTTGTCCACACCCACCACCAACCGTGATACACCTTCAACGATGATACAAAACTTTCCGGCGCAATAGAAATAACAGGCCCCGACCAACCTCCAAAACGTAACGCCCACTGTTTATCTTCGACCGTTAAACGAACACAAACAGCACCACCATGAGAGAAGCCAAAACAATAATACGCTTTTGGGGGCTCCGGTTCGAGGCGCCCTCACGTGAACTCCACCGAAAAGGGTTTTCCAAAAGGGTTTCCTTACCCTCTCCTCGGACCAGCTAATGGACGAAAGTTCGATGTACGTGTGCTTTGATGTTCTGGTCTATGTTTGCACCGGTTTTGGAAGGTCAGAAGCCGCCCAGGCAGGTTACAAAAATACACACACATAAACACAGGCATCACCGTTGCATGCATCTTATTTACACACCCAAACTGTGACGGTTTACGTTTGCTTCACCAGGCAGGATGAATCAGAACAGTCCCAAAACGATGGTTGCTGACAGTACGTTTGAAGTTGCACGATGTGTGCAGTGCGTTCGGGAAGGAACGTAGGAATTGATTTCCGAGCTCGTGCGCGTTCGAACTGCACATCTTAAATCGGTGCAAATGTCTGGAAAGCCAATCAACTACGTGCCCTCCGTTCCGAGCACTGTCTGATAAAAGTTGGCAAACGCTCTCTTTAGGTGTTCTCTTTTACCGAGCACGTAACAGCGGGCCCCTTGCGGCGCAGTGTGTGTAGTGTAAGGAAACGGAAATAAACTTTGACGTGTGTCTTTGTGCCGGACATAACCGTATCAACAATAGCGATCGCTAAACTTCTTACTCAACAGTGCATCTTGAGCAGCGCATGCAGCTCGTGTTCGATGTTCATGACGTAAAACAAACAACTCCGTAACAACTTTGCTCGTCTTTATTTTAATGGTTTGGATAGGTTGATGGAAGCGATTGCTGGCGGTTGAACGATATGCAGGATACTGAGAGGAGTACCTATAGGGCGCTTTCGTGCGGACTATTGCTGTGAGAACCTTCGGACAGGAATGAGAATGATACGTACTTATGACTGTACGGCCTGGTTTCTTATTGTATGAAGGAATTGCAGGGGAAAAGGTAGCCATGGGCCGCTAATGTATGGCCAGCTATGGGGTTATTCACGATAAAAATATGTTAAATCAAATTTATAATAGGCTATTAGTGGTACGGTTAGTTAAATGAATTGCTTTAATCGTAGCAAAGTTCGATCTATTTACTTTTCAATCAAGAACACAAGGCAACGCTCTAAATGCTCGAGCGTTAGTTTACAATGTTTCCCTTCCAAACAGTCCCATTTGGGTTTGCGCCCTTCCCCACGGTTAAGGAGCTACCGGATAATTGTTAGCAACCGCTTGCACTTACATTACGCTGGACGCCCGTCGCTGCAGAACCCGCAGCGCCCCGATGTCCCGGTGCGGGGCGCGCGGTGGCGGCGTGAACAAACTCTGGCTCCGGTCGCGCACCGGATCCGAGTCCCGGTACGTACGAAAGATGGTCGCTATCTTGAGATTGAAGCACAACATTGTCCATCCGAATGTGTGCGTGTGGCGGGATCGCATGCACCGATCAGCTCTCTAGCACCCGTTGGGCGGCCCGTTGCCACCCATTACATACGTACACTGCTCATTATCGAGCTCGCAGCAGGACGGCGTGCTAGGGATGGAAATGGTTTCTGGCTGCCGGTTTTTAGGTGGCCCGTTACGCCCACAGCCAACGACTGCGTGCTGACGGGTGTTCGTCACTGCGAATGGTGGCGGTTCAATTTAGCCTTTCCCGGGTTCGGTTGCTCGGGGAACTGCCACTTGTCACCACTTGACCACTAAAACACCCAGTTGCACACGGGGACACTTGTTTTACGCTCCACGGGGGACGATTTATGGTCGGAATCACTTTAACATGGTTGTTTACTTACGGAACCAATTTCACTGTGTAATATCACGCTGTTAGTGTTCTAATGTGGGTACGGAGAGCATTTTTGTAGCGAGGTTTTGAACATTCTCTGTCACAGTTTGCGATTGCCGGTCAACGCTGCACTGCGCACATCACACCGTCAATCTCCAGCAGTGGTGGTCGTGCTGGGATTAGGTGGCTAACTCTTTTATCATGAATCTGACAATGTAAAGCGGTGTGTTAGCTTACATTTATGAGCGAGTTTAAATGCAATCAACGAAAATAATTTGCTCCCTATCTAGCCATACCAAACAGCCACGATTGTTCAAAAACATACATTTTGCTACACTGCATACTTTTAGGCGTTCGAGGTATACGACAGTCGAGCGGTATGGACTTTGAGCGGCAAGTTCTTTTTAAGTTTACAAACCGTAGATGAATGTTCGTCGTTTAAACGTTAAATATAGTTTGCCCAGTAATATCATAAAACCTCATCGCCTATCACCCAAACTATCTAATGAACAAGATTCTCCGTCGCATTCTCTACAAGAACAAGTAAAACTTTGATGAACCTGATCCGATCGAGCTTTCCCTTCAATTTCAGGTGCCGAAAGAAAACCAACTGGCGGGGCGCACCGCCCACTTCATAAAGCTGTCAATGTCTGCTGACTAGTGACGGTCGCACACGATACCTGCCTCACGCACAGCGTGCCTAATGCACGGGAGAAAAGAAAACAAACAAACTCCAACAGTAAGCTGCTGACAGCCATTTCGGGCCGTACATTTCATGCTAAGCCGCAATAAGCCGCAATGTTCGCCATTTACACGCAGGCAGCAAATCGGGCGACGGAAAACTTCCACCCGATGCAATGACGTGCGTAAAGGGTGAAGGAAAACTTTGTCTTTCTCATTAACTACCACCGCCGCATACCAGCGCGCTGCACGCTGCTGTCACTAGCAGACGGTACGGATCAGAGGAGAGAAAACCGATTATCCCTGGCACCGTGCGGTCGAGTGCGCACCGTCTGTGAGCGGGTCGGTTTTCCGCCGGCGTGCGTCAAATCCAGCTCCATACAACATGTGCCATCTTCTCTGGTGCAATCTCGAATGCACTTCCGCAAAACGGTTCGATTACTCGGCTGTAATTAACTGCAGTGAGCAGAAGGCATGGTCTGCAGGGATATGTTACTATTGCAACAAGCCGCCTACCAGTATGCAATTCCCACCGGTCCCGGATGTGATTAGTGGCAGGTTAGTCTCGGTTGATGTACACTCAAAAAGGGATACCGCTTGGAGTGAACGAGATAATAATGCTAGGTAGCAGAGGAATATGTTTGTCCGTGTGTAAGAGAGAGTAATTATGGGTGGTAAATTGCGGCAAATTTATGAGATACGCGACCCCAGCAGCGGCAATTAAATGCTGAATAGTTTAATCAATTGCTAATGACTATTAACGATGCTGTTCTTTGAGGTTGAAATCGACAGATGGAGACATGAACGTAGGGCTTTAAATAGCTGAACAGATTGGCTTTTTGTGTTTCTTGAAACAGTGTTAAAGCTTCTATTATTGATCCTCTTTATGATACAATCTTACTCGCATCCTTAAGCAGCACAGAGCGCTTAAACATATGCAAAATTCTTTTATCAAATATTAATACATCATGTCTGAAATTTATATTTTAATTTCGTTTAAGTAGCAAAGAACAATTCAAAAATGGTTTTGGAGTATCAATTAACACACCAGCATGTGCTAAGAAACGCCGTCAAGGGGCACTGTAAAGTATTACAACGTTTGTAGATGAGAATTTTATTTAACATACTTTTAGGCGTTTCCAACTACCTTCATAACTCAACACAAAGCAGAGTAAGGTAAGCTACTAACCAGATTTTTGAATGCTTTTAACGTTTAAATCAAAGAAGATGAAAACTCTCAAGAAACCCTTCAAGCTCGGCCTCTTCTTTAAAGCACTCCCGAAAACTTCCCTACCATTCGCTAAACTTTAATTGTTATTACTTTTTCCAGGAACGGCCCGACATGGAATAAGTTTGTTTTCAGGGAAACACATTTTTACAGCCACCTTTGCCACTCCGTAGGCATCCGGTATCGCCACTGCCAAATCATTATATTTTTACTTTTCGATCGTTCCACGCATCTGGCCACCAGTTGCCATCATTCGCTCCCCGTACTGTCCATAGATCATGGAGACGCATAAAGATGAGCAAAAAGCAACAAAAAAAAAAACCTGAGCAAAATCAATGTTTGAGCCAATTTTACGGCACAATTCACCTCACTACCATGGTGATGGTGAAGTTCGCACCATTCTCTTCCTGCTCGCTAGACTGCATGCTTGCATAATATGCGCCAATTTAACGCGAGGTTTCTTCTTACATTGGTTTCCTCACTGTTTACAGTGCAAATCGAACGCTTCATTTCAATATCACCACGGTAACGTCTAATACGGCTCGAGCGGTGATCGAACGCCAAGTGATGCACAAAGACAGTTTCATGTGTGCTTTGAGTCGGCGGCGTGGATGCTTTGTATGGCCAGCTTGTACCTCATCCACTGTGTCGGAAAATGTCTCGCTTCTCTAAATGCATACCGTGCACTGTTTACCCTTCACCGATCGATGTTCTTAGCCAGGATCATTCAAGCAGCAGCAGCGACAGTACGTTGTGAACGGCACAAAGAGGGGAGAGAATTACCGGGGCGAAACAAGCAGAGCAAACAGATCATAAGGTTCCGGCAAATTGGAAATGATAACAGCCGTCAGGTTCGGGGTGTATGCGTAGAGGTTAAGCGACACATGGGCACATTATGCTTTCAATTTCCCCTGCGGAAGTTCCGGGCAGGTCAGCCCGGACGGACACACGCGCTGTCTGTTCGCCTTTCTCGCACACAATCAGCTGTGTCGGCATAATCTTTGCTTTGTTGCGACCCAAGCGATAATAACAATCTCTTCGTCGTGTTGGAACGTGTCAGCTAGTTAGTTGCTAATGTGAATATTGTTTGCGGATGAGTAATCCTTTAAACAAATATTCAAATAGCTGTAGTGAATGGTTGTGCATTGACGGTATATTGGGATGTGTGTTAAAGAAATGTTGTTTGGCTCAGTAGGAAGAGTTTCTGGAAAGTGTTATCTTTTTTTATGAAATAGCTCGTAATAGTACAACGTTGTAAGCTAGCTATTGAAAAAAACGACGCCTCAAAGTGTGCAATCTGAATTGAGAAACGCCTAAATGTATGCTCCAACCCTTACTTTCTCAAAATCTCTTTTTTAATTTACAGTCACTTATGACCGAAAACAAAAGGCTGGAATAAATAAAAAAGAACCAAGCTCCACTGTCCAGACAGCTCGGTAAACCTTACATGCAATATATTGTCATTCCCGTTTGGCGATCTCAAACCGCGCCGTCTCCGTTGACATGCAGCCAAAAAACAATCGGCCCGAAATGGTGTCAGTAGAGCGAGATGAGTACAAAATCCCATAACTCTTTCACCATTAGCATCAGCAAGCGGGTCCGGTTTTTCGCACCGTTGCGTTTACTTCATCAGAAGCACCCATTTTCACCGTATTTACGCGCACTGGATCGATAATGCGGCTCCGGTACAGTATTCGACGCTTCGTTCCACCACGAAAGCTCATGCTTAACTTCACTAGCATTGTGTTTGGGGCTTCTTATCTTATCCGAAAAGGAGCTGCATGCTTTCGAACGGCGAGCGCGCGTTCAGGAGTGAGGTCATTGCGAAGTCAAGTTTTTATTATGCTTCCCGAAATGGGGTTTTGGGCATCGGCTGGAATTGAGTCTTCAAACTGGAATAGGGGAACGGGGTTTCGGCAGGCCGCTACGAGCCCAACTGTGGCACCCCATGACCTCGATAGTCAGTGGGGGAAAAGGGCTGGGAGTCGTAAAGTACAACGACCTACTGGCGGCACCCTAAGGAACTGAGGGAACCCCTTCTTGTTGGAATGTTTTTTACGTCACTGTATGTTTGGGCTAGGGAAAGCAAATGAAAGTTAACTGCCCAGTTTGGCGTGCATTGGTGTGTGTGAGTGTGTGCTATGATGTCCTGCTGGTCGATAGTGTTTAAATTGAATGTAAGCTGAAACCAAAATCTAACAAACAGTATAATAATTACATTTTCAATTTAATGATTCAAAGCTGAAAAACAGCAACAACAAAAAATCATTCGCAATCGTTCTCTGTACTCGCTTCGAAACAAAACCAATTGTAAAAATGATCGTCAATCGTTACTTCACCAAACAGCGCTATGAAAAATAGTTCCGGCAAACTTTTCGTTCCGAGAACGCTTTTGCAAGAAGCTTCACGATGGTGCAAAGTTCTTCCACCAGCACGGATACAACAATCACTGCCCATGGAGCACCGGAGCACGGCGTCGGAAGGATAAAGTAATAACAGCAATATTGATAGCTACCTATCATGCTTACCATCTTCCCTCTCCTCTACGGATACGCTCAAAACCAATCGAACGAAACTTCACCTGACCCTTTCTTGTTCTTCGTTCGATGCATTCGAGCTACACAACGCGAAAGGATGAAAGGAAGCGTACGATCGATGCCAAGACTTCTTCAGTTTCGCTCACTACCCATCCATTAAGTGCTCGAGTTGCCCCCCGGCTTGGGGTACTTCGGCTAGCAGCCGGCCAGCCGAATTGATGGATTGGCAAAAGGTATGCGAAAGTGTGTATAATTCCTTCAGCTAGTGTTGGTCATGCGCTCCCTGTGAAAGTGATATCGATAGACTTTGCTGGTGCTGCTATTGCCGGCTGCTTGTAATAACGAAGAGCGATACGGCTGTCTGGGCTGTGTTGGTCTACCGTTTATTGATTGCTGTTGGCGCTGTTACCCCTTTTGCGATGGTTGAGAGTTATCGGAAAAAAGGAACGATAAAATGTATCGTGCCGTACCTTTCCTGGGGCATGGGGCATTGTTATTGAGCGATTATCGATGCGATGCTTGTATGATCCGTGATCAGAACCGAGGGTTGGTTTTTGGTGTGTTTTTTTTATTGTAACCGTTCAAGAGTGGGTTCGAAAGAAGGTCTTTTGATGGAGAGCCTTTGTTGCAGGGTTTCGTTCGTATATCCTATGTTGTTTCACATAACAAGCCGAAGCTCACATTTAAGCGATGGAAACAATTCCAAAGCATCAAACGATAGCAATTTCATTGACTTAAACGCCTCTGCTTGCTTTGTGTTGAGCTGGTGTCACAACAGAACAGAACCGTTTATTCAATTAGCCGTAGAAGTCATCTGCACGTTGAAATGGAAAGGACTGCCAACCTAACTCCTAGCCCATCAACGTTGTGTGACTGTGATGTTTCGATCTGAGACGGCCAGAACCACCATCGCAGGCTGCTACAGCAGGCCGCTGCTCATTAAAACCCCTCCGAATCAACTCAATAACTGCGCACCAACTGCGTGTCAAATCGTTCTGCTGGGGTGTTATTCGTACCATAATGCGAACGTAATCGGATTCGCCATCAAACCAATGAAGCACTGAAGGAGGGCTCAAACAACCCACGGAGGACATGGTGAGTCAAATTCATCCGTCTCAATTAAACCTCAATCATGGTTGTTTTCATTTAATTTAATTCCTGCCTAACCACAACAGAAAGTAACGCGGTTGGAAGAGGTAGGGTAGCATGAGGGAGGGAGGAATGCTCACCCATCATCAGCAGCTCGTGTTACGAAACGCGCCAAGGTGCGTTGGTAGGATCGTACAAATTAAGAAAAGATTAGGGTTAAGCTTTTTCAGATGAATTTCTTGCGCGCGATGCTGTGTTAATATTGGATATAATTAATACTACTGTGGTGTAGCCTGATCCCCATACAAATGTTAATGAAACCCACACAATCACAGCTACTGCTGTACTTTAGGGGAAAAGGCCCATATTTCATAATAAATACGTATTGGGGACAGATTATTAACGACCCTCGTTTATTATACTGATTTAACTCGAGCAAATAGTTTTCACTATCATGACGCACAGTATTGTCTCTGGGGAGCACATTTTACACAAAACAGGTAAAAAGTGTTGAGCAAGTTAGATTCCCCGCTTGAAAGTTGAGAAGAAGCGGAAAAGCTTAACTTTTCCCCGAGCACAAATTTCTTGCTTTGATGTAGCACAAAACGCAACTATTTCATTCACTTTTCCTTCCCTTCCAGCGTACAACGAAGATGGAGTGAATCGTTTTCAGTTTGTTAAACGCGATGGAAAATATTAATTTAAGAAAGCATGAGAAAAGAAACCACCCAAATAAAGACACATCGAGTGACTGTTTTATAGCAATTTCAATCACAATTTGATTTCATCTTCAATTCATTTTTATCACAGTATTAACTTTCCCTGCGGCGCTCACCTGTCTGCGTCCATTCGAGCATTTCTTACCAGCAGGGGAATTTAAATCTTTCACATCGCGTACACCCCGCCCAAGCGCAACGGGACAAAGGGAACACCAAAAGAAGCTTTCAATCCTACGCAAACGCTTTGCTACCATTTGCCGCTGGTCCGTGTGCCGAGATTGAACGTCGATCGAAGAAAAGCCAATCGTGATGAAACGTGAGTCGTGTCGCCGACAGGTAGTTGGGTGTATTTTTTACACATAACTCCCACTCCCCTCACTCGGCTACGCTTGTCCTGGTGGCATCCAGACTTCTCGCAGTGACATATGATTGAAGGAACGGCCCATCCTTCAGCACTGCTTGCGTGTGCGCGCGCGTTGTCTAGGCCACGTGATGCACATAATGGACGACAGCTTATGACGACAGGTACGACGCTTGGCGCAACATCGCGATGATGACGCAATGTGACGCGCGTCTGGCAAACGATTACACGTTGCATGGCTTACTTTGTGGTGTTTTTAACTGCTTCCGATGAATGGGAGCTCAGCTGCAGCGTATAGGCGAATGTGGGTAATTAACAGTGTGATCTGGATGCTGGAAAGGTCCCGGAAAAACGCCTACGATAAGGTGTGACTTATGCTGTGATGGCAACCCACTCTGTTATGAATGATGATTCATTAAGTTGGATTTGTTGGTTCTGTTCCTAATGAAAATTGAAACTGTCTTTTGAAGCAAAGGAGGGTTTATTTGCCATTGCGTTTCTATTTTCAAAAGGAAAATAACAATACATTTAAAGGAAAGCTTGTAGTACAAGAGATGAACATGATCACACTCGAAAAAGCAATACTACAGGATAAAAATTATTCATGAGATGAAATCGAGCACGAAAGGATGTGAAATATTGTTCAACTTCACCCTCTATTTGAATAGTAATAACTTTCGATCAGAACTCCCGTCTCTCGAAACAGATCTAGAAAGGTTCTACTGCCAACAGGCCAGAAGACACTTCACTTGCGCTGTCCAGTTGCAAGTCGGAACATGTACAGGGAATTCTTGCCCTCCCAATATTGATCGAATGGGTCAAACAGTGAAACGCCCCAGTAACCAGTTATACCAATCGGTGTGTTCTTTTTTACACACAAAGCACAAGCAGTTTTATATTTGGGAAGGTACTGGTCACCATTTGACAGCTGAAATGGACATCCGAGCCACTCGGGGAGTACCTAAAAATAAATCACATGCTTCATACTGCACCGCCCAGCCCAGACGCGATGCTTTCTTTTCCCAAGACGTCCCCAGACACTACGAAAAACCGCCTTTGCATTAAAGCTGCCCCGAAAGCTCCCGAAAACCATGGTCGGTGTGTTCTTGTGGTCGGTGAAAGTGGTTGATCGCTGCCATTTTTTGACATCCGGTGTTGCGCCGCGCGAGTGGTACAAAAACTCGCTCTCCGTTTTCAACTGTGGCATGGTTTGGTTGCCGTTTTTCGTGCAAACACACAAAAAAGCAACACACTGCCTGTGCTGAAACTTCTAACTTTTGTACAGTGCAGCACCAGGGCAGAAACACAGCACTGTGTCGTGTTTGTGTGCGCTCGAGTTTAACTTCACACCGCTCGACACACGGATTCGCTTTAAAAAGCCGCACACAATTGGTGCTCGTGCCGCTCGGGAGTACGCATTTTTGCCAGAAGAATGATGATTAATTTAATATTCATAAATGAATGTCTGAGTGCTGGCCGCACAGAGCCGCTACAAACAAACCCATTTTGCGCGCAAATTATCACCTAAAGCGAACGGAATGCGGAACCTTAACCAACCGAAGAGCGTAATGCAACTGGGGACAAAAAGCTAATGGATTCCCAAAATAAAAGCACAAGCTGTTCGCTGCGCGACTGGCGCGCTGGAAACTAATCGAATCTGATGTTGGCATCCGAAGCGCACGAAGCGGACAGCCTGGGCCGGCACCGGGGCAGTGCCGTACAGTAAGCGTGTAAATCCCGGCCGTCTCAACGGCACGAAATTGATTTTACATCCAGCATCCGGGGCAGTGGAGGGGGGGCACCTTTCGCCAAACGGTGCGATTACTCTTCAATCAAGCGCTTTTCAAGCGCTAAGCCAGCAGAGCACGGAGGTTGTGGTTTCGGATGAGTGGGTGTGGTCTGACACTTTCGTCTTTCTTCCGTCACATGCTCGATCAAACGTCCATTAGTGCGAGCGCACAAGGCAAGTCCCCGGATGGCGCTGCAAAAAGTCTCACCGATCGTTCCCGCTTTTCCCGTTCATGTTCTGGTGTGTGAAAAGTTTGTCCGCTTTGTGTGTGTGTGTGTGTGTGTGTGTGTGTGTGTGTGTGTGTGTGTGTGTGTGTGTGTGTGTGTGTGTGTGTGTGTGTGTGTGTGTGTGTGTGTGGTGTGGTGTGTGTGTGTGTGTGTGGTGTGTGTGTGTGTGTGTGTGTGTGTGTGTGTGTGTGTGTGTGTGTGTGTGTGTGTGTGTGTGTGTGTGTGTGTGTGTGTGTGTGTGTGTGTGTGTGTGTGTGTGTGTGTGTGTGTGTGTGTGTGTGTGTGTGTGTGTGTGGTGTGTGTGTGTGTGTGTGGTGTGTGTGTGTGTGTGTGTGTGTGTGTGTGTGTGTGTGTGTGTGTGTGTCGGTACTGTTGTTTTTCCTACAACCTTCTATTTTCGCCCGTATTCAATGAAAGCAATCACTTTGAACGGGTGTGAAACTTTTGCTCTAGCCAACCAAACACCAGCGCTGCCTCAAACGAGCACCGTACGCCTTTTTACGGCTCCTGTCAAAAGCGATTCCTCAACCAACGCAACCCGAGGGGAGGAGATGGTGAGACACCGGGGAAGCGAATGCTTTACGCGTGAACCAAACGCAAACGAACAGCTTTTATTTGGCAGTTTTTTTGGAGCGCGTGCTTCGCCGAAGGTAATTAAAACTTTGACCCATCACATGTAGCAACGGCGCCTTACCACACTTCCCACACGCACACACTCATTGAGCAGCATCAAAGCTGCGCACGGACAGCATCGTTCAATGGGATCGAAGAATATTTACGGCTTTCGGGGAAGGTATTCCCCGGTACGGTAGAATGGGGCTGAGATTAACGGAAGTAACAAGAAAAAATGAAGCCTTCAAACAGTTGATTTAGGCAAGATTGTTGGGTTCTCCAATGTGCAGCGAAGTGTTTTACATCTGCCATACGAGAGGCGTTTTTTGTTTGTTTGGTAGTAGAAAGTATTTGATTAAGCATGGTAATGAGATCGAGATAGGGGATTTTGGGAAAATATACCCTCCAGAAGGCGGAAAAAGCATATCGAAATGAAGGAGCCTTTTCTACGGTAAACTTTACGAAGCAGGATAACAAAGCAAGTAGAGGAACGGCTATACCTTAATGCTTTAAATATGTTTTAAGCGAACAAGATATCTTTAATATTGAACACTCTCCCCTTTTTGATTGCTTTGGAACTTTCTTTGAATATTTTGTGAAACAGTTAATTCTTTTAGTAAAGATATTGAAACCGTTACAGTTCAACATATTACACGTTTGCGCTTTAATTCTTCCCAGTAAACCATTGCTCATGTGTTGCTCTAACGCCGTCTATTTTTTTAGATAAATCACGTGAACAGTGATTCCCGCAAACCACAACACCGTTCTCCAATATCAACTGTTTGCTTGCTGCATGTATAATTAGTTTGCGAATGCTAATCGATTTCCCTTGCTCTCTAGCTTCACGGAAACAAAACGGCAAAAAAAATGTCACAACACCCCATACACATACTGGAAGGCGTACACGAGACCACACTTTCCCATTAACCCGTCGGCACGCAGGTACGATGTTTGAGGTTGGCATCGCGTTATCACCTACTGCTCTCTAGCCATTATAAGGGCTTCAATTACACCGCTCGGATGCGCCGGAACGGTGCGGCATTTTAATATGTTTTGCAAACAGAGGGCCCAAAGGGTAGAGCCAACCTCCGGAAGGGTCAAAATCAATCACGTTCGATTGCACGCCGTAGTGCACTGGCGTTAATTAATCGCATCAACAAACATATCAGTATGTACATTTTTTTTTCCTCCTCCTTCTCATGCTGCTGCATAGGGCCACGATTTAAGAAACACGCTGTGGGTGAAGTTCACGGTAACGGGGTCACTTGGTGCGAGACAATGCACAAAGAAGACAGTAAATCGGGACAACATGAATTATGAACAGCCCATGGCTTCAGGCTAGCTTCTGAGAGCGCAGGGGGAAATGCTTGCTCCCTCGTGCTGTGTCAAGCAACGCGGGAATGGGTTCATGCACAACTGCTGATTAAATTATGCGATGGTTAATTGAAATCCGTTCAGCATCCGGGCATGTGCGGCCGGCGCGGTCGCGAACGATGATGGCGGTAGTGAATAAATTATATTTACTCAATTACATAGAGCCAATTTTGGGGCTCCCGGCATCACCGGCAAGAAGTCCTGCCCCGAGCCGTCGTGGGCGGACCGAGACGGACAAACCGCACTCGTTCAGCGGTGCCCGTGTGCCGTAATTCTTCGCGAAATTATGTTGCCTTTTGTTCGATGATTATTAATTCAGCTGTACTGTTGGGTGCTGCTGCATCGAAAACCATGCGAGCGGATCTCATTCATGAGTTTCAGTGTGCTCTTGTGGTGATCCTTTTACTATTTTACTCTCCATTATCGAAGCACAGAGACCACGGTCAGGGGAAAGGAAGAAGTGTGGATAGCGTTCGAAGAAAACTTCTCCTTCGACGGATCGCTTTCTCGTCTGCTCTGCTGCTGCCTGACAAAAGGAGTACGATGTAAAAACCGCTTTATGTGTACTTCACTATCGACAATGTGATTCTTAGTGGTTGGGCACATTTTTACACGTTCGCTTCGACTTATTCCATAAATTTCACAATCACCCAGCCGGAAGAAGGTGTGGCTGCACACGCTTCACTTCTTGCAGTGATAAAACAACACCGAACACCAACACACGGAGCTGCCCTTGCACACCATATTGACTGTGTTTGTTTGCACGTATCGAAAGCAGATAACAAAACCGCACAATATATGCACATCGATTAGTACATCGTCGTAGAGAAAGTGTTTCTCCCCCAGCTCAGCGCACACCTCCCCAAACACTCAAACGGCCCCACAACACAACGCCACAGCATCGAAACCGAACCGTGTGTCTGCTACGTACGAAAACCTCTCGACAAACGCGCTCGTACCGCACCAAAACACCGAACCATACCGGTCGAAAGCTCGAGGAAAACTGGCACGAAATGATATCCCGAAGCCAGCGCCAGCGCTTGCCGAAATATATCGCTTCCCCTGCCCGCCAGCATCCCCATTTTCCCAAAAGCATCCTCCCCCCCCCCCCATCCCATTGTTCGGTTGTCGCAAGCAACGCGTGCTTCAGACACGTCACGGAGAAGGCGACTGAAACGTCATCGATTGGCGTGCGGTTGGCGTAAACTTCTGGCCAGCGGCAGAGGAGAGGCGGTCAGAGACGCTACGACAGATGTATATACGAACAAAAGGAAATAATAAAATCATCCGAACAACCGAGAGCATGCTTTCGAACTACGTTGTCTTTCGAGCCTTCACGAGCCCGCGGTGTGTTAAAGTAGGATAGAAAAGCTCCTTGCTTAGCATGCCAAACCCCGAAGCCGTCTCTACAAGTGGAGGGAGGTAGGGGAGGAGAAGCGCTTTCCATCTCCTCGCTTGCTGTGTTGAACATGGGGTGCTTTTCATTCATATCGTTTATCGCTGCTTCTCGCCATACTAACGCAGCGAACAGGAACACACACAGACGAACGTTTGGGAACCGTTTTCATCAACACGCAGCCACACACACACACGCACACATGAGACTCGTTCGTCCTGATGAGCGTGCCGTTGGCGTTAGCTACCGAGCGGAGTGGTTTGTAAACAAACGTGCCCTTTCTCAAGCACGAAGCGAAACACGTGCTTTTTACGAGGGAAAAATGTGGGAAAATGGATGAAAAAAAACAAACCTTCGCACCAGTCGGCAAGGATTGTGCGGTGAAATATTACGCCGAGTGGGAAAGCTTTCGCTTGCGTGAGCTTTCATCGCATGCTGTGCTTAGTAGGCTGAGGATGATGAGAACTGTTTCGTCCGTTTAGTACGGGATGAAATATTTCGACGAGATGAGAAAAGTTTCAGCTTGTCGTACGAACGTTTCGAACGAATGATTAACAAAAGTTCTCAAATTTTAACTCCTCCAAAAGCCCAACAATCAATAAAAATCTTCAATTTAATTACATTTACCATCCTTATTTATAGATTTTGTAACTTTTTATGATTTATCCTTATAATGGCCTTAAGTCCCCAATGAATTGAGACCATAAAGCATTCAACACTTACATACTTACAAAATCTCGATGAATTAGTTCAATTATTCGATTTACCAATGTACCAAGCTTACCTGCAATAGAAATAAAAAAATACATATGAGATTATATGTCAAACATTGTAAGTTGACTACAAAATACTTCAAAGATTTAGGTATTTTCGCTACTCAGAATTTAATTTCATTTTGTTCCGTTTCTTCTTCCGTTTTACAGAGATTCTCAATATTCAGGTTTATTAGGTTCGATACTGCAGTAATATCTATCATTGTCTCGTTCAATTTTGTCACCTTGACACTATATAGAACAGTTCGCGCATCCATTTAATCGTGATGCCCAAAAATGATATTAACAAAAAGCCCACAAAAAACAAAAGACTATATTGTTCGAATATATTGGATTTACCTAAATTGAATTTTCATGGCAAACTTTTTGAATTATGACTGGTGTTAGGCACAGTATTTTTTATTCAATATATTCAATAACTAAAGCATTAACATGTAGCCCAACATGTCCAAAGAAACTCCACGCGTCGGTCGGTCGATACCATATTTGCCTCAGTTCTTAAGCGCCTTCGCTAGACAAAGTGTATTATATGTATCCCGTACAATAATTTGCTTTCACTTCAATCCGATGTGATTATAATTTTACATCCATTGAACCTGCCTCGCTGCCGTATCTGCACTACAGAGGCGACTCTATTCAGCAGCACCATAACAAACAACTGAACTTGACTCTGTTAGTCATGCCATGTATTGTCGTTTGTCAGCCACCAGTCCGCACACTGATGTCTGATGATTAAATTAGGTTCATACGCCTGTCAGTATGAGTGAGCCTGTGCTGCATACGCCAGCCCGTAGCGGAGAGGTGCTCAATTGGCGAAAACGCGGACACGTGTTCGTTAGTCGGCAAAGCCGGCTGATGAAGCTGTGTTTCCGTCCGACGGCACAACAAAGTGTAATCATCACTACACATCACCTGATGAACACACACACACAACGGCACGCCAACTACCGATGCGGTAGGCATCGAGCGATGATCGTGAGTAATTGTTCCGTCGCGCCGATAATTGATTTATCGTGAAAAGCGCACGCGGGCACGGCGGCTTGTTAGCTGCCGCTGGTGATCAAGTGAAATGCCAACGTCACGCGAAATTGACAGCATTTATCTCTGTTCGCTGTGTATGCAAACAGGACTTTTAGTTCAACATCGTTGCGATAGGGAGTGAGTGGTAGATGTAAATTGATAGACAAACAGGTGGGTGCGAATAATTCACACCAAAAAGAGAAAAGTCTGCTATTCTATCTGTTCATGCTTCGTGTCTGACAAAAACTACGTTCTTGTTTGTTTTTGCATTTGTTTCATGAAAAATCGAAACACGGTGTTATTTTGGCAATTAAAAGTAAACAAAATAAATGAATCATCTGCGAAATTTATGAGTTGATTAATTAATCATACAAGATTTATGTCATATAATACATTTTCAGCGCATTATGAACGCAGCAAATCATTTTGAACTATTATCAAAACACCAAAAAAACACGTCCAAACGTGTGTAACCAACGTTAACGAAAAAAACAAAATCGCTAATGATACACTCTTGTCCCACTTTGTCCCACTTTCGCTGACACGTTCCCCATCAACCGCCATTGTGGCACCGCACACGCACCGGAATAGCTCAAATTTGTGAAAATACCCCCGACGGAATGATGATGATACCGTGCAAATGTAAAAAAAAAAACACCCATACCCTCACAAAACCAATGCCCCAAAAGCTAGACCGAAGCCCGCAAATCACACAAATCTTCTGTCCCATTTATCAGCGGCGATGATTAACGGATTCGGTGTACGAGCCATTCCCGAGCCACACAACTGACACGCTCGCCGAGCCACCATCGTCCGATCGAATGCAGGAACAAGCGGGACAACAATCACGCTCGCGCTATCCCGCTCAGCTCGAGCTGTCCATCGGGAAAGGAATTCCATTTATCAATCTAGTATTTTGAACGACACTACATCATTCCAACACCGGGGCTCACCGATGAGTCGTCAGGTTTTTGTGCGGGTGCAAATTTGTAAACTATGCCATTGAGATGGTGAGCGGAGGATGAAAAAGAGAGAGAGAGAGATAGAGTGAGGGACATTCCTACATTTTTGTCATTTCACGGCCTACACGACTCCCCCTCCCCGTTCAAGCTGGAAAACTCAATTGAGCTTGATGACTAATGGTATGCAATAAATTAGGGAGCGCGCGTGCGAACACCCTCTGAGCCTACCCGGGCAATCGCAAATCGATAGCACCTGGCGAACCCAGCCCCACCGACCATCGACTGGCCATTAATTTTACATTCGAACGATGTTACACCCGGTGACCGCGGGGACTTACCTCGGCCCGGTGGCGCTTTCGTTCCACCGCTCGATCGAAATGCTGCTGCTGCGCGATCGGAACCGTTCCTTCTGCAGCTGGCGCAGTTGGCGCAGTTCCTCCCGGTACGCACCGAGCGGATCGTGGCCGGCCGGCGGCTCCCGTGCGCGGCTGTTCGACTCCGGCTGGCGTGCCGATCCCGCTCCAGCTGATGGCGTCTCGGGCGGGTAAAATAGCACCGTCGAGGAGGACGATTTCTGCCCGATGGAGTGAAACATTTTCTTCGACTTGACAAACTTGGGCGAGGCGGAAGCGAGCAGCCGATCGCCGAAACTTTGCGTCCGAAAAAACTTGGGCGATGACTGGGGCCGCACGCTGGAGGAAGAGAGGGAGCCGCCGGGGGTCGAACCGGCCGGACGGGAAGGTTGCTGCACCCGGAGCAGCTGCTGCTCGTCGAAGCTTTCGGCCCGAAGCGCCACACTTTTACGCCGGCCGGCGCTCGTTGGGGACGCCGACGGCGATGATGGTTCGTGCAGCAGGCCCGACTTCACCGACGGCCTTACCGAGCGAGACATTTTCCGTGTTAGAAAAGTGTTTATAATCGCAGCACTATTGATTTATCCCCACTTAGAATCACTCAAACACTGGCACACCGTCAAACACACACGACCCAGCTTCCGGACGGTAGGGAAGCGTCTGCTGCCTTCCAGGAAGCGGTCGCCCGACTGCGACTCAGCAAACACAGTGAGCTGTAAATAATCGAACACGGCTACTCAACAAACATCACACAACCGAGCGCACACACACGCGCGTGCTTCCAGAGAATGCTTGAGATAATGAACAAGTTTGTCGATCCATCAACCACTTCTCGGCGGAGATTTTGTCTTCCTGAAGCGACTTGGACGTGTTATGGGCACCCATCTATGCTTCGCCCTTTGTTTACATCGAACCCCATACATCATACACCCCCTCGTCTGTCGTGTGGGTTCGATTAAGATTTTCATTACACCTTCATCCTTGGCTCATAATTCTTTTTCTTTTTCGTTTTTGGTTTTCTCTCCCTCTCTCTCTCTCTTTCTACCTATAAACTCAATCTAGCGAGCTTTTGTTTTAGCGCTCGGGCTTCATCAGTGCAACGATCGATCGTCGCCCGGTACAGTGGCTCATTGTTAACTCGTTTATTGGTGCCGTTTTATGTGCTGCCATCCCACAGGCAACCGTGCACAGACGACGGTATCGATTGTCGCTTCAGCCGTGCCGTTATTGTCTTTCGCGGACGTTTGTGACGCGACGGGACAGGAGCCCGGTTGGTAGGAAGCATCGCTCGGGATAGGGATTTTATGGACAGGGTTTATGATTTCATATCTTCCCGCCAGGCAGGATGCTGATGTATAGTTCAGCTAAAGTCAAATAATATTGTTTCTGATGATTTGTTGGTTGGAGATCATTTTCTGTGCAAAGTGGATTCGTCCACAGTGGACAAAGTTATTTTCTCAAGCAACAGCAGTAAGTTGTGTTCAATCTTAGCTAACGCAATATTCCATGAAGAATTGCATCAAATTCTAGTCAAACGTGACTACAATTTATACATGTTCAAGCCAAACTAGCTTATTTCATCTTTCCAGTCTATCCAGGCATTCTAGTTTAAGTATAGTACCAAGAAAAAGAATTGATCACCAACCAGCATCGGTATGCATACGTTACAAATCAATAACAATATAATCCAACCTTTATAAACGCCTGATGGTATGCAGTAGTCAAATGTATAACGAGAGAACTAAAAAAAAATTAAAAAAGTATTAACTTTAGACTTAATATGATAATAATTCAAACGCATTATTCAAACGACCCCTTTCAAGTTCTAATGCATGTCAAAGGCCAATTGGTTTTTGAAGCATTAAATACCTAGGCCGAATTTAAAGCAATAAATAAACATAAACAAATAAATTAAAACAGAAAAATTTGATGCAAATGTCTCTAATGCAACAATATATTATGCAATTTTGGGAGCCCTACACCTAATGACTGTTTAAAGAGGAAAAAAGGTTTTATTTTTAGCAATCTAACTGTAAACAAAAACTATGTAAGTGTTGGAATACGAAAATAAGAGCAAGATTTAATCAAAATAACACCAATAATACTGTTGAGACGTTATCAACAGGATTCTTTCTTTCACGCGAAATATGTAAAACAAGCGGTTTTTAAGCAACGTTAATTTATTGTTTGAGGCTAAAAATTCAGTCGCTTGGCTCGGGGATACGTGAAAGAATGGCTCACGATCGTAACCTGTCCCGCAATCGGAAATTTTCGTGCAATCGGGACGACTTGGCCCGATCGTTATCAGCAGTTGTCCACACGACTCCACTTCGATAGCGTCCTCTATCGGGATTGTTGTAAAACACTAATGTGCCATCGGATTGACCGTGAATATTTATTTTAATATTTAACAAATACTCTTCTTTAACAGAAGAAACGGATTAAAAAAGCATTTTTCAAACAGAAAAGTGGTTCGCAAAGCCCTGTCTAACACCCGGGAAGCTTCGTTCGCCCCACCGATTTGGCTTAAGAATTATTGAGTACCCCGGCTTGAAGCGAAATGGCTTTACACTCAACAACAACAGCTACTCGAGCGTTTAAACACTACGCCCTACCACCACGGAAGTAATCGATATTTGCCCCGTTCGCGCAAGTACGGCTTTTACATGACACGTACGTGCCGGCATGCCAATTGCAGTTTTCCCAGTTTTTGTTTGTTATGGCAAAAAGGAGAAAAAAAAATCGAATGCAAAGAAAAAAATGCTAATCCTCCAAAGCACCACTCACTTGCAGGCCGGGCAGGGCGCACACATTAAGTGCCTGCATGCTTTCAACAGCAAATTTCCATTAATTGCTCCTTCGCCGTGGTAGTTTGCTTCCGCCTCCCGGAGGGGAGGAGCTTTTCTGGGAGTCCGGGCTTTTGCATGTGTGTTTGACACGCTGCCAGGCCGATTGTCCGGCCCGGATGGGGCGGGCGAGCGAAAGGCAGGGCAGGCGAGAGCGTGTGCAAATAGCATCTTGATGGGTTTTCCGTGAACTTTAATGAACCGTGGCATGCAGTTGACATGCGAAGCGGAAAACTAGTTTGTCTTATGAGGCGCGCGAGCGCTCGCTCGTTGCTGATTGTGAAGTGGGAGGCTTCGCGATTCCAGTTTTGCGTTGGTTTTTTTTCTCCTTCCCTTTGCTGTGCCTGGTCTGTTTGTTCGCCGTAGCCGGGCTGTTCCGGGAAATTGCCAACATCATTTCCGGATGAGCAAGGTCGTCTCAAATTGAGACGCTTCAAAACCGTTGCCGGGGATGGCGAATGGTGGGCACAACCCGTGCCAGCAGTAAAATCAATAGAAAAGCTATAAATCTAGCGGAACAGCTCTCGATTTTGTAACCATTTTGCGTGTTTGCGTGTGAGTGAGTGGAATTTGACAAACAGATTCTATTACGACACAAACCAGGCTGTTGAAAGTCGTGCCGCTACAGCATCTTTATTGAAATAAAAAAAAAACGGGATAAGTCATGTAATGCTTCTCTCCTTACAGTTGGCCGCATCCGACCGGAAGAAATTCCTCAAAGCCTCAAAGCCTAACCCTATTGCCGTTCTAAATCCACGCTATCCGTGAACGTTTTCTCCTTTCTTTAGATCCACGTTTGCGTACAAGCACACTTCCGCTCACTGAAGTGCATTATTCACTGTCCAACGGGTCGTTTTAGAGCTCTGTAATTCTGCGACCGTTTAACAAATCCCATGACCTCCACCATCACGAAACATTCCACACAAAACTCTTGGCGGCGTACAAGGCACACACACACGCACAACAAACACAAAAATCACTGTCCCGCGATTCCGTGCGGTAATCCTTTCGCTAAATATCTCCGCGGCTAAAAACGAAACTCCCACGGTCCTGCCAGCAGCATCGACTGCAACCGACTGTGGCCCGACGCCGACGACAACAGCGACCACGACGAGGACAGCGACGACGATGATGATGATGATGATGATGCTGCTGCTGGCACACATAGAGAACGCTGCGCACACGTTGTCTTTGGCCGTCGACCACGACCACCATCCCGCATCTGGTACGAATGCTCAGGTTGATCTATTTGCCGTACGCCTTCCCACACCATACACCGCTTTATGTATCCTGTTGCTTTCGAGCACTCACACTATAGTACAGCCACTCTCTCACACGTACACACGGTTGGATGGCACGATCATGAGGCCGATACAAAGAAAAATAGGAAGAAGCCGGAGTAGAAAAAGGATCAAAATCCAACCACTGTGCCACTGTATTATCCCGAAATGGCGACAATGTGTCCCCTCGCTGTCTCTGTCCCTTCGACACGCACACACACACAGTCTATAGTCCGTTGTGTATGAGTCTGTGTGTGTGAGTGTGTGGGGGGGAGGGGGGGGAGAGAGTAAATCCATTGGAATGAGCAATTCTTGCCTGTTGCCCGTTACGCTTTCTTTTTTTATTTGTTTCTCGTTTCCTTCCGCGCTTCCACTGTTGCTGCTGGTGGGTGAATCGAGTCGTGATTTGGGTTTTTGGGCACCCGCCCATGCCCAACTGACACTAACGAGCAGCGAGTTTATGATCGAAAACGGTGGCACCCAGTAGCGGTGGCGCATCCACATCAATGCAAACAACCCCCGGACCAAGGGCGAAGGGTTTTGTTTAACTTCCGGTAATTGAGCTCATTTTTGCAGATAGCCAGGGAAGCGAAGAACGCATCACCTGCTGATCCCTTTCATTCCTTTGCGGGACGGTGCAAAAAAGGGAAGAGCGAAAAACTATTCACCCACACAGCTAACAACAACAAAAAAAAGATGGCCTTATGGCGCAGAGGCTGGCGTCTGGTGGGCCGAGATAAAGCACATAACAATTCAGTCAAGCGTACCAGTGTCCGAACCGTACCAGTAGTGGGGGGGAGGATTATTATGGAATCAATTATCAGTAATGCAATGTCAACTTTACAGTTCCCTTGCTTTACACGGTTGGCCTATATACGGCCGGGGGAGCAATCATGGATTACATGCACTTGTGGGGAATTAAAGTGTGTGTTTGTGGAGAAAAAAGGGATGCTTCACCAAAAAAAGGTTAACCCAACAAAGGAATGTGAGTGTTAAAGCGTGCTTCATAACAGCATTTTGACTGTACTTACAGGGTTTCTCATACATATAATCATTTTAGCCTTTTTTAAAGACTTGAGATGCTCTTTTGAAAGAGAAGATATGAGGCTAAACTCAACTACAAAAGGGAATTGAAGGTTCTACGTAGCTCAACGCCTTTAAGATTGGTTTAAATATTCAATTTTGTACACGTTCTTTATGAAAATTGCTTCCTATAACGTATCATCCTTAAAGACACGCATGCAACAGAGCTTACAGAGTTTGTTTTCTGTCAAATTTTCTGTCAACAACAAGATACATGTATGATCAATGAACGCTCAAAAGTCACTTAAAAGTGTGATACAAAAACAATTAATGAAAGTATAACAAAAGCATGAATCTGATCGTCATGAATGATATTTTGTTTTTAGTAACCGTTAAATTTAAACCCAAAATTTTAAATCTTCGTGTCCCGGTAAAGTCTCGTTCAACCCTAAATCGGTTCATTACGCTACATGCTGTTGTTTCTTCCTGCATCATTCTTATGCAGATCCCGGTTCCGTCTCGCTCTTCTCGTAGCCCATTTTTCACCCACTGTCACCCGTTCCCATACCCACACTACCCTTCCTTCCTATCCATCTTGTGTTCCTTCGGGCGAATCTTCGCGCTTAAATCCCCGCACCGTGCGTCCTACTCCATCGCCTTCTCTCCACAAACCTCAGGCCAACGGCACAACAGGCAGACAGCATGGCGACCGTCGAGGGCGGCAATTCGAAAGCATATTTTTATCGCACCACGACCATATACAGCAACCCCGCTGGCAGCAGCATTGTTATTATTATTGTTGTACTTGCTGTTGCTGTTGCTGTTGCTGCTGCTGCAGCTGCCACCGGCCGTTCCGCGGCTCAACTGTTTGTTTATTTTTTTCTGTACCATTTTCTCTTCTCCTTTACCCGATTTGGTGCTTCGGGACTTTTAAGTCGATCCTGTTCGCTCCTTCTTTCGCTCCTGCTCTCCCTTTCATTCTCGCTCAGCTCTTTCTTTTGCTCTTCTCTCTCCCTTTCCATGACAATGGGATCCATTACTCCCCCACTTTTGGCAAACGGCAGATGACTTTAAGCCGTACCGACAACAACGCTTGCAGCATCCATCCATCGCCGCAGCCGGGATTATGGCAGCCGTGGCAAGCTTCCCCATGTCAGTGCCGGCGACATCGACACCGGTCTGACACATCCGGCAATCGCGGGAGCGGGAGAGTGTCAAGCGTACAGCTGGCGTGGGTTTTCCACCGAAGGTTTCGGATTCAATCGACACGGCGACATGTCTGGTCTGGTTGGACACTCTGCCTGGTTGTTGCGCTGTCCATTAAGCGCAATCTGCAACTGTGGGACGCTCGTGGTTGGTATGTTTGGTGGCTTGCTCGGATGCCAACCGCTACCAAGGTACGCGGTGGCAGAAATTTTGAATTCTATTTTCGTGTTTCTCTTTCTTATGGTTGGACAGCGAGCAAGCTGTCAGCGTGAGTTGGATAGTTTTTTTTCAGTTCTTCTAGACGTTTTCTGAAATATGAATTCCAACAGTGTCTAAGCATGATTGGCAGCTAGCCCATTCTCCTCCAATGATTGTCAATAATGTCTCCCAGTTTGCAGCAACACTGACAGTGTTAAAACACTCTTCCCACAGCGCAACAGCTCTTGAGTTCCGAGTAATCACTTCTACCTTTTGACATTCAAAAATCGTCATCCAAATGCGATGCTCATTTGCGCTAATTGCTTATCAAACATTCATCGTCTGGCGCAGGTCAAGCTGCCGGCGAAACGCACCTCAAGCGGCCAGCACTCAACCATTCCCAACGCTTCAGCGCGAAACGCCCCACCGCAGGCTGCTATCGTTATAAATCATGCAAATCAAAAAGTTCACAATCAGCACGAGCACCACTTTGCTAATCACTTTCACGGCACCTTTGCCCCCGTGGAGCGTACGCAGTACGCAAATTGGAGAGAAATTATCTTAATTACTACAGACGCCGGGTTTCCGTGGGCACCGGAGTTTTGGGCCGGCGGACGCATGTCAAATTGGAACGTGCCGGCGTGAAGTTGCCCCAACTCAAGCGACACTCGCACAAAGCCTTCAAGAAGTTGGGCAGAAAGTTTTCATCAAACAGGAATTACATCAAGCTAACCCCATCCGCTCGGCATGTTGCCGGGGATCGTTTCGATTGAGGCAATGTTGATACGTGCCTTCGCAATCCCATACCGGGCGGATCGGTTCCTGCACGCGGAGAAAGAGTTCACCGAACTTTGCGCGTCGTATGGAAAGGCAGTAGTACGATACTTGTTGATATCGCCTCGTTTCGTCCGTCTCCTACCGACACCGTGGCCAAAGCGACAAAAGGGAAACCCGGTGCCGCCGAGCGAAGGAGATCAAATAAACCCACACGTATGGGACGAGGATTTGCCGAGAGTGAGAGAAATTGGAATCCTTCAGCATTCAGCCCGGCATTGCTGGAATCTTGTTGGAGGCCAACAGCACGTCGGAATGGCGGTGACTGACGGCTTTTGTCGTTTTCTTCCTCGTCCCGTACCGAGCTGCCGTGTAAGCTCTTCGACTTTGAGCGGCATCCTCAAGCATTGAGTGTACCGCTTGCTCCGCAAGCAAAAAAGGTTCGATCTTACATTGCCTTCGTCTACGCAAGGTGTGCCATTGGACGGAAACCTTTTCCAGAGCCACCGCAGTCCCGAGTTTTGCTAGTTTACTTTAATTGTTTCTCTCTGCTTCCTCTGCTTTCCGCCCGCTCCATCACTCCACTGTTGACTCGCTGTCACGTTCGTTTTGTGCCACTTGCGGGGCGGTGTTTGGCCGGTGCGGCCCCAAACATAAATCAAACCCCCTGGCCGACTCGCCTCGGCAAAGGCATTTTCCATTAAGGAGGGCTTCCAGCAAGCGGATTTTAGTGGTGCTTTTAACGGACCCCGAGCCCGAGTTCAAAATCTCCAGACAATACAACTGTGAGCCCGAGAATCAATAGAACAAACACTGACCGGAACGAGCAGATCTGCTGCGGCTGGATGCCAGAACCCCGACACGACACGACAGGAAATCTAATTTAACCGTTTTCACAACCAATTTGCGAAAAACTGCTCAGCTGAGAACCATATTGATGTGCCAAATAGGTGATTTTCCGCTCCGGGTAGAGAGGCAACATGAGAAATTGCTGCGGAATGATAAGCCACCGGACCACTGCTTTGATGTTTGTGTGTTCTAGGGTTCCTGCAGCGCGGATGAAGCTTTTAAAGCCACTTTGTGCCAAAGGTTCCGAAGGTGGCTTTCACACGCTTCCCGCAGTGTGTTCTAAATTAAAGAAGGGAACGCATCACTCCAGGAACTGCTCCGTTCCATTCACGGGATTACAGACCCGGTGTTGAAATGATGGCATGAACTGGAAGGCTTTGGTTGGTCTATTTCCGTACGACCTGCTGTGGTACATGTTGGGAGGAAAAAGCTATGCAGAAGAGCGGGAACAAGCCCTTCGAAATGGACTTTCCTGTCGTAATTGAAATAAATCAGAGTGTGAGTGTTTTTTTTTTTTTTTTTTGTTTGGTTTCAGCCTCATGCCAATGAGCACATTACATTTACATAAATCTTGCATGAACCATCAAGCTTGTAAGCAGGAAACGTCACCTCCCGTTCGCAGAGAGACAGTCACTAACGAACTTCTTTTTGGCGCAATTGATTGGTACTGTAAAATGATTGGATTATGCGAGAGTTTGTGTGATTGCTGGAATTTCACGATATTGGATATATTTATGCAGGGTGTTCTGTTTTTGACGGTAGTCTACTTACGCTACTATTTTAGAACATAATTTTCGTTCAACGTATTATCGAAAAAAAGTGTCAACTACCATAATAAAAATTAAGAAACTTTCTAAATCCGTAAATGATCCGTGAATTCTTATGTGTTTTGCTCTGCTTCTTGACATTTTCTATTATCTATACAGGATTACACACTTCAGGCACACTTTTATAGATCGAACGGTATCTCTAACATCCGTAGAAGTAAATACAGAGATCCTGAAACAACATATTTCTTAAACTTGTGGCAATGTAAGTAGCGATAGATTTATACAAAACATTAAATTTGCATATTTTGTTGTTAAATGAATTTAAAACATCAAGAACAATACAATGTTTTGTACATAAAACCTTCCATAGGAAGGTCATACAATTCGTTCTAAGAACTATCAAAGTTGAATCAGAAATTTAAAAAAATCCATATCAAAACACTTACTTCTTGTTGCTAGAGGTGTAAATATTATATTCTGTCATTGTTTTTCTTACCTGGAAAGATATAAAAAATATAAATCATTAAATTTATTTTAAATATTATTTCAACTTGATATTTTCATTCAATATTCTGGGCTTATCTCGCGATAGCAAAACGTACCCTTAACGTCACAGTGCCGAACCACCAAGTGTAATAATCGTTCTACTATTTTCCCAACCCCTAACCTCAGCCCTATATGGTCAGCTGTGTGTCGCCGTGCTCACCTGCCCGAATGCTTATGGTCGCGACGGCACAATGCCCCATCGCACGAAAACATAACCCCAAACAAATCGAATCAATTACACCGCCACAGCCTTCTCCATGCACCCTGTCAACTATCGCACAATTTTCCACGATTGATTTCAATCAATCGTTGGCGGCAGTCGACTCCCCCCACACCCAATCCCCTCCACAGGTCATATTACACCCCGCCCGTCATCCACGGAAGCATGCCAGCATTCCCATCGATCGATCTTTGGCTTCTTCCGGCGTCGGAAGCTACCGGTTTCCGGTTCGCTGGAATCGATACATCGGTTCCGTGCTAACACACTCCATGAAATGAGAGTGCCACCCGTTGAAGCGAAACGATATTAACAACAAAAAAAGGGGGAAGGGAAGTAACCACCCCTCTTTCTCTGTGCTTTCCCGCGTGCAAGCTGGAAGGGGAGACGCTGTGTACATATATCGCACGTACGTATTTATGGGAAATGCGCAGCCCAGCGTAATGTCATCGACATACTCGAATGCTTAACCGAGCCGAACTGAGCGCTGAACGCTGATGATTGATTTATGGCCACCGCACCCGGGAAGCAAATTAGATTGATCGCTTCTTCGCCTTGTTGCTGGTTGGCTTATTTGCGGAGGCTTACATTTTATTCCCATTACAACGAGGTTTTGTCCTTGTGGGTGTGTGTGTGTGTGTATGGGTGCGTGTCTACCCGTGCCCTCTGATTAATTAGACTACGGCGTGTGTGCGTTGGGGTTTTATTTCGACATGAGCGGATTAAAACACAACCTCCTTCCGGGCGATGGACCTAATCCTTTATTACGCCTTGCTTGTGGGTGGGATTAAGCTGAAAGGTGCATTAATCTTGTTTATTTTTAGGAGCACCACAAGAGCAAATAAAACACACCGACGCAGGGATCAAGCAATCAAGTGGCAAACAATTTCATCAGTTGTTGCTTAAAGTAATTATTATTTCTAATTTTTTTGTCTCTCATCACCCACTAATCACGAAACTTTTAATCGCCAACTCACTGAAGCCATAGTTTTTTATCTGCATGCTAGGCAAAAAAGAAAGACCTGTGCTATCATTTATCGCACGCGACTCGCCGGGCGGCCGCCCCTGGATCGACGGTTTCACACAAAATTAATTCCTTTTAATGTGCGCTCGAGCGTAAACAGCACAACCCGCGGCCAGTCACGCACGGCCATTGGGCTGCGTAATGACAGGCAAACGCATTAAATTTAATCTTACACTTCGCTCCCCCTCCGGCTTGTGGTCAATTGGAAGGCAAAAAAATAGGAAGAACCAGTGTGAAACGAATTATGTTCATATTAATTTTTAACACCATTTCCTCGCAACCTCCATCAAAACATCGTCTGCAAAAACCGGTACAGGAGGGGGATAAAAACAAAACACAAAAAAAAACAGCAACGAATGACTGTACCAACGACCGGCTTCTTGGTGATATATACATGAAGGCAAAAACGCCGTCGGTTGCGCGAGCGCTTGAAAGAATGCGATTAGTCGGTGCGAAATTATGGCTATCCCGAAATGTTCGGGGTTAAAGTCTCGCACAGTGTAATGGTGGGAGGTTTTGCTGTACAGTGTTGTAGGGTCGATTTATTCCCATACCCAAAGCATGGGCTCACGATACTTCAAACGCTGACAATCTGGGTGGGATGTTTTTCTTTCCCCCGAGAGACAGCGAATGGGTGAGAGCAAGGCAAAAGCGGGAAAAAAAGAGGAAAGCATAACATTATTAAAGTGTGTACGGTGGTTTTTTTTGTACGTGCAATTGAATTTGCCTCCAAACTAGCGATAAGGGACGGGTAACGAGGGGAAGGTTCAAGAACGTCGAGCACATGGAACTCGTCCCATGTTGGCTTTATGAGGGATAAAGTCAAGTTAGCGGTGACGGCCAGGTTGATGATTCCCTTCTGCCTTAAGGCTTGGCTTGTGCGAGTGGAGCTTTCCGGGAGCGCAACGTACCATCGTAAGGAGGTAAACCATTTAAGGAAGCATGTGAATAATTTATCATCCCTCCCGGGGCTACTTTTCGACCGTGAAAAGGTATTCCCGTATCGTGTTGAGATCTATCCTGCCGCCAGGGTGATTGGAAAGAAAGGTAACGTTCTGCACCGGGATCGGTCTTAAAGTTGTGTGCTTAATGTGCTCATGATTAAAACTTTATGGTGTGGTATGTTTTTTGTTGTTTTTTTTTTTTTTTTTTCACAACGGAACTGTGTTCTCCATTTGGCTTCGTTCTATTCTTTGTGTGCTAGAGCACCGTACAGACGAGCTTCAGTGACCCATTCACCATAATTGCCGCCACAAACGATTGAAGCGTAGAGCTGGTAAAAATTTGCACGACAGGAAAAACAAGGGACCAATTTTTTTACTCCCTTCCCTTCCGCTATTTTACCCGCTATTCATAAGATGAAAAGTTAATCCATGCATACTGACGGCTACACAATAGTTTACAGCTTGCCTGTAACCGACACTACGCGCTGCAGTGCACTAGAATTGTAAAAATTACGCAGTGAGAGAGAAAGAGATAGATAGATAGATAGAAAGGACGAGACAAAAAAGCAATCCACAATATATTTTGAAAACGACAGCACCAAGATGAGTGCGCCGGAATGAGAAAACTTTTCCCAGGCGAACGAGGATCGGATCCTTTCGCCCAGCGAGCCAAAGCGAATGGTGCAAGGTGCTTCGTTTTTCCGGCCACCGTCCTTGCACCGCACTGGCACACTGTTGCGTGGTGGGTGAGCGTGTTTAAAAATGCAATGTATGTAAAATGCTACCGACTCCGTTTCAGCAGTCCGTCGTTCTTCGATACCTACGAACGGTGCGCACAACATGGAGCACACACAAACCCAATGCAATGGTGGAGCATGGTCGGGATAAAGTGCATTAAGAGTAATGTGTTGCAGTTTCCTTCATCAAAGGGCTAGGTGTGTGTGTGTGCGTGTGTGTAGTATGCACACGTACTGTGTGCGTGTGTACAGTAGCGTTTGCCGTGTGCACCAATCTCGCTCAGAATGTGAACCTCGAATGCAATCGAATCGGAATGGAATCACGGAAAAATGGTACACTTTTTCCCCATCCAAATCTCTATTGAGAATGTTTTTTTTTGTTATGCGAGCTTACACAGCCAAGCGTACGCAACAACTGACTTGTTGCCCGTTGCACGGACGAAAGCAAAATGTTCATTTGTATGCTAATTAGTGTTTTACATTTTATTGAACCACTTTAAGCGCCGTCACCACGAACCGAACCGACGAGCGGGGCGAATTGCCACAAGTTGTTATTGTGTGTGCGTTATGTTTGGTGTGCGTGGTCATGTATGTATGATGCGGGGGTTTCCGGCTTGTTGTTTGCGCTATTTGTGATTCATGAGACCGCAAAACAAAACGCGTGGTGGCCTGGCAATGCTGCTCACCTGTAACTCTGAGCTGAGCATTATGCAAACAAAGAGGATATTCGATATGGATTTGCTTTGCATAAATGAGTGAACTAGATCGCAATGTTTGCAAACCAAACTCCGCCTTGCATTGCTATTCCCAACACATCCACGCGCTTCAGTAGTTGTTGGTCTCGGGTGCATCGCAAACATTGCATTTACTTGCATGCCACCCCAATCCGTGCATAAAGTAAGAATTTGGTGCTTGGGTTCGTGCCGCCGAATGGTTTTAATGCTTCTCACGTAAATTAATTATAAGTCTCTTTATTACACGGCACCGACCGAAAAGTGCGAGCGCCGCTTTCTCACCCTCCACCATTCGGTACGTCCTCCGTGCATTCTTACCAAACCGGTGCAGGTGTGCATCGTGCAACTTTTAACTCATAAAGTTTGATTAAAGCTTCCGAGCCAGAGTGAAGCATTTGCCACTCCAGCCAAACTGCGCCGGTAAGTAACTGAGCTCTGCTTTTTGGATCGTGTAGGTGTGTGTGTGTGTGTACTGTAATCTACACCCGAGAATGCATCTGGCGTGCAGCAGACTAACCTCGCTGCGGTACAAACAAAGACAGCTTACAGTGCGATGCGTGCGGTTCTGGCAAGCAAGAGAAGAAACCACACGCGCGCTCAAAAACCCATCCTCCCCTACCGTGGCAGAAACCGTCTGCCAAACCATGCGGGCTACTTAACAATGTAGCAACCCATGTGTGTGTGTGTCTGTGTGTGTGTGTGTGTGTGTGTGTGTGTGTGTGTGTGTGTGTGTGTGTGTGTGTGTGTGTTGGAGTGTGTTCACCAGCTTTCCCGTGCAAACCGATTTTCCATCATGCTAACCACTTCGCTTCGTAACGTTGCCTCGCAAGCTTCAAAAGGTTTGGTGATGGTAACAACGGTGAGTGGGCCGCGATGGGCCACCCAAAGCCAACGACAAAACCTCCAAATCCCTGCCAACTACACACGGTGCGTGCACACTTGCCCTATCTCCCTGTCGATGAAGGTTTTGGGTGGGGGGGAAGGTCTAAAGCGAACGGCCGCCTCCAGTCTCGGCAAAAGAGGCAAAACGGGACCCGTTCTCCACCAGCCCACTGACATGGGCCGATCTAATCCGCTAGAATATAGTGCCGCTCATTTACCGACGCCCAACTGGGGCGGAAAATCAGCCACGAAAAGATGTCGGTCGTAACACGACCGTTAAATTTAACCTCAACCATTGCCGTCGCCCTTATCGCTGAAAGAGCAACATTTCTAGGATCAAAAATTAACACTTCGTTTCAAGTGGTGCTTGGGTGGGCTGTGGAAGCTGTGCAAAGGATCCATCTACCAAATGGTACACACACGCACACATACAAACACACAAAACCTGTATGCGATTACTGGACCGAAACGCATTGGATCATAAAATTTCTCATCATGTCACCACAGCGAACACGAACACGTTTCCCATTTTTTTGTGCTTGCTGTCTTTCCACTACACCCGTGCCGGTAGGATTGTGTAAGTGCGAAGTTATAGAACCAAAATGGGTGAAAGAAAAAATAAATGGGAAAAACTTCAACCAAACATTGTGGTATGAATGGATTCTGCTCCCAGGGTCACGTCAACAGTTCGACGCAAGCAAACAATGTGCTAAAAGACAAACAGTGTGCGAAGAAACCGGAAAGCGACGAGTCACAAATCAATACCAAACCGAACCGATGCAGCAACAGCGACGAGGGAAAGGCAAAAGAAAAACAGCCGCGCAAGCCAACAAAGTGATTCCAAACATTCAACAAAGTTTCAACATCCCGATCCAAGCCAAATAGGCCGGTCGGTGGAGGAATGGTGGGGTTTTTTTTGTTTGCCGCAATGTTTCCGCTTCTGCCGCTTGTCTGGGTGGCTTGGCTGCGTTAGCAAAAAGGAACGAAAAAGGTACAGCAAATGTAGGCTGGTTCTTCTGGGAATGGTCCATCCCGCCTTCTGACAATGGACAGCATCAACCGGTGGAATACTAATCCCTTCTCTTCGGCACGCTGTACTAACAATTCGTGTGCTTTTTTACTGTTTCTGCACAAATCATCCATCATTAGACAAAGTAAACGAACGAGGCAAAAGGGGGAAATGACGGCGTGATCGATAAAAAGTTTAGAATCTTTACAATCCTTTCGCGAGTTTACCATTTTCTCGATTGCAATAAAGTAAGTGATCATTTGGCGTTCAATGCTAGTCTTAAAAATGGTAGAAAATGATTGTTTGAGTAAAACTTGGAAAAGGAAAAGGTACAATTTCGGATGTAAATTTCGTACACTACTTTGTCGATGCTCTTTGTCAGTCTAGTATCGCATCCCTTTTTTCCGATGCTACATCAAAGACAAATCCGCTAGCAAAAACATACCACAACGCTCGCCCACAATGCAGCACATTACTGCGGTCCTCACTGTTTGCCGTGTCATGCTTTGTCCGCGCACGCTGCGGTATGTCAAGGCCAGTAGATGAATCGTAATGGGACATCTTCTTTTACAACCATTCAACAGCAAACCGATCCGACCAAAGCGAGGCAAGCAACCAACAAAGGAAAGCGTACAATAACGTATCCATCCAGCAGACCCTTGATGAGCAACGAGCGTTTCATGTCGAAACATTTCCTCACCTAAAAACATTGCCTAAATGTAGGCGTTGGAGTCAAACAATCGAGAAATTTAATAAACTGAATCGTGTGCAAGACAAGGGATAGCTGATTCTTCGTTTTACGTTATTTAATACACCATCAAATGAAATCCATGTCTACACCTGCTGTCCATCCAATCCATTTATGTTCTATCTCTTCTTCCCTCCCATTTTGATCCACTTTATTCCCTCAAGCAACGACGCTGGATTTGCTTGCCCCCTTTTGCCAATCTCAAGCGTAAGCTAGCGCTATATTTGTCTTGTAATTAGACACGGCGGCTACGGCACGGATTTGCTTTCCCTTGCTCAGCAAAAGGCTGCGACGAAGCGTATCAAATAGATGTAACGCGTCGGAAATTAAATATTTATCCGGGCCCGTATCCGTGACGCGAATAATTAGATCAGCATGAGAGGTGTCGAAGAGTCCTTTCGCTCTTTTCCGTCCGGAGGTCGTTTTGTTTTTCCAGCATGCTCCCTTTCGTTTTTGGTAGCATTGTAGTGTAGAATGTTTTGTGACACCACAAGCAGCTGGCTCCCCTCAATACATTCGAGAAAGGTGATATTTTCCTTTATTTTCCCTTTACTTTGCTAGCAGCACAATTTATCAACGGCTTTTGGGTGGTGTTGTACTGATAATGATTTTGTCGATTGACATTTCGTACCGAACCCCTTTTGTGGTCGACAGCATATCGAACGGCTATGAAAGGAGCATTAACGATTGTTATCTACAGTGACATTAGTGATAAAAGGAAACCCTCGTCACAACCACACAACCCGCACACGTGCGTGAAACAAAGCCGAGCAACGAGCTGGGTCAAAGTAACGTCGGAGCGCTGGCACACACGGAAGGGTGCTTCATCAAAAGGATTCAAATTGACCCAATCATTGAGCAATGACGAAGGTAATATTTGCTTTTGTACTTATCGCTTTTTGCAGTAGAAAGAATCGTCCACACGGAAGAGAGCAATTCTATTATCCGGTAATGCATGAACAACGCATGTTGATGATACACATGAGGGAGCTTGAAATTATCTATTGACTGCACGATTATAACGAGCAGTAGTGAGTATTGCGTTGCTACTCAGCAAAAATGTGTTTTTATTCCACTTTTTAGTAAACCGCCCAATGGAGACGCATGGTCGTCGGTAGGTCCGTTTTGCTCAACGCGCCATGGAGACGCATGGTATTTCGCTCCAATTAAGGTTACCGGGAACGGTAAGGAAGGTTACACCTCCGTTATCTGCGATCGAAATATTGCCAAGCCAGTGATAAACAACATCAGCGCTCGGACTCGTTAGCACACCATGAGAAAATATTGACCGTGATGGCAGTAATGGCGGGCGGAATATCGTGGTTCAGTGCGATTCATCGAACCGAAACGGTATCATTAGGATTTAGAACGGAAAAAGGGGCCTGTTTTTGTAGAAAGTTGGCTCAAAAAAAAGCATCCCACATCGACGATCTGTACCGGTAGATAGTGTGTGGTAAAGTGGAAACTGTCAACAAACACGAATGTTTTATGTTCTGAAAGCTCCTTTAAGAAATGCTCATGTTTTGAACTTGTGATTTTTCTTTCAAAGTATTGTATAAATAATTTTTTGAAACCGAATTTATAACAAATACATATTTCATCGCAATCTCGTTAGCTTCTTGCTGTTCTGGATGCTGATTTATCTTCACATTATTTTATGGACCATTAAACATATATTAAATTCAACCTGTTACTAATGGGTTAACGGTAATACAACTATCTGAATCACATGTCACGCAGCATCATAATTTTACCCCCGATAAAATATATTGTAAAAGTAGCCTTCAAGAAACCATCCATCTCCACCATCGGAGCGAAGCCAGCAGCTGCCTCGGGGTAGCTGATTCTTCGGATACATAAACACACATATACACACTTACACAAAAACACACATCTCAACCAAACGTACTCACACTGCCGCCCATTCACCCATCCACCCCAACAAAAATACCCGAGAGCGCAAAAGTATGCCAAAAATTCCTCCAAAACCATGCGAATATGTACGAAGCCGGTACTTTATTGCATTTGTTGCTTGCCGGCATCATTGCTCTTCTGTTGCTGGCGTTCAACCAGCAACATGCCAACCCGTCGCGTAATGTTTCTTTTCGGCTGCCGGCACACATACATCGAAAAGGGGGAGACGAGCGGTCGGGGTCGGAATATTATTTCAACCAAGAGCGCTTCTCTATCTCCTTAGCAAACACGGCTCGAGTATGACATTTAACTGTGACAGTAGCTCGTACCGACAGCAACGCACAGCAGAATAGAACAAAAAAAAACCCCCACACAGACAACATCAAACATCTTCACGCAAAACTCACGTCAAGCGCTCGGGCCCTCTTCCTATCGAGCAATTCATTTAAACAATAAAAGCCATCGCTTCGAGCAGCATCGTGGAATGGCAATTGGTTGGAAGCGAATCGGTGGCTGATGTAATTGAACGCACTCAACGGCTGAGCCAGTCGTCAATGTGCGTACCTAAACTGTCAAAGTTATAATTGAGAGCGCGGAATCGGGATGGGAAGTTTTCCTTTTTTTTTGTTGTTTACATAAAAACTTTGCCTTCCTCCGCCCCAAAAGCGTTACGTTTGCGTTACGGTGGCGGTGAAATGGGCGACCTCGATCCAATCACTGAGATGGTTTGTTTATTGGTAATGGCTGGAAGTTCTCGTAAGCATGTTGTAAATTAACAAAAAAAAAATGTCACTAATGCGGGGAGAAAAAAAATTAAATATAATGATCTACTTTTGCAAAGTCACCAAAACCAACTGCAGACAGCAATAATGATAAGAAGCGGTAGTATAAAGAATGAACTAGAATTGTGTAGATATAATGAAAATTGATTGCGCGCTTTAAACCGCCGTAGCAAGCTGCTAGACGTTCGCTGCTTTTGTCCAGCGGCAGTTGACTTTTGAAGCTAAGAACTCATTAGCATCATTACTGTGAGTTTCTTTTGCTTGTTCTGCAGGCTCCTTCCTATCTGCACACAGATGTCTCTTACAATGCTTGTCATCTACAGGTGCTACCGGCAGCTGGCACTGAAAACCCCGGAGAAAGGTCCAAAAACTGGACCGTAAGAAGCTCCGGTACGCTAAAATGGATGGCAGTTTTGTTTCAAAAGAGAAGGAACAGAGACAAACAAAAAGAAGAGACAAAACTCACCAACACCCTGTTCCCTGCAGTGTTCAGCCCAAAACTTGAACGGTGGAACGTGCTCAGGGGTGGCAGAGAAAATGGCGGATAAAAAACGTTCTCCAGTCTCCCCAGGATTTAATTGTTACAGGTGTTTTTGCCCCATAATTCCATTATGCAATCGCCGAACCCACCGGCTGCGGCTGTTGGTCGATTCGAGCGGTGGAGATGAAAACGATAACTGCTTTCCTGCTGGGCAATGAATCACCCGCAAACCACAAAAGCTGGGGAGCACTTCAAACGCGCGAATGGAGTGAAAAGAAAGAAACCGAGACTTCCCGTGAATGAGTGCAAAAGAGAAATTTACGGTGAAATGGGAGTGAAAATACCCCTTGAATGCAAAACCAGTTGAGGCGAACTCCCCCAATGGGGAGAAGGACACAATTATACGCCTCTCATCCCGCCATTGATGGCAATCTTCAAACAAGAGGACACCGCTTCCTAGCTGTTTTGTTCAGTTTTTTACAGCCACCCCGCCAGGCTTTTCCATCCATCCAGTGTTTGATTTCGCATTTTCCCAGCATACCCTACACAGGCGGAAAGTGTACTTGCCTTTTCGCTTCATCCCGTGGCCCACCGTTTTAATTTGGAGGGTGTTTTGCTAAACCGGCGCTCGGCCGACGCTCGAACTTACCTCGCTGCTACGCAATCGGGCGCATGGTAGGACGCATTACGACCCCCGGCCATAAAGCCGCCGGCTCCGGTCGCCGCACCGCCACCACCCATCCGGTCGCTCTGCACCATCTCCCAGCTGGTGATGCGGATGGGCCAAACGATCTGACCGAAGCTGTCCCGTATCAGCGCCTCCCAGGACGAGTAGGACGGCGACTGGGAGGACTGGGAGTGGTCGGACTGGAGCCGCTCGGACCGTTGCAGCCGGGCCCGCCGCCGGGGTGACAGTGAGCTTTGCTGGCCCGTACCAGCCGGCCCATTAGGCGGGTTGCCGGCTGTGACCGCAACAGGTTGAGCGGGCTGAACGGTGCCACCGCCGTTAGCTGCCAGTTGCTGGCGTGTTGCATAACTTCCGGCGCTTAGCGCTGTGCCGGTGGTGGTGGGAGAGAGCAACGAGGGCACCGTGCTCGATTCACCGCCGCTCGCCATCTTGTGATAACGCGTAGCGCGACGCACTGCAGAGTTGCGGCTCGCTCCGGCTCCCTTCCTACCCTGCCACCCGGGAGCGCTGGTTGCTGCTTAATGGCACGCTGAACACTGTCACCGCTTGCAGATGATTGTCAGTCAAGCACACATACAGACACATATACACAAAAAAAAATCAAAACACCACTGCTTTTGGGTAAACGAAACTGTTACAACAATTGTTGAATAATGTTGCCCACCGAATGTAACACAGCTGTTATTATAACGGGGGTAAGTAGGGCCCTTCAAAAACAAAGCAAAAAAAAAAACTCGACACAAAATGAAAACGTAGCAGAGTAAACACACGTGCGTTTTGGCTCACTGTGCGCCCCACGCAAACGCAACCTCACGTGGTCTTGTGCCTTTTTAGGTGGCTTGCTTTTTTCCCTGTGCAAACCACCTCTCTCCAGTCCCAATGGGAAAAGCTGTACCGTGCACGGATCAAGCTTTGCTATACCACCGGATGTCCTGGTGCTCGTGTGGCAATGCTTGCTACTGCTGCTGTAGCAGCAAACAAATGTGCCCTCGGTTGGTCGGTGCAGCGCAACGTTTGCAATTAGCTGCGGCTTGCTACTCAATCATCAATTCGCTTCGCTGCATCAAACGATTCCCGGAGCGGGAGCTAAGATTACACAATGACTGCTCGTGCATTGTCGGTATGATGTCGTGGTGATTAATACAGGCGGGCGAAGCATAAACTAGAGCACACGCCTTACCAAGCAGCGCCCTGCATTACGCTTACGAGAAGCAGCTAAAGCGGCCTGCGTGGTCACTAATCGAACCGAGACAAAAACCACAGCTGCATCAAGCACAGCCACAGCATTCGTTTCTAAATCCTGCACCAGCTTTTGCACCACCGAAACACACAAAACGCTCTCAAACACAGGCACAGTACACAAAAACACACATAAAATTCCAACACTTCCCGCTGCGGCCGAAAGTAATAACCATAAACCACCAGCTCGCGCAATAGACTGCGCGCACGAGTTGCACAAGATACTTTGGTTTGTATTTTCTCTCTTCGCTTTTCCAACTCTCTTCGTCGACGGAAGCGTTTTGTTTTTTATGTCATGCGGTTTATCAAGCAAAGACGAAAGTTACAACGGTTCATGGTGGACACCACAAACAGTAGCAAAAAATCATCCCGCAAGCGTTTGCAATGAACCGGAAAAGGGAAATAAATTAAATTACAAAAAAAAGAAGAAAGAAGTAAAAACGAGCTCCAAACGGTCTAGGCGTGTACGAGCAACAGCTGTGGTAGACCGGAAAGAAATATAACCACCGGTTCGCGCCCGTTATCCTCTGCGGGCAAATAATAGTGTGAACTGCGTTCGGGTGCAGAACAACACGAGAAAAGTCGGACACTAGAGCTGGCTTTTTTGTGTTCAGATCACAACCATCAAAGAACACAAGAAAAAATCACAAACACACACACACAATCTGTCCCTGTTAACTGGAATGGGACCACTGTTCGACCCCATGGGTCGAAAGCACATTTCCGGAATCCTTTACCGTGCTCGAGGACTGGGCGCACAAAAACACAACCGTTACCGCTTACCGATCGAACGCGAATGCCATCTGCTACGGTACGCTATGCTGCAAACGGTATGGGAAACTGTTCTCGGCTCGCAGCAACGCCAACAAAGCTGCCACCAGCAGCCCATACTGACTGGGCGAGCGATATCTTCGCAACATGCCAAAATTTGGCCCGTATAATCACGTGAAGTGACGCACCGGAGCCTTTCTCTCCCTGTTTTTATCAGCCACTCTCTCTCTCTCTCTCGCTCTCACGCTGAGTGGCCCGACTTAAATCGACGGACGGAGCAAAACAAAAACATCTCGTTATGTACACAAAGGATACAATGGGCAGAAAACCTCAGGGCAAGCAGCAAGACGGCGGGATGAAACACCCAGTGTAATATGGTGTGCGGTGTGACAGTGTTACTGTGAAACAAACGCATCACACTGCTCACGTGCTCGAGCAACAGTGTCGGGTGGAAGCTAGCGCGTCAGAACGAAGCTTTTCGACAGGGTGTTCCGGTGAGCTTTCGGTGAGCGAGCGTGTAACGTGTTGCGCAACACAAAACGGTAACTCGTGAGTGCTCGTTTGAGAGGTCGTTGAAGCGTTTTCCCACTGATGAGTGCTTTTTGTTGTGGTTTGAAATCAGTTGCAAGGTTGATGGCACGTTTGAAGTAGCTTTTGAATGAGTTTCGCCATCAACCGGTAGCATGCTGTAATGGTGCTGTAATGTACTCAATGTTGTATTTGTTGTTTGTTGTTTAATTTAAATATTTTATTCACCTAAAATAAATATTGTCTTATAGTATCCCACACCAGGACTTTCTCATCATTCTAAAAGTTAGCAAGGATGGGCCCAAACAACTCACAAAGAAGTAATACCCCGCAGGGTAGATTATAATTTCCTGAAATAACAGATAGTCCCTACAGATTGTCACTTTATCAGGCGGCGGAAGAAAACAGCACCGGTACGGTAGACCGGCAAAAGCTGCTAAATAAATAGCCCGTGGGCTGCTTGCTCCTAACACGTTGAGTCACACTCACACACAAACACACGCACATGCCCAGTACGTTCAGGTATGTCGGTTGGCATGCCGGCACGTTAACACGCGTGTATGTGTAGGTGTGTATGCAGAGGTAGATTAGCTTCCTGGCGGTTCACTACCAACCGCACATCGTATATCGTAGCTCTTTGATCTTAAGTTCTGACATCAGTAACAACAACAACAACAACAACCATCACCAAAAAAACCGGAACCATATAGATCGGTACGAATTTTTCCTACCTACCAAAGGTTCACTTGCTGTTCTACTGGATGGATCAATTTTGGATGAAATAGGGACTGCTTGTTTGGGTTTGGGCTTTGGTAGACCTCAAAAAGTTTGGCACGGATGCACGATAACAGCTACCATTCGGAAATGAAGCGTAGCGAAGGATCGAATGGGCTTCGGGAGGAAAAGTGATTTGAAAAAGCGCCTTTGGGCGCACGTTAAATGCTATTAAATGGAGATGCTAATTTATTGACTTTATTTGAAAACTTTTGCAATAGTAAGATATAAAATGGAAGGAGAAACATGTGTTTATTTTGTGTGTATTTGTTGACCTTAAGTATACCTTAAGTATATTGACCTTAAGTATTAAGTATACAAACCGCAGTGTTTTAAACGCCATGAGGTATGCAATTAGCATTGCAAACTCTTTTTGTTGTAAACCCTTCTTAAAAAATCCATTTACTCATTACCCTTGTCTTCTGTTGAGCTGTACTAAAACCTACCTGATAGTAACTACCTATTAAATCAATCCTAAAAACTATTAGAATTTGGCATTCATCCAACAATACAAGGCTAATGACAGTTTGAGAAGATACCAAACACTGATTCGAAAATCAACCCTATAAATTTAAAGGCTTTCTTCAATCAATCACCTCATAATCTCCCTCATTCATGCTTTTAAAGCTTTCCAACCGTATCTCCTTTCAGCCCAAAGTGTCTTTTGGGCCAGATTCTTCCACCCGCACCGTAATCCTTCGAGCCCTGCAGCGAGCCCGGAAGCGTTCAAAACTTTCCAATTCCACCGAATTGCGGAAAATAAGGGTTATGCCAACGCCAACGCTTATTCTCGTCACGTACCTTTCCGGTCAACATTGCCAATCCGGAGACACTAGCAGACGGAAAATGAGAACACAAAATCCAAACTCTGCCAGCCTTCTCTGTCGCAAGGTAGAATAAATCTGGTGTGCCGATTAGCTGCTAGCCCAGCCTCGCTGCTGTAATAAATTGCATAACCAAGCGCCCTGAGCGCTATGCAAAGCTTGTGCGCACTGTAGCAACATTACAGTTACATAACTTCAAACCTCCCACCACCTTTCTGAGGATAGTAATTTGCATTCTGTACAGTGTGTCGAAAAAAAAAGAAACGAACGTCACAAAACATCTTCACTGCAGTCACAATGGAAGAAAGGTGAACTCATCGCATAATGAGCAAATGAAGCGTACTCTTCTAAATCGTCATTCTTTGCCCCGAACGCCACTGCCAAATGCTGTGCTGTGACGACAGATTTAATCCCTGCCGCCTGGTGCTACCCACTTCTCAGCTTACCAAGCTAGCAGGGCGGAAGTGGCAATAGCATTGCCACTCTGCAGGACGTGATTCTATTCGCTTGCGCTGTGGCACTTTGCTGCAGCAACGCAGAAAACAAAAAAAAAATAATACAAGATAGTTAGGGCGGAGCGATCACCGGTCTGCTGATGCTGCAACTTTCCGGTCCTCAACCGGAGCAAACTGAATCCCGCAACCGGTAATCTGGTCTAAGAGGATCCAAAGCTGGACCCAGCTGACAGAAAGTGCCCGGGGAAATGGTTCAGCTGAGCCAAACGCTGCAGAACGTTTGGAAGATTCGCTTCAACAAACCAATCGATCGTGTGCTGCCTATGCCGCTCGCTCCACCTTTCGGGCACAATTCTTTCAACTTCTTCACCCGTTTACCGGTCTTGTGGTTTTCGGTCGCAGACAGTCTTCTGCCCTGATGCTGTGCTGCACACGTGAACCCCAGATTGTTTTAGCAACCACGAGCTGGAAGCTGTGGGTTTACATTTTACTCACCGAACAATGTGTATGAGCCCGGCAGGCTGAAGCAACCGGCTGGGCCCGACTTCAGCTTCATTTCCTTAATGCTTGATTTTAATGCGCTCACCAACATTCGCGCTCGTGCGAAAACCGCCGACGCAAACTTTCGGAGCACTGGTGAAAATTTCTTCATCAACAATCTTATACGCCCGAAAGTGGGCCACTTGCCGGTGCAGCCTCCGTTCGTATGAGTCGAAACGTACCGTCAACAATCAGTTTCTCGTTATCGCTCACCAGTCGTTGGTGAGCTGGTGGTGGTGGTGGTGGTGGTGGCTGGACCGGCAAGTGCTGATACCGATAGTGTCTGGTGCGTGTTTTGCCTTCGCAACGGTAAGCGGCATCGCATTGAATATGATTTTAAATAAACGCTCGAAAGGAAACACTCTCCCTTTCATGTGCTGCTCTTGTCTCTTTTGTGTATAGTTTTATGTAAGCCTTATCGCTTCACAGAAGGGATTGTGCTCCTTTAGTGTGGGAAGGGGCAAACGAGAATTTCTCTTTTCAGAAGGGGTTTCTTTTCGTGTATCGTTTTGGGGTAGGCGTAACATCAAGTATGTCATTGTATTCAATAAACAAATAAAAACACGCAAGGGATTCAATTTAAGAACAAAAGCGGAATAAAAGGAAAGCATCTTCGGTGGAGACGCGCACGTAATACAAATATTCAGATTCAGAGTATGATTCCCAAGGTATTATTAAAAAACGTAAAATATTCTCGTTGAAGGCGAATAGCATCATACCCAGCACACAACATACAGAAGCAAACATTAAAGTAGCATTCTTTATTATATCTTTTACACAATCGGCATTTTGCTTTCGTGTTAATTTCTACTGCTAGGCATAGCATAATCTTCTTTTGCATTCCTTGCCCGCTTGTGTAATTATCTTCTGAGTTGTGCTTTTAATTTTAATATAAAAATGCCCACCATAAGATCAGAAGGCACACACGCAAGTAGACTCAAGCGCACTAGGTATTGAAGATGGGACCATAAGAAAAGCGTTATTGTACATTTTCGTATAATACTTTCTCTCCTCCTATTAACTCAACTTCAAAGCAATGGAAGCGTTTAGAATTACCAAGAACTAAACATCGTTTTCGATGCCATATGATCCTCTCAAAAGATTAAAGCAAAAAGGTACCAAAAAGGTATTTAGAAAATTATCCATAAAACGGATCAAATATCCATATGAGTGTAATTCCCAACAACAGCTACCAGGCGCCTCCATCTCAACCTTCTCTATTTTATTCCCGAAAAAAACCCACTTCATGGGCCATTTGAAAAGATTATTATGATTTTCCACCTACTACAGGGAGCATCTAATTCACTTGCAATGGAAATGTTCGGCATGGGATGGGACGGTCGTTGAGATAAATCCCTATTAAACCACATTATGCACCAAAAACATTCCCTAAACCCCATCCCGACCCTAGCTAATGTACAATCAAATAACATGTAAATAAACCATCCAAAAGCACTGATTTAATCGCAACCCAGCGTAACAGCTTAACCTCCAACAAGGAACCACTATTGGCTTGCTACTATCGCTGCCGTGGCAAACAAACAATAACCAAACATAATCATCAATCGGAATTGCATTTCGCTCGTTCGCATCATCCGCTTCAACTTACCCGAGCCTGCTCGGTTCACTGCCTCACTGGAATCCCCTCCTTTCCCACACAAATGATAAAGTGCCAATTGATTGGAAATGATTTTGTCTGTCGGCTGCTGAAACTCGAAACGACCGATCCCCTTTACTGGCACGTATAACTTTGGTCAAATTGCAATCCGTACAGCAGCAGCAGTAGTAGCGGCGGTAGTGGCAGAGTGATACTGATCCATTCCCCTTTACAACTTCCCACAGAGTCCCCCGCGGTGTGCGGCAGATGGGAAAACATCGTATCGAATCCCGCGCCTGACGAGATCGTGTCTTGTTTACAGATAAATGATAGGCCTCTCGGATCATAACGAATGCCGCAGTTCGGCGTGCTGTATCGATTTATTATCCTGCGAGAGGTCGGCTATAAGGGAGAAGGCAGTTTGAGCGATGTTCCTATCCAGCTAGACACGGCTATGCGCAAATCAAACAATACCATGGTGAGTTTGTATGTGTGTTTTTGGGATGGCTAGCTGTTTTTTGTTTTTGTTGGTACACATGCTCTCGAGATGGCGCTCGGTGCAGGAATTGAACAGTCGGGGCCACATGTCCCGACCATAAGCTAGCGGCATTAAACATCGGGCTCGAGATTGTGCGATGGTACTTCGATGTTGCCCATAATGGATGTGCTTCTTGGGGTCATAAATCTCGCCATCTCTCGGGGGAAAGAGCTAGAAAAATGGACGAGGTTGTTTGCTGCCTGCCGTTGTCTACAAAACCTTACGCAATAAATCGTGCACAGCGAGTAATTGGTGACTTTTAAAGAGCTCTTGCTGGGTCGTTTGTAACCTGGCACATAAAAGGTCAGCAAACTTGTCTCAAGCTCAGTAACTTTAGCATACGAGAACACTCGCTCTGTACTTAGCTACACGTTGAGTAATTATTACTGAGCTAAATTTCATTACAATAGCTTTCCGGCACAAAAAGCCCGGCCATTGTTTTCTAAACCTTTCCCTATCAACTACCCCGTCTCCTCGAGGCTCGTCGCTCGCTCAGAGCGTAGATAGCAAAACAGTAAGTTTGCATAATCAAATCAATTTGGCGGCCAACTTTATGGAAACAAAAACTCATTCCCCATGCTGCCCGAGTCTGCCATCTCGGGAACGGGATTCTGTGGTCGATTACTACCATTAAATAACCACTCGACAAACCTAGCCTTCCCTGTCTTCCAGGTGCTCACCCCGAACAGAACACAGCTCTGCTAGAGCGCACAAACAGCAAACAGAACATGTTAATTTAAGCACCAAGTCGAGGCCGACAAATAACATACACAAATACACACAGCACAGAAGCACCTGCACTGTCGTACACAGAAGCAAGCAGCCATACCATCACCGTTTTGGGTAAACATTCCACAAGCACGGGCTCAAGTTTTGCTGGCGTTGGGAAAATGCAACACTTTGTATATTGCAGCCTCGAGCCCGTGCACCGACCGTTGCCAAGGGGATAAAGTGTGGTAAACTCGCAAATCAATCCATTCCTGGGAATGCAGACGGGTGAAGCTCGGAAACTTGCCCTTGTACTTCACACGGCAACATACTCATACGGCCGCCCGCAGCTCTTGGTTTCTCCCCCACGTGTGAGGTCCTTTAGGTTGGAGGTGATTAATGATGGCAAAGTTGCACCTTCACTCGGAAGGAAAGTAAACAAGCAACAGGGAACGGTGAAAACGAGCTGTGAACTGTGAACGCTTCTGGAGAGATCATACTGAACAAGGCACGGCCGGTGCAGGATGAAAGTGGTTGGAATTATTGACCCGAAAACGGTGAAAGTCATTAGGAATCGTCATTCTTGGGGTGCAACTGAACGGGATGGAAGAAAAAAAAAGGTTGCTATTATTACATCAGACCATTAAGCTTTTCTTTTCTACGTTTATCTTAATTATGATGTAATTAATTGCTGTTGATGAAAACAGAACCTTCATTAGAAATGTGTAGCAAAGCAGTTTGATTCTGTGTAGAAAATAAATCCACAGAAAGCAGAGGCATCGCTACAAAACAAAACTCCATCCAAACCGACAGAAACTCTCCCACATCTGGATCAGGTATTGATTTTCCTTCCTTTGCCGAAACACGTTCCACCCGCCTCACGTCCTCACTGACTGACCTACATTGAAAGGGGGCGGAACGGGCCCATTTATGGCACGGAAGAATCGTTCTCGAGCATCGTTAGGGCGTGATGAGGTACACGACTAACATGACACGCTTGTCGCTTCGCTTTACCGGCACGAGATACGGGCCACCCGAACCCTCCCGGTCTCTCTTCGGTAGGCTCAGGGGTAAACAAAACGAAATGATAATACAAATCGTCACACCGTCACACAGTCACACACACACACACACTGTGCGTCGTAGACCAGAAAATGAAGTGCCTGTTCGGAATAGGGACAATGATGTTCGCCCTCAAGCTGTGGGTGGATAGTCTTTTGCAAAATGCCCATGACCTGACCTAGCCCACCGGGCTAGGCGGGGAAGGGGAGAGTGAACCATCCCATTTAAGGTCAACAAGCCGGAACGCGGGATGATACTTTATATCAAGTGTCAGTGCCGGCCATGTTTGACGGTCGTCATTTCCAAGCCGGGCAGCAGGGCTTATTAACGCGTTGTTTCACGCCCCATCGAGTGTTGCGGTAATTGCTCCGTAAGTAAGTGTATTTTAATTTTTGTGTTGGAAAAACACTCATGCCATGGTGTTGGTGATGAGTAGCGGTTTCATTAATGGCTTTTTTTTATGTTTCTCTTATCAGTTGAAAACCCATCGAATATAAACAGTTTAATATTTTTTACACAAAACTCCCCGTGCATAGCCCATTTGCTTCAATTTTTCTACTCTACTCTACTGGGTTGCAAGTCGCTACGCTGAACAACCATTAACAACAGCACACTAAACGCTCTAATCGTTGCACGGCAATTCTACAAACTACCGGGCGCCTCCATCTACCACCACAACCTTAGCGTCTAGTGGCCACATAGTTCGTTCGCAATTACCCACACACACACACACACAGTGATGCCGTTCAATATCTCTCTGATTGTTAAACGCGGACTTTACGCTCCGAACATGCATGCTAAACCTCTTCAAGCAGCACTTACGATACATCCTCTGCATCCCTTCGGAAAGCATCACCGGGCGCTTAATATATTGGCAATTGATTTTACCGCTGGCGCTGTTTGCAACCCTCACCTCACCAAGCCAGAAAATGCCATCGAACGAGGTCAAGTGTAAGCGCATCCTTGCGAGCCTCGTGCCCCGGACGTGTGCGATCGTCGTGGAAATCTGTTACAAACCGTCCGGTACAGGTACAGGGTAGTATGTGGGCAAGATTTATTGTACGGAGTTGTTCACGTGCTCGTTCACACTGCGCCCCCCGGATGGCCTGTCCGTTGTTTGATTGATTGTGGCAATGTGTTGATGTTCGTTACACGCCCCTTCCAGCTCACTAGCTGGTGTTTGTGCTTGTGTATATGCCACGCGACACTCGAAATGGAATGGAACTAGATTTATGGACGGTTATTCTTTTCACATTTCCCTTTTGTTTATGGGCTTTTCGTTTCAATTTACAGTGAAATTACAGTTCAGCAGTAAGCTGGGTTAAGCACTTCGTATGAAATTATATTTTACCGGTATGAGTTAGATGCATTAAACGACCCACCCGGTTGGAAAGATGGCTGTTGCGCTCGGTGCACCATCAAGGTACACCTGGGAGCAACTAATAAATAAACCAGTTATTTCACCTTCACCAGGCACACCCAGGGTCCCAGGGAGCAGTGCTGTCGTTTTCACGTTTTCTTTCCCCACCTGTGTAGCCTGTGCTAGCTAATGGAATGGCACCTGCATTACAACTAAGTTCTGCTGCTGCTGCTGGCCACTTAGAACGACGGCTACAGGTCATGTAGCTGTAGTTTCGTTCATAATCTAAAGGATCTACGATTAAAGTGAAATTCATTTCACCTCTAAAAGCAACAGCAAGCAGTGACCAAGTTGAAAGTCCCCGTAAACCAACTAGCTTTTGCTGTCACTTGAGGGATTAAAAAGCAAATAAACAGCCCTATCTTCTAAGAGGGTTAATATGAATTAGGTTTAGCAACCTTCACGACTGTTTCACTCCGCTGGAAGGCTCGCTAAATCCACTCACGCTAAACCATTGAACAAAGCAACGAAACAGTTTCTGCCACTTTGCGAGCTTACATTTTTCAATACTGTCCCACTCGATTACAGTGATGAAAAGCCCGCACACGACCCCTAGGAGGGGAAAAGAAACGCAACAAACCAACAGTCCATTGGAGACCTAATTTATCTAAGCCGCCGTCGAAACGTTTCGGCTCACTGCACTCCATCAGCACAATCCACCACCACCACCGGCCATGTCCGAAATGAAACAAAAAAAAAAACTGCTCCCAACTCGCGATCCACACAGCCCCAGAGACACTCTATACTTCGTAAAAAAAAAAATAAAAAAAAAGATGTAACCGTTTCATTGCGTTTCATCAGTCGGGCATGACCGAGCGCTCGATTTAATTTAATTTGCCTCCATTCAATTGGCTACCGGTTCCGGCTTCGCCCCGAACTGTGGAAGAAAGAGGAATCCAGAGGGCCAGGGACACAGTTTATTTGATCCTCAAGATCACTCGGTACGACTTGATGGGCGTTTTTTTCTGTGACTGTAGCTCGTCAGTTGCGAATTACGGTATCACGGGGAGCAGGGCACGGCTTTAAAGCAAGCAGAAGCAAAAGCACGCGTAATATCACCCGAAAGAACACAATTTGTTGGTGAGTAAGCTTTGTGTCAAACGCAAAAGCACGAGTACGCAAATGCGGACCATGGCGCTTTACATCACTTCTCGTACACCGGGGGTGTAGATTGAATATTGAAACCACCAAACTGTCAACTGCACGCGTTTGTAAAGAAGTTTTTTTGTGTTCGTGTCACCCTTAGTGCTACTTCTTTTCAGTAAGAGCGCTTTTAAGGTTACCCTGGATGAGATTGAAACATATTTACCCAGCACAATGCAACGCGTTTCGAATTCGCCGTGCACCGTGTAAGCGCGTAGCAGAAAAGCTCCCGCTGGCACTGTACCGCGGTGACATTCACAAACATGCTCATACCAGTACGTTACATTGGGAGTGGAAATTCGTTTTAAAAGTTATAATTGGAAAACACACATATTTGCGGAAAATTCCAATCATGCATACCAGTGCAGCAATTGCCACTGAAGCTGAAATGAAACAATTTGGTCGAAAGGAATAAAGCGGCTCTTCAAGCAAACCCGAAAGGTATCTAATTTTTCGTAGCAGTAGCAGCAATAAACGTACACATAACATGCCCTCAAAACATTTGCGTTGGTAGTAAACATAAAGCCTGTGCCACGCGCACCAAACAAAACAACAACAAGCTAAACGTAAGACACAGGACACAATTTGGCAACCGATTCGGCCCAAAGCTTCTGCTCCATAAAGCATTAAAAGTGGCTCAAAAACAGTGATAAAAATTCGGACATAAGCTCCGACCATATAACTTTGGGCTATTATATTTTTTTGTTGGAGCTTGTTCCGTTCAAACGATCACTGTGAGCAGCAAAAAAAGTGCTCTCTCGTAGCGTGGGGATAGGAATTCTGTTTGCAGCCGGCTCGCGCATACTAACCGAGCAAGTCGTAAATTAAAGCTCATAGGTTACACAACTCCATCAAACACTGCAGCGGCTCTAAGGGCGTGTGTTACTGGCGATTCGATCTATCTGTGTGTGTGTGCGCTGGTGGGTAAGCCAATGGCAAAAGCACAGTTTATGGGTACCATCAAAAGCCACATGGCTTACTCGGTGTCTGTTTAGAAGTTGTGCTTGTTGTGTTGCTGTTTTTGTATTCCATCAGCTTTATTCAGGTATCGAAGGCCGCTGCTCTGCCCGCTTGCCATAATTTACAAAGTTACAATTCAAGCTCGTGCTATTTATAGCGCTCGTACAGGACACAGCATGCTGTTACGCATACAGTAGATGCTTTATGCCCATGGATTATCTCTAAATCTGTGCTGTGCTTCAATGTGCGTAATAATTACAGATCTTGCCTGCAAAAACAAAGCACCTTCTTACTGCGGCAATATTTATTGAAGCGTAATGCACAATACAAAAGCGGCATGATATGGCACTGTCCAGGTCATGTCCCCGGTATCAGACGGGGTAGAATGTTCAGCCATTTTCGGTCCATCCTACTCAATGAAACAACAACATTTTCTAGAGAGAGAGAGAGAGAGAGAGAGAGAGAGAGAGAGAGAGAGCGAAAGAAAGGGAAACTACAAAGTGTCTCATTGCTCGCCACAAAGATCGGTCCGCGCTTCTCCTTTGTCCTTTCTGCACGCGTTCGATAAGACAACAAGAGGCCGGCTTTCCGATTCAATACACTCTTGACCTACTTCCCTGCACACGCTTACCGATCCCGGTTGCTGCGGTGGCGGTGAAAAGCTGCCGTGAAGTACTCCTTCACACGTTCTACGTTCGAGCTATTCGCACCAGGGCGGCTCTCGCCGCAGAGGTAAGCAAGGTTTGTCTCGAGGCACTCCTTTGTTTGTTTACCGAACGAAAGAAGCGGGCTGTGCGTGTGGAGGCTGATAAAAGCGCGCGGTGGAAAACTTCACAAGCTTCGTGTATGTGTGTGTGTGTGTGTGTGTGTGTGTGTGTGTGTGTGTGTGTGTGTGTGTGTGATTGTTTTTCTCTCCTTTGCACGCTTCAAAAGCTTCCCTCAAACGTGCCAACACCGGCAAATAGCAAAATGGAGAGCGCAAATTTGTGCGCCGTTTGACAGGTTGTAATTAAATACACGTGACACAGGGCACTCGTTACCCTTTAATTTTCGAACGGAAGTTTCGTCGGAACGACATTAAACCTTTTCATTACAATCGAGAAGCTGATTGCTATGGTGCTATGCCATACGCTGAGTGTGGGAAGTAATTTCGAACCACCAGTAATGGCAAGCGTTCAAAAACATTTCTACGAATTTTAGGTGCAAACGCGACTTGTTGAATATAGTGCGTTGATTGCTGACGACTGAGCACGCTGGAATCGATTGGTTGGATCGAGAGTACTTTGCGCCCACTCCCAGCGCGACCACTAGCTCCGAATACACAGCCTTGTGGGGCATTATTCAAATGTCTGGCATATCGATTTTCCGCACCCATTATCGGCAGCTGGGCCGATGGACGATCGAGGAAACCGAACCCGCCAGCGCTACACACCCAGTCAAACAATCAGCAAACAACGTCCCAGCTGAACGTGAACAAACACAAACTCACACACACACACACCGATAGACACTTACACAAACAACACACCCAAAGTAACTACTCTGCTTCGGTCCAATATTTTTGTCCGTACCCCTCCGGGTGAATAAATTCCCCCGCCCTGTATCGTGTGCCCCCTTTCCCCATCATTCACCCCTGCAAGGAAGCAAATTGAAACATTCCGCCACCCTCGGCCACGTGCCGTACACGGTCCATCGTCAGTGGTTTGATCAGAGATTTCAGCGCTCTCCACCACGCTCTCGGGACGGATACACCGGAACACGAACGAACCAAACAAAAAAAAACACACACATTTCCTTCCGCGACACGACAGCCGTTTGCTTTTCAGGGCGAAGCCAAAGGGGGATCCATGTTTGCCTACCCAGCCGTCTTGCCTTCTACCGAGAATGATGAGATCGGTAGCGTACATGCCACGGACGTCTGGCTTGCGTCCTGAATAGTGGTGTGCTGACAGTGTCTTACGATTTATCCTAAGAGTATAGTCTCCACCGTGCTTTCGTCCTTCATCCCCCATTTCTTCCTCCGTTAAGCATCAAAGTAGAATGTTATTGTTTCCTGTCCTTCCTGTGCATGTTCTTGGGATGTTTATGGCAAGTCCCACAGCGCAAAGTCACATCTCGTGCAAGCGGGAGAAGTGAAACCGTCGTCTTCTCTAGCGCCGTCCCCGACACGAGCACGATGCTGTAGATTCTCTTCGAGCCAAGCTTCGAGCGAACCGTTTGCGGCAGAGGTTTGTTTATATAGCCCGTATTTAGAATGCAATTTTCGGACATATTACTGCTGGGACATTCCATTTGCTGTCCACTTCCGACATATTGGTTATTGAAAGTGATGAGAATATCATCAGCACGAGCCAGCGACTAGCGGTTGCGTACGGGTCCGTGTGTCGTCCCCGTTCGGGCCGGGCGTACAATCACGGCTGGATGCGCTTATCGGGCCCGATCCGACCAGCCGTCAACTGTCAACCTTTTTCTCACACAACGTCGCACTTCGACATAACGATTATGGGACTCTGGAGCCTTACCGAGCGCGGACATTGCAGCGACGCATCCATCCAATCGTTAGGATATGAGGGCGTTTGTCCCGTTTTTTTTTTCTCTCTGCTTGCATGTCAGTTTTTTATCTGCACACTCAGCCCGCTGCTCACTAGTTGGTAGTCCTTGTTTACTCTTGTCCTAGTCATTAGAACCATTCGTACGTGAATAAGTCACGTCAGCGTAGCAGTGACATGTAATGGTGACCCCGAGAGCAGAACAGAACGAATAGGGTGAAAGAAACAAAAAAGCATACACCCAACCATGCTCGCCAAGAGCAGGAATCGATGTCAGGGAGGTTCCGCACATGTCACACTACCGCCCGGCTTGTTCTCGACGATGGCCGCCAGAAACAACACCCACTATTTCATGCTGTCCCTTCGTCCTTCATCCACCGTCGCCCATGTTGTGCTCCTGGTGGAGCACTCGACACGAGAATCGCATACCAGCAGTCGTTCCCGTCGCTTCGCTATGCTGCGAAGCAATGCTGGGAGATTACTCATGAGCTTCAGCAGGATTCGTTCTTTTTTTTCCGCTCCCCACTCGTCAAAATACTTACACACAACGCTTCACCGAGCATTATGGTCGGGCCGAACCGGGAAATGGTGAAGTTTTGTACTGTCGGAACCGTCCGATCTGAATACGTGGCAGGCGCAAGACTTATCGGGCCCATCTGTACCCATCTGCCCGATGTGGTTCTGTATATGTTTCCGAGGGTAGAGGAGAGGGGGGGGCGGAGGAAAATAGCCATGAAATGACTGCTTTTTTCGCCCCACGTTAAGCACTCAGAGTCAGACTATCGGAGCATAGCGTAGAAAGGTACCGAAAGTTGCTGTGCCAACCGGCTTAGCTTTACTGCGATTATCTCATTGCCCGGACTGTTTGACACAAAATGGGATTTCAGTTGCAGGGCGTCGTGTTCGTGTGTGTGTGTGTGTGTGTGTGTGTGTGCGGTGTCAAGAAGTCCGCAGCGTAGTACACTTCCGGAGCAAGTTTTTGATAATCCCGCCCCAAAACGGAATGTTTAGGCTGTGTCAGACTCATAATCATAAATAACACTACCTTAACGACTGTGGTGTGCCTTCGGGGCGGTGTGTAAGCAGCGCACGTCCAAGTTGTGACATTTGTGTGATTTTGATTTCGATCTAAGCTAATGACGGCACACTCATATACAGCAGATGCGGGCGTAGACTTGTGATGAGATGCGATAAGAGTAATTATCATTTATTTTGGCTTTTACGTGTTCTTTTGCTGAGCCTGGCAGCTTTATATGCCACATTTAGCGTTATCCACGCGGTCCCAGGCTGGTGGTGTAATCGGTAACTCGGTGTGTTTGTGGCAACGCCCGCTTTAGTTCAATTCCAGGCATAAAATTCAGATATTCAGCGTTTGTGTCATCAGTACATTCTCACCGATATTATAGATGGTTTATCTCATTTACTTATCAATACACACTTTCTCTCTCTCTCACACACACACACACACAATACACAAATGTAATAATCTTGTTGCTTCCTAAGACCATTCTCCCTCTCCGGGAGGCTATTTTTCTTTGAACCCTTTTTCCCCCACAAACCATATGTCAACGTTCGCAGCAAACTGTTTTACGTGCCCGGTAAAACTTTGAGCCTTTCTTAGGTTAATACGCTCCGCTTTCCTTTTCCCAAAGGTGACCACAAAAACCGCACTCACACACACACACACACACACACACACACACATACACTGTCCCACAGCAAGTATATATTCTCACACCATTTGTGGTCAGCATGTGAAGAGACGCGCGTGTCTTCGCAACGACGCGTCCATATTTGATTACGTTTCATTTATACTAGAGTGGCAAACCGAAACACACACACACACACTCATGCACCCATACATACAGCAGATTTCCAGGTTGAATTTCGAAACCACTATCTCACTAGCCGAGCCACGCGGCTCACCTTTCAGGTAATGGTAAGCTATAACATCTTTCATTTCGGTAGGCAACAGCTGCTGTCGTTTCTGCTCACCACCCTACTCTCCCATGTAGGGTTATAAATCTGTTTCAGTTGCCACGAGATGTACGGTGGGGACTATACCCTCCCGCCACGTCTGGCAAAGCAGCTCAGCCTGATCAGTGAAAAGGTATTTTAGCTGGCAGAGATCCGCAGAGTAAGCGAGAGCAAACATGGCTCCCCGTGCGGATGAATTGTTTCATTTAGCAAAGCCCCGGGGCCAGAGGTTAGACCGATTTGGGACAGCATCCACTTGTTCTACAATATTTGGCCTACCCGTCTGCGCTGCCCAATACTAAAAGTGGATGAAAATGTTCCACCCATCCTAACTCTCTGCACATAACTTTAGCAAACAATGTGAGCGTCAGTAGCAAAAAGCTGACTCGTGTGCAGCTGGGCGGGAAACATCAGCAATTCAGCCCACAGTTATTATTCGTTGCTAAGCTTTGCCGAGCTTTAATGTACGGTGTGTGCTTGCCCGGTGCTGCTGCACTCATCATCATAAAGGCAAGGGGTAGCAATGGAAAGCGTGGACGGGTTTTACGGGCCCTCCAAATTCGAGGAACTGTTCAAGCTTCGCTTCGAATATCGTATAAAATAGGCATCCGACGATTGTTCTTTCGCAATCTTTCTTTTGTAAGGTGATGCGAGAAGAGGTTGATTTCGTAGAAAATCACTAAACATTAGCTATTCCACGGAAAGGTAGCGCAAAAAAACAGAATGTGTACACAAAGAAAAGAAAGTTTGCGAAGAGGGTGGAATAACATGCATTGTGAAAAATTCAAAGTAAATTCAAGAAATCTTCCCAATGAGCCACAAGCAAAAACCACGCTTCTATGATGGGTTGAAATCATTCTAGCATGCATGAGCTGTTAGCGGTTTCATAATATATAGGGGTTGTTATTTTAAAAAAAGGTAATACAGGGTTTCTCTAGTCAGCTCAACATCGGAAGTGAACAATTTAATCCCGTAAAAAAAACATTTAAACAAGAACAATAGAAACTCAAATTATCTGTAATTGATTGCTCAGTATACGCTCGTCATTCATTTAACAATGTTGAACAGGAATTTTACAGATTGAAATGAAGCTTCAGCTGGCTAGAGAAACACTGTAAGATCTAGCAAGCGCCTAAAAGTATGCAATATGATAATGTTGATCCTTTCCTTGTCCAAGTAAATGTAGCCCGTAGCAAAACGTTGATTTTGCTCTGAAATGCTCAGTTTATTGATATTTTCTGGGGGGTTTTTTTTCTCTAAAATTGAGTACAGCATTTACACGTTATACATTACACGTTTACGCCTTTTTAACAAATTAACTTAATTTTAGCACGAATAGTAATTTTCTCACTAATCTCTTGCAGTTCCTAAAAAGCTGATACCATTAGCTATGTCATATAATAGATGTATTTTTTCAAGTTTTAATAACATTATTACAGCTTTGACCGTACTTAAGATGTAATAGTTGTAATAAATGATCATGTTATAGTTTAATCTAAGCGGAAAAAATAGCCAAATTCTAGGCTACGTACATTTGTCTACATTCAACGATTGGCGTTGAAACAGAAAGGAGAAAAACACACTTGAGCGAAACAAACTTCCATGAAGTGTAATACATTACACAGCAAATTTTCGCATCCAGCTTCAGTAAAGTTATTTACTGAAACGGTTCAGTAATAGAATATTTTACTGATTTTCAGCATGAATGAATGACTTTCAGCAAAATAATTTACTGAATTCATTTCAGTAAAACGCATTTTACTGAAAATCAGTAAAATAAGTGTCAAATTAGTCGTTTCACTGGATATCAGTAAAACAAATTACTGAAAAAGCAGCAATTCATTCTGTCAAATCGACATCGAGAACATCAACAAAACAATGCGGTACCTACTTGCTCGTGATGTGCAAAAAGTTGATTTTTTAGGCGCTTACAGGCACCCTGGTGAAATTTCAGGTGATATTTCGGCTTACGGGATTAATTTAAAACAATTGGCAGCCGTGTTGGTGTGTAAAATGTTTGCTACAATCCACTGTGCTTGCTGAAATTGCGTGGTGTCTGTGAGCGCTTACTGAACCATCTACACTTGCGGCGGCAAAATACAGCATAAAAACTGTATAAAACAATACAAAACGTGTATGAATATAAACTGAGCGGCAGGCAATATCTGCACATCAATAAAAACTCATTTTAAAATAAATATTTCGTCATTTTTTTATCGCTACCAACTACTGAAAAATCAGTAATATGAGAATGGTTTTACTGGGATTTCAGTAAACGAACTGTCATTTTGGTGAGCACCGGACATTACTGAATGATTCAGTAAACATTCTTTTTACTGAAAGGATTACTGAAGATTCAGTTAAAAAAAATCAGTAAAATTTTACTGAAGTTCAGTAAAAAAAGTTTTCTGTGTACACTGAACGATTTATAATTCTCCAATTGATAAATGATTCCGCAGAACTGTGTACCATTGAACCCTTCTTTATGCATCAAAATTAAACCCAAAACTTTGAAAGCAATTCAGCAGCAATAGCAACAACAACTGAGAAGCTTATCAGTACGCACACGCACAGCCGCCTTGCCTGGCACTCCCAACCGGCAGTACGTTCACCTTCCTAATACGAAAGACTTCTCCGCCTCATCCTGTCCAATGTACAAGACGATGTAAGCCCAACACTCACACACAGCCACCCAGCCGCTTCACATTGTGTGATTGTGCCAAAGAGTGCAATCGTCGCAGGAAAAAAAAAACACACAACAGTTGATACAGAACAGTTCCACCACGGTACAGCGTTTCTGCCTTGGTGAACGTTCGGCTAACCGTGTAGCGGGGAAGGAAAAGCGGTTAAGCACCAACCCTAATGACCCACATTATCGTTGAGGCTGCAAATTTAGCAATTAGCAAATGTACTTTTCGACACAGGTTCCGACCATGGTGCCCGGTCTCGTTCGATAGGCCGTTTGGGTAGGCTTCCTTGGCTTGTGGGTAAATAGAGCCACCGGTTTCACCTGCGATTGCTTGGGAGCGGCGATGGGCGCTTGGTGCTGTGTGCTAAGTATACCGATATTAAACGATTTATTGATCAGAACGAACGATCCGAGCTGTACCGAGGGGCAGAGCAAAATGCTGATTACATTTGCACGGTTCGGATACTTTAAGTGAAATTTTATTTCTCTATACTACCCTTAAGAATATCCTTTCACACTTCCTCAGCGAGAGGAAAAACACCATTCACACCCAGATAGCATAACTGTTTACACGTAGCTAAACAACCGTCAACATCGATTTTACGACCAAAACACATCAAAAGCAAATAAAAACTGGAAGCAAGCAGTCCAAAGAGCTCATCTTGCCCGTCGTGCTGCTGTGTTTGTGCTGTGTGTTGGAAAATTAAACGCAAATAACACGAGCGAAATCGATAAATGGTGCTGCAGGGGGAGGTGCCGGCCAGCATTTCGTAACCATTTTATGGCCACCTGATTGGGAAACTGCCCTACCGATACCGATCAAAAGCTGGCACACACACACACACACACACACACACACACACACACACACACACACACACACACAGTTTTATTGCTGAAAAATATACCACCAGCCAGCAACGTTTGCCGGGTGGCAATCGAACGCAAAGGACATTTATTTATCACGAGATGTTGGTAAAAATTACCTTTGAGCAGTCGTTAAATCCTTATCCATGGTTCAGCTCCAATCGGTCGGATCAGGAGAAGAGCTGGCTGCCCCTTCGAATTGGCCGATCGGGATGACAAAAACCGATTTAGTGTACTCTTGCACTTGACACCTTCTCGGCAGCAACCAGGACACCACACACACGCTCACGTTATCGTTTCACTGCTTCATTACATAATTTACATTCACCGCAACCAGCACAACCACACTCTCTAACGGCCACACGACCAAACGACCAACTGCACACATTTAACGACCATAAAGGCAATAACGCTCGACACTCGATATGCTGATGATGCCTTAATTATAATTTTTTTTTTCATCCGTTTTTCCGTGGTTTGTTTTTACTCGCTTTTGGGCAATTTCCTTCTCACGCACTGCACAACAAGAGACCCTAAAGAGAGGGGCGAAGAAAAAACAAAATGGATAGAACGATAGCCATAACAATTAATGTTTGATCAGATTAAAAAAGGCACCCTTTTCCGCGAAAGCACGCGCGGGACACGCGAAACCACGCCACACGACCGACCACGGGGACGTGTTGCGTTTTTGCGTCCAATTACACTGCCCAAAACCTTCCTTTCATTTGGTCCTCAACAAGCCACAATGAGTCGCTTCCTGACGCCTGAGCCTAACCCTTTTTTTTCGGAACCCTCCGCCGAGGCCGTGACCCCGTTTTTACTCCGTTTGATACAATAGAACGCGAAACCTCCTAATTGTGATCAGCACATTTGCCTAATCATGATTATTGTTGCACTAACAACGAACACGAACTTCCTACAATAAAGCGCACACACATACCCCCTTTTTGAAGCACGGGTGGGGCTCAGCTTCTAGAGGAAGGCCCATATTCGTTGACTACTTCCTATTGCCAATTTTAGTCCCTATTTCTCTAGCCTTTGATGCCACGGAAATGCAATATTTAGGCTGCACCGTAACCGGTGAGTCCCTGTGCACAAACCTGCAAACTGGAACGCAACTTCCGTGCCACAACGACAACACACACACCACACGCTTGTCCTACACACCCACTTGAACTCGCGATGAAACACACTTTCCCGTGCGAAAGGCTTTTCCGTTGTCGCCGTGTTTCGAGAGTTTCACGCAAGCCCAGCAAGCCACCAGCAAGCCACGCCGAAACTAAACCATAGCAGATGATTTTTCACACCAGACTGAATGATGATGAAATCTGTGACTGTAAGGGGCTTCCGAGCCCGAGTGCCGAACGGTGGCGCGAAAATGAAACCGAAACCAACGGACGCGTGCGTCTGTGTGTGTGTGTGTGTGTGTGTGTGTGTGTCTGTGTGTACGATTGTGGGAGCAGGCAAAGACGAAGTCAAAACGGGCTGGCTGGTGGGTGCTTTGGGTTGGGTCGGTTCGGTCGGTTCGGTACGGTCCGGTCGGGCGCTTTGTGTACCACTCATCGAGTTACCGGAACGGTCGGAGAGGGTTGGGTTTTTTTTTTTTTTTAATGAGGAGATTGGGTGGGAGCGCATGGAGCAATTACAAAGATGCCGGTTGACGCTCAAGACGGACGCCTTTCATTCATGCTTTCGACGCAACGCAAGGGACAAAACAAAACGTTCGATAAATCTTACGGAGGCGATTGGATTGGGGTGTATTTCGCTCTGACAGTAAAGGGATTGAGTAAAGAGAATAAAAAACCCGAAGAAAGGGGAGCTTATCATAAACGACAACACATTTAATGTTCTTTTAAAATGCATTTCTTCTTTTAATGCATTTGTTCTTTTAAAACCCATCAAATAATCCTTGGAAAATGTAGCTTCAAACAATTACGAACCTTTTTGCTTGACCTATTTAAATCATTTTTTTTTTAATAATGAATTCCTCTCTCAATTTTCCATCACAATGGAAGCAGTCTTCCGCCACCCACAGCACACGCCTTACGCGTAGCACACGTGACGCCGTAATCCTCGTCGTCGTCGTCGCAATGGCAACCACTGCACTGAGCGACTCCGACACTCCCGTGCGAGATCGCTTGAGTACCCAGAAGCAGCAGCACCACCACAAATGAGTGCCCTGTTCCGGGTTGTAATAACATTTACCGAAGCTTTTAATCGAATTCCTTTCGGCAAAAGCAGGCCGAAGCGAAGCGATACACTCGCATACACTCATGCGGGGTGGCAGGCGTACGCTTTTACTATTTCGTCGCTACCGTCGTAGAGCTCGTTTTGCGTCGAGCCATTCTTTGTCTCTGGCGTTCTATTTCGACTTTCGAGCGTTGGGCACACTGAAGGATCTGCCCCGTTTTTTTTTGGCGGTAAACAAAGTCCCCAAAACGCTGTGACGCAGCCTGTCACCCATACATAATGTATGTGTTCTGGGCCGTGCCGGGAGGGAACGTTTTTGGGAGGGAGGCTAAAAAGCCACCAAAAAGCGCACAGACGGATGCGAAGAAACAACAGCAGTCAATGGCCAATGGGGCGAAAAAAAAAAACGCAGAGCACATCCGAACGTACGTGAATACAATTTTTCATTCGATTCAGTCCTTCCTAACCGCGCCTTTTTGTGGATGGTTGCCTCTATTTTCCCCGCCTTCGGGCGGCGGCGCTAAATTGTTTCTTTTCATCCGCTGCGATGAGCGGTCGTTGAATTATGAATACACAAATACCATACACACACACACACACACACACACACACACACAAGCACAAACACACGCGAGGGAAGTAGGGAACGAAACAAGCGCTACTCCTGTGGCCTGTGCTTACTCGACACCGCAAAGATGATATGCAAATTAACGATCGATTCGAAGATGGGAAGCGGAACGGGATGCGCTTGGCGCTTTTGACTCTCATCAACCGGCGCGGTGTCACGCTTTTTCGTGACATTTCGTATCGCACGTGCCCGCCACTACATGCTCCATTGCCGAAAACATGAGAAATGAATTTTAAAACACCAGCCAAGTGCGAATGATGGTTCTGCGGGCGGGGGGAAATGTGTGTAAAAGAAAATCTTTGTCAGGATACAGACAAAAAAATTAACCTCAACTCCGTTTGCTTGGTGTGAGCGAGAGAGACGAGCGATTTTAATTACACACTCTCGCACAAAGAGGTGAACGGAAGAGTGATGAATTAATTCAATTCACTGCAAATACGCTGCAATAAGAGTAAGTGTTTTCACTCCTTTGGTCGTTGTCGTTTTTTGCATCATCTTTTTCTGGTTCCTTTATTGCTGGGGAGCGGATGATTTTTCAATTTAACACAGGTTCGTTTTTAATTAACCTCAGCTGTCCCGGACAATGCAATGAATTGCATATTTGTCTGTCAAATATATTCAATGCTATATTGTTTGGTTACACAAAAATGAGTTTATTGAAAGCGGCACCGGTTTAATGTTTAAAAATGAACTTTTATCATTGTTTGTAGAATAATAAGTTACTTTTCAGCTATTTCATACCTTTCCAGCACCTTTCCAGCTATAGCTATAATATTTCAGTGTTATCTTATTGCATACATTTAGGCGTTTAGCAATGCTTACAGCAAGGAAACTGTCTACTTGGCCACCAAAATGTATTTGACTCAATGTGCAATTTTCCCAAGAAAGGTGAGAAAAAAACGTCACCAAAATAGCATACTGTTTCTTTTCTTACCAAAATGGAAAGTAAGCCCATCATATGGGCTAAAAGAGGTCGTGCGAAGAAAAAATATAAGCGCCTTAACACCCAAAATCAACTATAAACTGTCCTAACTACCTTCGCTTGATCGAGCTTACCCGAAAGAATTACCTCGTTCCACCCTTCCACCAAAGGTTCCAATCAATGGCTGCAACCTAACAGGAAAAAAGGAAACTGTACATAAATTTCAATCCAACCCGTTGACCGTTCTTAAATCATGAGCACAACCTTACTGAGGTGTTGGGTTCCGCGTCCGCAATCTACCACCATCAATCGACCGTGGTGTCGCAAATCTTATCCAAAAACGAGCGATACTTTCGCGTGTTATTGCGATTCCGAAGAATCGGTTCGAGTGTAGCTGTGTGTGCAGAGCGGCGAATGTATCGTCGATCAAACAAACTTTTCCTGCACAGGCGAAGGGCAATAGTATGAAGCCTGCCCGGAAGCAGTTGACTGGTGAAATATTGTTTTTATTTTTCAGCAGTCACACACACACACACACACACACACACACACAGACACACACAATCCCTGTTAACGTGACGCAAAGCCGTACTATTTGCGCCGCCCGACGCGTTCCCAGGTGCTAGATCGATTAATGGACTGCAGTGCTCAAACGAGACGAAACGCTCGTTTGCCGAAGAATATGATTATGCTGGCAGTAAATTGACCTGGAACGGTTCGTACGGGAGGCGGCACTCGGTGCCACCCGAACAGTGCTTCATGTTCGACAGCAACAGCAACGGCGTAAACCCTTTCCCTCCCGTGCCCCGGCCGGTCGTTCGGGGCAACATATTTATACGACGGATAAGTACGCTTTCATGACCAGTGCTATTTCCGTCCAGGACAGGCTGTACCGGCACCGGTTTGTGTTGCCCTTTATTTTTGGGATGAAGCTGCTCCTCCGGCCCGCGGCCCTATTCTAATGGAGCTCAGCTTGCTAAGCCAGTGATCCAATTTGCTGCCCGGGGATCCAAAGGCTACACACGTATGTTTGGGTGTTAAAATTCCCGTCCGATTCACCTTCTTCACATCCCAAACATCGGTTAAATATGGCACCGAGTTGTTATTCGCAGGGTAATGGAATACTTGAAGCAAATATGTGTGTAAGCCCACCCATAATCCATGCCAATGCAGGAGTGGTAAATTTTACGATTCATTTTCCCCCAGTTTCCTACCAGAACCTGTTCCTTGTTTCCTCCCGCGTAGAGGGACCAGCATTTCTTCGGTTCCACGTGGACACACGTCTGAGCGTCCCTTAAATATTCATGTCCATTTCATTCGAAATGGGATGACATTTGATTGGACACTGTTTCAACCGATCTGCAGTAGGGATGTGAAGCATTCCATTGCTTTCGGGAGGGAAACATAGCGAGAAGGCAGCATCATCATACAGTTTCGGACAACTCATTTCCGAACGATCCGTACGGAATGAAGCTAGCGAAACGGGGGGGGGGGGGGGGGTTAGAGAAAGGAGAAAAGGTTTCAGTATTGAACAGTAATACATGATGAGGGACTTTCCGTACACTATATGAACAGCTCGATTTCCATACTGATTCGTGGTGGTTGAAGGTTTTATCATTGAATGGAACTCATTGCTGGATAAAAAGCAAAGCAACTTCGCATTGGACGGTCATAACTAATCAAAACCAAAGCATTTCGTGCTATGAAAAAATGTATTTTGTATTTTAAATTTTAATTATTCTTATTTCAATCAGACAAAAAGTAGTTAAATGCTACTAAAAGGGCTCACACATCGGATACTTTAAATCATTAGAAAAAGCTTCCAGTTGAAAGCAATTTAACTGTCTTTGAAGATGGCAATACCTCACAGCAGACCAAGTGAATCCACTTAAGTTATCAGTTGCTATTCCTCATTTAATCCCACGCGAGAATCATTCTGCTCTAAACTTCCGCTCGTTATTCCGCTTCCCTAACCAACAATCAAGCGCCTGCACGCTTCCCTCCCCTGTTCGCAAGCTCGAAGCAGCAAAGCATTAAAACAATTTCAATAAAGAACTTTCCCCTTTTTTTGCCGCAGTGAACACAGCAAAGAAAAGAAGCTACCACCATCTTCCCGTAGCACCCACTGACCACTATCGCTGACCCGGAGTGTGCTATTGTGTGCTATACTTTCCATTACGATAAACGTTTACAGTGCGCTTTACAATCACAAACAATCAGGCGCCTCCATCTGCACCCGCCGCACACAGGCAGCGCGCACACACACACATTTGTACAATGAAAATTGAAAACTATCCAGCCGGGACGAGGGTTTTGTTTTGCTCTTTCTCCCTCTTCGATATGCAAAGAGATTTGAAAAGAATTTCCCCCTCCGAAACCTTCTAAGCATGCAAACGAAGGTAGATGATGGGTCCCTTGCCACCCTTGCCATACCATTCCAGGCGGCTTTCACGGGGAGACGGGTTTGCAGATTGCAGAACTGCAAATGACGAAGCATCTTTGCGGGCTGAGGTGCGGCTGATAGAACCAACAACACAAATCGGACATTATTCCTTTTCATTATTCGAAAACCCAAACGACCATTCAGCTGTGCAACAAACGCCACGCTCGGGCTATCATTGCTTGCATCGCGTCAAAACCAGGATACAAGTCCGTGAAACAATGCTGTGTGATAATAGTGTGATAGGGAGTGGGTGATCCATTTTTTTTTTTTTTCGAGCTGAATAAAAACAGTGCCACTGTATCTTTAGTCCGAGCGGGGTTTCGGGTGGGTGAAACCATCAAGAGTGGAGCGGTGGAGGAAGCACAGCATGGCAGTATCTTCCGCTCTCAGCGTTGGGCGCATAAAGTAGAGCAGCAACATGGTGCTGCTGCTGCTGCCGGTGCCAACTTCCGGCGTAGTGTGGAATGTAGTGGCTGTAGTGTCGATTTGAGACAATCTGCTCCCCGTATCGCCCCCTCGTAAATTGCATGCTTTTATGAGTGTCTGTTTTGGCGGACGTGTAGGACAAGACGCAAGACACAAGACACAAGTGCAGTGCGGTGTAAAATAGAGAGATAGTTGCTTCGTTACTCGCCTCCGACTCAGACGACCGAGACTTGTGTGAGTGTGTGTTTCTGTGTGCCATCAGGCATATCGGGGAAATGGGAAAAAATTGATAGGAAATTAAGTTTATCCCAATCAATGCATGTCGGGTTTGGTTGGGAAAGTGAGGACGATAAGTGTGCAGCTTTGGAGGTAAGAGTGCTACTTTCTCGTGAACGTGTGTAGCTTTGGAACGGGATTTTGATAAGCTTTAACTTTCTTCAATAGAAAGAACACTCAAATAACACGTTCGTTACCATACTTCACCATACTGATTGTGTCTTAATGGTACGTTCAACATTCAACATTAAAATCACATTTTAAACTTACTTGCCTGCTCCATTTCCATCGCAACGTTCTTTGTGCACAGTTTGAACAAGTTTCGCCATACCAAACGGCTCAACTATTACCGTCCATTAGGGTGTTTTTCTTTTAATTTGCTAACCACAACCGTTACCTTACAATTGCAACCGTTACACACCCTTGCACACGATGATTGCTGACGGGTTCGTTGCTGGGAAGGTGTTTTGCTCGACACGAAACAACAGTAATAACCCGCTAGCGTGAGGATGCTCAATACTTCGCGCGTCAAAATGATGGCATCACGTGTGCATGTGTTCGCCTCGCGTAACAAACGGTAAGCTGCAGCGCAATCATCGTTTTTACAATGGAAGAAAGAAGAAAAACCTTTGCAACTAGTGCCACGCACACACACACTTATGGTTAAACCAACGTAATCAGATATCAACGTCACGTGAAATAGTTCTGCTCGGTTCTTAGCGCATATGACAATCCAGTTTCACTTCATGTTTTCAAAGAATGTAATAAGGTTGGGTGAGCTACAGCTTCTTTCTATAGCACTCCACCACTATTTGCAGCGTGTGCATGCAACCGTGTGGAGAAGCTTTCTCAGCTGCACATTCTCTTTCTGATTCTAATGAATTTTGAACTGCAACTGCTGGTGATGATTCAAAACCACGGAAAAGGAAAAGCGTGCTTAAGCAGCTTTAGAAAGAAGTAAAGCAAAACTGTCGAAATGTTCTTTCGTCTCGCACTCCAGTTTGCCGAAACAAACATTTTCCTAGTGCTCGATTATACAGAACGCCTGCACGGTATGCAATCTGGCTGCATACCAATATGGATGCATACCTTTCTGAGATGTGCATAAAAGTATATTAAATTGAAACTACCAAAGTTTAAAATTATTATTTATAGCCATTCCTCCCTAACATTTAAAAAATAAACAATGAATAAAGTATTTATTCCGTGTTATTACAAGTATTTTATTGTGGAAAAGTAAAGAAAGAAATGGTTAAACATCATATTGCATATCTTACAGGCGCAAAGCATGGTTTGGCGAGAGATCTTTTCTAGCTATTACCGTACCTTTGCCGTTGCTATTTCAAGTGGGCCATTTCAGTGCACCTTCAACGTAAAACAATTGCCTTTAAAAGCTTCAAAGAAAAAAACGGCTCCACCGGGCAGCATAATAAGAACTACGATAATATCACACCGCCACAACACACGTGCACCAGCTAGCTCAGTGCGAACTCCAGCGACTATTCTGTTCTCATTAGCTACGCAGGAAGCTTGTTTAAAATGAAGGCGTACCTTTTCCGTTGAAACTACACTCCCTTTTTGTTTGCTCTTCTTCTGAAAACCACATCATTTGCGCACGCAGCATAACGGATTAAGGCAATTTTATTCTTCCCTTTCATATTGCCTTGGCGCTCCTTGGCCGATGCCTTAGTGGTGGTGGTAGTCCGGGACTTGCGTGCGCCTTTTTTGGGGGATTGGCGCGATGGTTTACCCCTCGTACGCTCCGTGCTCGTTTGCTTGATATTTCGACCACGTTTGGACTTTTTCGTTTTCATACGTCTCGGAGGTTGGGTGGTCGTTGTCGTGGTAGTAGTGGTGGTGGTGGTGGTGGTAGCTTTGGTCGTAGATCGTGTCTTTTTCACGCGTCGCTTTGTAGGGGATGGTACACTGGCCACAGTGGTAGAGGAAACTGCTGTGCTTTCCGTACTTACGCTAACGTCGGTAGGAACGGGCAACGGTCTAATGACCGCTGTGTCCACAATGCTAGGACTTTCCGGTACAACCGGTTGAAGCACGTTGGGAGTAGTCACTACTAAAGATATTGGGACGCCAACAGGGAGCATCGTAACATTGCTGACGACTATCGGTTGCATTGTCACTGGAAAGAGGGAAACAATTTAGCAAAAAAAAAAAAAAAATACTGCGCTTTGCAGCTCAGCAGCAAGTAGCGAGCACATCCACGTACCCTTGTCTGTACCCAGTTCCAGCGCCGTATATTCCGGATAGCTCACATTCGCGAGCCAAGTCAGATTGGCGTAGTCATAGTCGAGTGTAGCGAAAGCATCGTCCACAGAGGTACAGTTCGTACACTCAGGCACCACACTTGCTGCCCCAAATCCAGCACTGTATGCGACCTAAAAATTGAAACATACAAGCGAGTTAAATCCAACGGGAATGTCGCTTCAAAAACCGGGGTAAATCTTGCTTACCGTACCACCGGATTTCGCTTGAACTCCTGGATTTCGGACCTGGAATTTTAAAACGACACTTTTTTTAAAAAAGACATTTTAAATGGCAGCTTTCTCCCCTCAACTAACCTGTGTTGCACCCGGCCGTCTTGTAGTAGTCTGTATTTAAAAGCACAAGAAAATTCGACCCCGATTATAGAAAAGGGAAGCTAATTTATTCTGCACTCACATAATTACCTGCACACGCAACGGAGCCGACTGTTGGGATGCCTGGAATGGAGGAATAAAAAAAAACCGCCCCAACCACAACATAACGTACGTATTATTGCATAAACATGAGCCGCTCCTACTAAGCTCTAGCTACTTACCGCCGTTGCTCCTATTTTTTCGTAATCCATAATAATTAGACGATGTGCTCGCTGGAGCGGCAGCAAAGAGAAACAATGGAAATTATGAAATTATGCAGTTTAAACAATGGCAACAGTTTAACGCATATGGCTTACCTTAACCGGTGCTGAAGTCGTTTGCCCAACGGCTTCCTGGAAGATTTAAAAGGAATAAAAATATATATTTATTTCCACAAACCAAACCCCCCCCCCCGCCGCTCCTTTTTCTCTTACATACCTGAAGCATCATTGAGATGGTAATAATTTGTACCGACCATATCCATGCTTTGAGTCGACTCATGTTGATTGGATTCTACTTTGGCTGCTGTCGGTGCCAAACGAGTCTAAACCCCACCTTGCCGTACGTATGGCTTTTATGCGTTCCAGCGACAACCGGACGATAATGTGACGTTCATTAAAAATCGCTTTAAAATTTGCGGCGGCCTGTTAAAATCCTATCATCATTCATTCTCGCTGATAGTTGCCCTTTTGAGGGTCTGGAAAAGAAAGAAAAATTATTTTATAAACGTACAAACGACAAAACACCCTCCTTTTGGGCCACGTATTACGCTTTTACGGAGGCAAACATTTACAAAAAAAAAACGATTAAAACTGTCGTTTTCTCAAAGGAAAGATTGTAACGAAACCCAATCAACGTTTCGTTTCCGCCAATTTTATTTTATCGCCTTTCCAAACGGTACACATACACACAGGACAAACATACATATTACGATCGCGATTCACAATCGTCGATCGATCGTCACCCTTTTTTTTCTTTTTGGTTAGAACAAGCGTTTAAGCGTTGATCGTTGATCGGTTCGGTTACTCTTCCGCCCCGGTCCGCTGTCCGGTCTCAAACAACCGCAATCGCGACACATCTGCGCTCTCGATGCATCCACTGTCGTTATAAATAAAACATCTGTTATCTCGCTAAAACTAAAACACACCCAGAACAGCTGGCTGGCCCTGGAATTGGAACGTTATTATCTTAACTGGGGTTATGGGTAGATGAAACTAAAAATTAGATTCTGCGATCACAGGCGAAACTGGCTACTGTCGGTGCAACTATTTCGCCTACGAAATCGAACGACTAAAATTGTAAAATGCAAATCCGAGACTATGAACGCCACTACTGCTACTGTTGCTGCTACTTATAGCTTAAGTAAAACGTGCACGCCCGCCTTAGACGTTGATGCGCGGTTTGCCGCCCGAACCACCGCCCTGTGCGCTCTGGTGCCGTTGCTTGATCGCTTTTAGCCGCTGGTTGCAGTACACCCGGAGAAAGATGGCCAAAAACACGATCAGCACCCCGACCACACCGAGGAACGAGATCCGGTGCTGGTAGATCAGGCAGGACAGCAGTATGGCAACGGCCTGCCGGAGCGTCATGATGATCGTGAACACGACCGCCCCGAACGTTGCGATCGTGTAGAAGATGAACAGTTGCCCGATGGCGGACGAGATCGACAGCACCACACAGTCGATCACAAACTTCGGATGGTCGACGGCAAACACGAGCGAGCTGTAGAAGCCGCCCTGCATCGCGAGCGACGCCCCGGTGAACAGTGTGCTGAACAGGTTCACCCCGCACATCATCTGTATCGAGCTCATCGAGTAGGATTTGAACAGCTCGCCCTGCCAGTTCGAGGTGAAGCTGTCGAAGATCATGTAGAACGTGAGCAGCAGCACGCCGGTCAGCGTGGTCATGGCGGACGCTTTCGACTCGTCGGTCGAGCCGGTCAGGAAGAAGATCATACCGACGGAGATCATGACCGCGGTCAGATACTCGTAAAACTCGTACTTGTTGCGCGATATGATCTTGCCCATGATCATCACCGGGATGATTTTGCACGATTTCGCCAACACCTGGGTGGGGAAGTTGACGAACTTCAGTGCCTCGTACTGGAACCAGGCGCTCATGATGTTGGAAAACGACGCGAACGAATACTTGTACAGTGGGGCACGGTGCCGGAACTGGCGCTTCGCCACGAGATACACTGCCGTTATCAGGAAGCCGAGCACACGGTTCGAGAACACCAGAAACTGGGAGTCTTTGAAGTGCGATTTGCGCTTCTCCGGCCCCTCGTACTCTTGGGTCATTATTTTCTCCTGCAGCACGCCCCAGGTAAGGTAGGAACCCATCAGCCCCACCAGACAGTAGCAGAGCAGGGCACACTCCTGGGCCGTGGTGCGCTTGTTGCCGGTCGCTCCCTTACCGGCCCCGGGCGGACCATCCAGCGGCCGGTCCAAACCGTCCGTGCCCGTGCCGGAGTAGCAAAACTTTACCAGCGCGGACAGATGGGAACGGTCCGAACGTTCCATGTACTTGGTGCGCTTGGCATACTTGTAGACCAGCACGCCCGGGATGAAGATGCAGAAGTAGCCGAACAGGTTGACGAGCAGGCGCAGCAGCCACGAGTACTCTTTCGACTTTTGATCGATCAGCTGGCTGAGGGACAGTTCGGGCCTCGGTGCGGCACCTTCGGCCGGTGGCGGCAGCACCAGCTCGGGCGGTCCATCGGCGAGTGTTTCGTGCAGTATTTGCGATACCAGCCGGACGATGGTAATCGTTACGATGATGATGAAGCTGTAGCGAAAGGAGTGAAGGCGTTTTTGGCGTTAGTTTTTGGCGTTAGTTTTTGCCATTAGAGCTACGCTTCAAGGACGAGCCTTTCACTTACAGAATGATGATGTCTGGCACGTAGTTCCTCATGGTGGCTGGCTCTCGAATGACGCGGACGGGGACACACGACGGGAACCACTCACAGTAGCATCGATTGTGTTTAAATCCACGCGGGAAGGAAAACAACGAATTTGTTGTTCTCGGTAAAGCACACACACGTTAGCGAGCGCGTGCCGTGAATATTTACGTTCCTTTGCTTTGGCGCGTTTGGAGTTTGGGCCGGGCAGATTCTCCCAAAGCAAACAAAACGCCCCACCGTTGAACTGCTCACAATAGTGGCCGCCTTTCAGGAATGGAATTCCCTCGTCACATAATTCGTTCCGCGCACGGGTTTATTACACTTTTCACCGTCGTCCCTCGAGCCAAACGAGAGCGGACCAACAAGGCTTTTGCGTGCGTGAAACAAAACACCACCAATTGTGACAGCTCGGAACAGCTGATGCTTGACGTTTGGGTTCGCGTGTGACAGCTCTAGCGAAAGTGTGGGGAAGGAAGGGGGTGACGGGAGTTGTTTACTGTTTTGCGCAAAACGTCAATCACGCTTCAAAACAATAATATATTTCACCATCCTGCAGGCGCATCGACGGAATGTGTGTGTAGAGCAGAAAATGCGCGTTATTTCGGGACAGTTTGGAAAAACGAGTCTTCCAGTAGGTTTGCTTACCGCCCTGAGGACATCGTCGGTAGGATGTTGGCGGTTCTACTGTGATAAGCCGTCAGGCAAGAGCGCGGCCGCAGCAGCAGCACCACCACCCAACACGGCAACCAGCAATGAGCAGGAAGTTCGCGTTCGTTTTGCACCTAGTCCAACAGGTAGGATCCATCATCTGCTTACGTGCCTTATCGTTTTAACAATCTTTCCCCATTTTTGCCTCAGGCTACATGCATCTCGGTGGGCTACGGACAGCGCTGTACAACTATCTGTACGCGAAAGCGCACGGTGGCAAGTTTGTGCTGCGCATCGAGGACACCGACCGGGAACGGTTCGTAGAGGGTGCGGCGGACAAAATGTACGCCGATCTCAAGTGGGCCGGCGTCGAACCGGACGAAGATCCGTACAAAGGTGGACCGCACGGTCCGTACACCCAGAGCCAGCGGTACGAAATCTACAAGCAGGAGGTGAAAAAGCTGATGGAAGATGGCCGCGCGTACTACTGCTTCTGTACCGAGCGTCGGCTGGAGCTGCTGCGCAAGGAAGCACTCCGGCTGCGCCAGGTGCCGAAGTACGACAACAAATGTCGTCACCTGACGCCGGGCCAGATTGCGGAGCGGCTGGCGAAGAACGATAAGTTCTGCATTCGCTTCAAGCTCCACTCGAAAGGGGACGAGTTTAACGATCTGATTTACGGCAAGATCGTGTACTTCATCGCACAGCAGGAGGGCGATCCGGTCATCATCAAATCGGACGGCTTCCCGACCTACCACTTCGCGAACGTGGTGGACGACCACTACATGCGCATCACGCACGTGCTCCGTGGGGTGGAGTGGCAAATCTCGACCCCGAAACACATACAGCTGTTTCACGCGTTCGGCTGGCGGCCACCCCATTACGCCCATCTGCCGCTCATCATGAACCCGAACGGGTCGAAGCTTAGCAAGCGGCAGGGCGACGTGCAGCTGGAGCATTACCGCAACAATGGCGTTTTTCCGCAAGCCCTGCTCAACTACATCACGCAGAGTGGCGGTGGCTTCGGACGGGAGCTGCTCGACATCGACGCACCACAGCTGACCGATCTGATACGACAGTTTGATCTGAAGAAGATCAATGCCAACTCGAGCCGGTTGAATCCGGAGCTGTTGAAGCACTTCAATCGGGTGGAAATTAGGTACAAGCTGCAGCACGACAGTGAAGCCGCCGAACGGATTGTCCGCGAGGTGACGGAGATGGTGCGGAAGGAGTTCGCGAAGGACGTGAAAAACCTGCAGCTCAATCCGGAACACGTGCGGGATGTGCTGAGCTGGTCGCTGCCAAGGATAGACTCGCTGCAGGATCTGGTGAAGAGCAAGCTTTCCTTTCTGTGGGTGCTGCCCAAACCTACCAAGCAGCAGATAATCGATGCCGGTAGGTGCTTCCCGCATGTAGTTTTGTATTCTCTTTCTTACCTTTCCCAACGCGTTCTCTCACCGGACAGACATTCTAGCCGTGCTGGCAAAGAACCTCGCCGCCGAAGCAGAAGTGCCGGAGTTTAACAAATCGGAGCTGAGCCGGTTCATTAAATCGTTCGCCGAACGAAACCACCTTGCATTTGAGAAGCTGATGAAGGCGCTCCGTTCGGGGCTGAGCGGACTGCAGGAGGGTCCGTCCGTGCCGGAGATGATGGAAATACTCGGCCGGGAGAAGACGGTCGAGCGGATTGAACTCGCTGCCGGGCGACACAAGTAATTTGGGAGGACAGTACCCTAAAGTCCACTAGCTTTATTGGCGGTTCGTATAGTTGCTGTTTGTTTTTTGGGAGTTGAAGATGATCGTTGCTAAATGTATAACCTCACACACATAGACCGGCTGGGATCGTGCATGTGTGACGCTATGTACATTGGGAAAACTAGACTTTCAAACCAAATGTTGCGTAAAATATAGAATTAATATTAGCGTTGAAAGAGTATGTGATTCCCAGAACTAATTTTCCTACGCACATTATCCGCACCCGGCTTCATATGCTGCCTACAATTCTCGCCCAATTCTTCATCCTCCTCCAGTTCCCTCTCTTATTCATATCACAATTAATTCATTTAAAAAAAAAACTATAATTTGTCTTACATTCCTATCGGGTAAAGTTAGTTCAAGATGAGTAATATAGTTGTAGCGGGAAAAGTGTAGCACATTATTTAGACCAGCTTAAAATTCACGGTCGGTAAGTACCATCGGGGCCACCAGCGTCCAGCCGTACAGGGCAACGCACATCCAGCTGGAAACCACCTTCACCCACATCGAGGCAGCATTCGCGTTCAGCGTATCGAGTGAAGAATTTGGCCTGTAAAGAACGCTCCGCTTTAGCGATCATGAGAAACAACTCAATATAATTAATATACTTACTGATACCAGTTGGTAAGCGTCATCATCACGTACAGCGTGGCCGTGATGAAGACGATGTGAAACAGGGACCAGTTGTACGCGACGGCACTCTCCTCGTTGTCACGCACCTCATTGCCATGGCGACCGCCGGCATTCGATCCATCATCGCTAGCTGTAAGATCTTTTTCGATTAGATTGGATTGCAGTGCAAGAAATCAAACGAACCAAACATGGTGATACATAATACACATCGACAACGTGCGGTGGTTGTGCAAATAAAGAAGGATCCACACAAAAGGCGCATAAAAGATACAAGAGTTAGAGAAATCGAGTGTTAGTAGTTTGCTAAACAACACCCCCACTTCCTTGCTACAAACTAAAGTTAGTGGTGCATTAATAATAAGCACGCTCCTACACCCTGCCACACGCTTCTTACCTTGATTTTCCAGATCGGGAAGCCGCGACACGTTGCTGGCCGAGCGGAGGGACGAGTACAGGATGCACAGCAACCAAATGATCAGCCCCACGATGCTCGTCTTGTCAAAGTGTACCTTGTTCGATTTCTCGCCAATGATGCCCAGGAAGCCGGGATTGCACTCCGCATCCGGATTGTTCGCGACGGCCGACCAGGTCAGATAGACCGTGTACAGCGTTACCATGGCGCTTTGCAGCAGCCCCGACCGGGGCTGGTACTCCTGTACGCGGGGCAAAATCGACAAAAAGCTAACCGCGATGCACAGCAGCATATTGAACGTGATGAAGAACTTGTTCAGCGAGCAATCGTCCGCCTGCGTGAAGTACACGTACAGCAGCACGATGCCGGTCAGCGACAGCACGTACTGCACGCCGGTGGCGCAGCACAGGGCCGCAAACCAGCCGCGCGACTCGTCCTCCTCGTAGTTGCTCACCCAGGCCTCCGCCCAGTTGTGCGCAAAGTCAATGATGTACACGAGCTGCACCAGTATGAAGGCGAACCCTCCGATCAGGCCGACCCACATCCAGGCCGGCCCGAACCCGGTTTCCGGGATGAAAAAGGCACCGATCGCGATGCAGATCACGATCATAAACTTGATGCCCCAGAAACCGTTCTGCAGTGCGGCCCGCGGGTCCTTCGACGAGCGCACGCCGATCATCATCAGTGCCCACAGGGCGAAGAAGCACACGAGCGCAAAGCAAATGCGATACACGGCCAGATAGCCGACGGCCGAGCTACAGTCGATCGTTTCACCGCCCGGCACAAAGCCGGAAGCGGTCGACGTTGAGTTCGCACAGAACGGTACCTTCTGCAGGAAGTCCTGCAGACCGGGCGCTAACATGATGGCCCCCACGATGGCACCGAGCACCAGCATCAGCGCGTACATGAAGCGGGTCGCGGTCGAGTTGGACTTGAGCGACGAGGGGCACAGGGAGCAGCACAGCGAGCAGGCCGTTCCCGTGCAGCAGCAGGCCAGCTAGGGAAAACAGAAAAAAAGCAAACAAACATAAACACAAGATAACAAACATGGGAAGACATCTTCCAGCAAACAAACGAAATGATCCGCCGTGGTACGATGAATCACGCTACAAAATTGTCATGCAGATAGGCTAATCAAATTATGAGAATGAACAAATCTTCTCGAAAGTTGAGCTGTTTTTTTTTCATTCTGTGCTTGTGTTTTGTGATTGGCCTTGATGGAGTCATTACACCAGTGTGGAAAATCGATATGGAAGCGATCCGATGGTCAGAGCTTCGCTGCACTTACGTTGGCCGCTGAAACCAGTCCCAAAACGGCTCCCATTATAAACGCTTATCCCGTTTATCGTTTGGTTTCGTTCGATGGAGGATTTTTTGTGAAAATTTGCACAGAACACTTTAATTACGACTCTTTTTCTCGAAGCCCGAACAAACAATCACCCTTCCGTGTAGGATTCGCTTTTTCAACAACAAAGGAAAGTGACAGTTGTCAGGGTGCGGCTACACCAAGCTACAGCTGTGGAAGAAAAAAAAATACATTTATTAGCTTTTTATCCCAGAAAATTGCTTTTTTTTTGGAATTGGAAGATATTTGCAAAATTGATTATTATGCAACACATACATTTTACGCATTCAAAGTCGCTAAATAGCAAAAAAATGTATATTGCAACTCCGTGAGTCTAACCACTTGCTAACATGCGTGCTGTCATGTTGACAGCCCGACCCGAAACGTCAGTTGGCTGACAAATACAGACGTCTTTTTTGCTCATTCGGACGAGAGAGAAAAAAATAATTAAGTCTTGTGCCAACTTTTGGCTCGAAATCTTCACCGCCTCGTCCGTAGTTGCATTCGCCTCTTCATTTGTAGCACGAATCAGCCCACCCGCGGATCCTTTTGCAGCCTTCACCCATGACTCGGTAAGTGTGGACCGACTGGAGGAACCCGGGAACGGTGGCGCCCGATCGGATCAGACCGCTCCACACCACATCTAACCTCAATGTCGTGTGTCTCTGTGTGAGAGAGACTCGGTGCTTGAATGGGGCACGGCATCCCTGGTTCTTATTCTTACCCCCTGCTCCGCTATGCTCTTACATCTCCCCCCCTCCCACCAGGCTAACGCGTGAAGCTCCGGCCCGGGCCAACATCGAGCTGGGCGACGTGACGCACCACAACCTGAAGCAGCTGAAGAAGATCAACACGGTCGTGCTGCCGGTGTCGTACAATGACAAATTCTACCTGGACGTGCTGGAATCGGGCGAACTGGCCAAGCTTGCCTACTACAACGATGTCGTCGTCGGTGCCGTCTGCTCCCGGATCGACACGTCGGAAAACATGCGCCGGCTGTACATCATGACGCTCGGCTGCCTGTACCCGTACCGGCGGCTGGGCATCGGCACGGTGATGGTGCAGCACATCCTGAACTGCGTCGAGCGGGACGGCAACTTCGACAGCATATTCCTGCACGTGAAGGTCGACAACAAGGGTGCGATCGAGTTTTACAAACGGTTCGGGTTCGAGATCGTGGAAACGAAGCAGCACTACTACAAACGGATCGAGCCGGCGGATGCGCACGTACTGCAGAAGACGCTCACGAAAAAGGCTGCGGTGGCGGCGGCCGCCGCAATGAGCTGCCCCCATCAGCACAGTTCGGAAGCGGATCGAGAACACCAGGCGGGGGTTGCGAATGGGGACAGCCATGAGGCGGCGGGTGAGGCACCGCAACCGGCGGCAGCCGCTGGCAATGCGAACAATCATTCGAGCATCCAAAACTCGACCACGCAACAAACACCGCAGGCTGCCGAAAAGAACCGATAAACCGGGTCGGGTTTGAAGATGTAACCCGCCTACCACCATCGAGCAACCCGGGTGCAGCAACCAGTGACCGCAGTGGGCAGGCAGTGGGCGTTGAGCGCAACCATTGGCAACGGCGAACCATTGCATTCTTCTTGCGCGCGCGTTTTCACTAGTTGGCGATGGGAGTTCGTTCGTTCTATATTTGTTAAATTGTGTACACATGTGAGCTACATGTTCTTTACTTCACACCGGCCCCATCCCACGTGCGAGACCACACACACACACACACACACACACGACTGTGAATCAGCTTTCCCCCCCTCCCTGGCCCCATCCCCAATGCGCCCGCTTTCGAAAAAACGTGTTAAATAATAATCCTGTGTGGTTCAGTGTACTTGGGGGTTGCTACTACACACCCTCATGCTGCTTCTTCGTGTTAAAGGGGAAAAGGGAGGAAAAGCTGCGTCCCGTTGGTCGAAAAATCTGTGTTCTGTTTTGTGTTTCTGTTGTAGCAGTACTCATCAATAGTTAAGCGAAGTAATAATGTACCGAATGCGCGCCCAAATCACCTACACACACACACACATGCAGTGAACGAAACATCTAAAAGAATAACTTAGGACGAATAAAGTTAATCACTACATAACGTAACGGGAATGACTATCGGTTTCCTTTTGCTCACTTAATGGAACAGCCCTTTACCATTGCCAACGAAGAAGAACCTGTTGTACCCTGTACAACAATGGATCGATACGGTCAATCGCAAAACCCAAAATAGCTCGGTTTGATTTGCCATTTGCGCAATCGATTTTATTCTTAGCCGGTTCCGCGATTAAACAGGAAACTCTCTTATTGATCAGCTCTGTTACTATTGTTCAATTAAAACAACCATCACAAAACATTTTTGTCAGTTGAGAAAATACATTAAATATATATTTCGCACAAAATTTAGGTACGGTTCTGGTCTGATTTCCCATTACAACAATCTTCGCACTTTAGATTGGTTTTCACCAGGACAATTGAGACGGATTGGCGAGATTATTTTAGTTTTAATCATCCTCGAATCGGTTTGTTTAAAAAGGGGGGAAACTATTGTTTAAATATATCATTATACTGAGAGAAAAAAAATTAAAGACTTTACCTAGATAGCAGTAGAAGTAGTATGTATGTATGACTGTATACACAAGTAACATTCTCCGGCGCCACAAAAATATCATCTTATTATTTGCGTAAACTGTAAAGTTTCGTACACATAGAGTAGTTTGTTCTTTGTTTGCTTTGCTTAAATGCTGTTTTAAATATAGTTTAATTATCACTTTCCCTCCCTTTCCAACGAGTATGAACGAGAACGTAGCGATTGTTTCACATCATTTGCCACTGCATCTGTGTGTGTTTTTGTATTTTGCAAGAAATGGGTCAAGGAAGGATAATAAAGACGAAAAAACCCAGTCTTTTTTTGTTGCGGTGATGGTAACAAAACCTACTGAAGATGATTGTAAGTATCCGGAAAATGGGATGTGATTTGTCTTGGAATCATTATGCCACACAAACGGATGGATATGATGATTGACTGTCCTCTCATTCGGCTATTGTTTCCCCTGTAAATTTCCCATTTCCTAGAAACAATTGTCCATTCTTTCAAATATTAACCGTAGGTTGGTAGTCTAACATTTTGTAACAACAGGAAATAACACGCGCGAGTTTTTACACTTCACCATTCAGGCAGGTGCGATGGTGTGATGCTGCTAAACTGGTTTTGCCGCTTATTCGCTAACCCTAACATACGCGCTAATTGCCTTTGTGGAGTGTTTTAAATATTTTTCAAATCTCCTTGTACTAGCCACAACGAGACAATTGTTTGCTTGTTTGTTCACAATTCAGTTGGAGTGTTATAGTATTTGTAAATGGGGCACAACAAAGCGAGATTCTGTTGTAACAAAACAATGTGTTGCACGGGCAACAAAAGTAAAGGGAAAACATAATCACAAATTACCTCGACTTACGTACTACCCAAGCACCGGTGGTTTCGGTGGATTATCGCTTGTTCTCCAAACTTCGCCTAACGCGACCCTCTTACATTAATCATACTAAGTTTGAATATCGGTAACGCGTAGAGTAAGCAGCAAATAGATGCACACAACTTTACGAAATATTTGTATATATAAATCCAGTAAGATTCAGTAAGCGCAAAACGGACAAGGCAGATAATAAATTACACCCCACCATGCACAATATGCTCGCGTTTGCACTACGCCGGAGCGTTTTTGTTTTTTTTCTCTTCTTTTGGTTTTGTTGGTGCTGATTGCAAAAAGGTGCATCAATAATAGCAATAATATAAAGCCGCATCGCACTAAACACACAATGGGGGGGTAGGGGTGTGATGTAGCATCAAAGGCCAATCGGTTGTTTTTTGCTTCACAAAAAGGGACGTTTAACGACGACGCGTGTATTGCGCATTCTATGCACGTGTTTTGGGTCCACTCGGTTCCGTCGAGCTGTTCGGTAATGCACCAGAAGTATATGAGCCTCTTGTTTGTTTCATTTGAGCTAAATCAAAGCCTCTAGAGCCTGTTGTTTGCTTGGTTTTGGGTTCAAATTTTGGTTGGGCTTTACGGAACAACAGTTTTCAGTCTGGAGTGGCGGCAATGCCTGGCAGCCGACGGCGACGCCTCACTGCCTTACCAGCATTTTCGCTAACAGCAGCCCTGCTTCGTGCCCGGATCTTCCAGCGTGGTCGGTATTTCGAGCAGCTCGGCGATACGCTTCACGCACAGCTTCGAACCATCGTGCGCTTCTTTGGAAATCTATATATTCGGGCGGAAAGCAGAAAAAGATGGTAATTGTAAACATTCCCTTATCACCGAACCGTACACTGCACAGTGTACTTACAGTTGCAAAGTTTAAGAATCCATGCGGCAGCCCGGGCAAAATGTCAAGCGAAACGGACCGGTGTAAGCTCTTCAGTCTTTTGGCAAACATCACACAATCATCCAGACAGGGATCGAGCACGACGGTCTGCAACGAGAAGGTAAGGTAAGTGAACACAATTTAACGCACAGGATTCCCGCACCCACAGTCCCACCCCACGCACCAGTATCTTTGTCGGGGGAAATTGACTCAACACCTCATCGGAGGCCCAGTACGGCGACAGGTGGGAATCCTTGGGCACGTGAAAGATGAACTCGTCGGACGGGCTGCGGGCGATCAGTGCATCCAGATTGGTTTGCAGCTCGTTCTGCGAGCCGCCTGCTGCGATCGGTTTCGAGGCGGTAATGCTGGTGAGCGTGTTTGACACCTTGCTGACAAAGTTACTTGCAGCCGTCGTGACGCTGTACAAAGGAAATCGCACGAAATTGTTTACAATCTTGGCTTAAAATCGAATTCATCTTTCAATTACCGTTCCTGAAGATTCTGAACGCTTATCGCTTCCCGGCCAATGTCGAGCACGATGTTCTCTTCCGACTGGGAACGGGACGCGGGACGAAGGATCGGTTCCAGCTCACCGGCAGCATTGGTGGTCGTGTCGAGGACGTAGCTGAAGCAAAGGAAAAGCAAGGGGTAATTAATTAGCTCATTGCCACTCGCAACTCCCTTCCCATTCGCACCGTACCTATTGATAAAGTTCGCCACATTCTGGTTCGTGTTTTGCTCCGAGCTAATGTCGCTCGGCATATCCATATCCAAATCATCGACCACGGTCACATTGCTGCGCTCCGTGTTCAAGTTGACCTGCTGCAGCGTGATCGGCTGGGAGTCCTCCTCCAGCGACGTGATCGTGTTGCTCTCGTCCGGGCTGATGATGTCGATTGTATTGCCGAGGGATTGGCTCTGCAGCGCCAGCGTATCGCTCGCCGTGTCGCTTACCGGGCTGAGGTGCTGATTTTGAAGCTGCAGTGGGGAAGGAGGGGTGGAGAGAGTAACAAGGAAGCTCCGGTTAGACGGTTGGCACCAAAAGAAGCAAAGAACGCGATAACGCGTTGATTACGAAATCACACGCTCTTCACAAGCGCCATAACGTTGCTCGTGCAGATGTAACGAGAGATGACAGGGTTACATCACTCAGAGCGTCTTGCTGGGAGTTTATTGATTTGTTCTATCGGCATGGGCGGCTAAAAATAACACCCAAATTACACTGCCTTCCTCATTACACATCCGGTACAATGAACGTCAGTAGTGGTGCATTGAATCAGCACCGCGTTTAGTGTGCAATCCGGGAGCAGATGATTCAACGCCTAGCGTGCACAGAACTTTGCACTTGGCGGCCAATCTTCATCTCAAGAGGTAGCAGCAATCATGGATCAGGCAGGCACCAAGACCCGTAAGGTTAAAGCATCAGGAAGAATTCATTCTGATTAGCACAAAGCACCGTCAACATTCACTCATTTTCGCCACTATCGCCATTCCAGCTAATCGCAAAGGTCAGTGAAACAACGTTCCTGTGTTTTTTGGGGGCTGTGTGTAAGCCCTGCCTGGAAAAAGAATGTGTTTCTTTTCAATTTCAATCAAATTACCTGCACTGTGTTGGCACTGTTCAGCTGCTCCCACATCGAGTTATCATCATCCCCGGAATCCGACCGATCCGGTGTCTTCTCCTGCTCCACCTTTCGCTCGTCGCTTGGCACCACCACGCTCACATTGTTGTTGCGCATCTGCTGGCCCGCATTCACGATCGCTTGGCGCTGCTCGTGCCGCTTCCGGTTTTCCTCCAGCACCTCCAAACTCGGACAGGCGTACGCCTTCAGGCAGCGCATCATGAACCCGAACGGTAGCAGCGGATCCATCAGGCAAAGCATCCGCGCCGGGCTCGGCACGAAGCTGATCAGCACCGGGCAGTACGCCAGAAAGATGCCGTCCGGGCGGCGTACGCCCAGCTCGATCGCTCGCATCGCGCAGCCCAGGTTAAGGTTGGCGCCGGCCGAATCGCCCGCCAGTATGATCCGCTCGCCGGTCGTACCGAGCAGCTCGCAGTTGCGCAGCGCCCAGCAGTACGCGTAAAACACCTCCTCCAGGGCGCGCGGGAACGGTGCTTCCGGGGCGAGGCTGTAGTCGATCGACAGTATCGGCACGTTCAGCGTGACGGCCCACTCGCGCAGGTACGTTTCGTGCGATTTGGAGCTCTGCGCTACGAACCCACCGCCGTGACAGTGGAACAGCAGGCCGCGGGACGCCGGGTAGATGGTGCTGCGCTGCGAGTTGCTCCGCTCGCCGATCATGCCCTTCCGCTTGACGGCCGATATCAGCCGCGCCTTGATCGGGGCCGCCCCGCCGTGACTTTTCGGGATGGGAATGTCCACAAACACGTCCTCTTCCTGCTCCTGCTCCTGCTGCTGTACGCCATTCGACGCCGGCGCCCGGGCCGTTTTCAGCTGTATCGGTTCGGGCGGGATCGTTATCACCCGGTTCACCTTCACCTTGAAGCCGACAAACGATGGCAGCGTGTGCATCATTTCCGACTCGGCCAGAAACCAAAACGCTTTACAAAAATCCACGTTCGAGTTTTGCGAAATGTTCACGATGCGCCGGGCGCGCAGCTCCGGATCGAGCATGTACTTGGTGCTGGTGTACATCAGGCTGGTCGCTTTCGAGATCCGGCCGCCCTCGGAGTAGTAGCCCTCGGAGAAGCCGGCCATCCCGATCGAGATGAACTTGAGCAGCGGTTTGATCGAGTCGCAAAACTGAAACCCGAGGCACCGGCCGTAAAAGCAGTACTGGTTGATGATGCCGCCGCGCGCAAACAGCTCCTCGACCGAGTGCGACTCGTCCGGGAACAGGTCGCCCGACTGGCGGGTCCACTCGCGCAGCGTTTGCGTGTGCTGCAGGCAGGTACACAGGCTGGCCATCAGGTGGTTGTACGCTTCGACCTCCTTCACGTACACCGCCTTCCGGAACAGGATCGTGCTGCGGTTTTCCATCACGTAGCGGGCCAGCTTCAGCGCCGTCTTCACGCAGCACTCGACCACGTACAGAAAGCTGCGAAACCCGTTCCCCGGGACGGACGGGTCGAAATCGTACTCGCCCATGAAGCTCTGCACCGTCCGGACGAGCGGTTTGGCCATCTCGATGTGATCGATCAGCCCGACGAATGCGCCGTGCAGCCGCAAACCGGTTTCCGTATCATCGCCCTCAAAGTAGGCGATGTTGTTGCGGCAAAGATCGATCAGCGTGTCGAACAGCATCAAGCTCTGCTGCTCTTCCGACGCACCTTCCATGGTGTCGGCTCCCTGCTGCTGCTGCTCCATTGCGATAATTGTAACAATGTGGTCGACGGTATGAACGTGCGAGTGGCGTAATCTTACCCTACACACGGCTGGCACACGACTGAAAGCAAATACAATTCCGCCGACGGTCCGCACTGCGGCTTATCATTATCGTGTTGCTTCACCCCGAGAACGACGCGGGTATGCTACGCGGGGAAACGCAGGGGGTCATTCAGTTGGCCATTCTCGTGTTATTATTATTTATTTTCTGTCTATTACGAACAGAGGTTCACTGCGCTTGTTTGGACTTTGCCTACCCGGATGAAGGCAATTCCCCGATTCGCTGATGACGATGACTCGATTGCACTGACGAACACAAACGCGCACACTGATACACAAACGCACACAAGCTGTACCGTACCTGCTGTGCACCGTCTGTTGCATCAGTGAGTCCGGGTGCACCTGTACCCGTACACCTTGCACCTTCCTTCGTTACCCTATTTTCACTGCGTTTCGCTGTGCCCGCGTGTGTGCATTGTAGTGTGGTACGGAAAATGGCACGTCACGTTTTCCGCCTCAACGCTCACGAGACACGGCAGGATGCAATGGGACGACAAGCACATGCACACGGGCGCTTTGAAGGATTTTCTTCGCCTTACGACACACGATCACAAGAATGCACTGCGCTGCGTTCGCTGTTATGGAGGGAGCACACGAAATCACAAAACACACGCACACACACAAATCCTAATGCTATCACAAAACGTTGCAGTGAGTTTATCACTTGGCGAGGAGCAATTTTCAGACCACCGATCGCTGTGACGGGTTGCACTTTCACCAGCGAAACGCATTTGCACACCGAAACCAGAAGGGAAAGCGGAATGCAGCGCAAAGTGTTTTCGTTTGCAGCGACCGATAGCGGGCGCAATAACAGCAGCAGCAACAGCAGCAGCAGCAACAACAACACGACGAGCTGACAGCTGTCAAACGGCGCGCTGTTCGAAAACGGAGCGGGACAGCTGCACTTCGAATCAGCTGAGCGGGTTTGACAATTTGAAATCATCGTTACGCAGTACATAGAAATAATCATTATGAATTTTGTCTTTTTACCTAATGCAAGAGGGTGAAATGAAGAATTGAAGATCAAATGAAAATTAATAAATGTATCTGAAACTCAAGATACGTTGAAAATGCTCCAAAAAATGGAAAAAAAATCTCAAACTTAAAAAAAATCAGTTTAAAATTGCATGTAAATTCAACGATCTTTTCCTAAAGTTTGTCTTCTGTTTTATATTATTAATAAAAAATATCATGTGTAAAGTACAGTAAATATTATTATATATGATTGTGTATTTTAAGTTTTTGCTACATTAAACTCTTTCACCAGCAAAACATGTCAACTCCCAACTCTGTTACGATGCGCTAGCAACAAGCACGCAACACTTTTATTTTAAGCCATGCCGCTACCTGCCATTGCACAGGAGTTTGAATTATTTTAGATAGCTTTACAGAACGGTTGATCGTCTCGAGCGTCCAAAAATAAATCAACCATAAAATCTAACAACAGCAAAGCCGTCCCACAAATGTATTGCCACAAACCGAGCGCTTTCGTCCTTCTGATCTGATAGCGCAAAAGCCAGTCAAAAGGGAATGGACTCCGCACGAATGCCAGTGAAAGCCCCGGAATACAATCCTGCACAAGCTTTAAGCGATTGGTTTATGTCGTGATTTACGGCAGTATTATTCGTGACGATTTTGTGTTATTTTTTTTTTTTAGAGTGTATGTTGTGAGTGTGTGTGAGAGTTTGCTTCGGAAAAGAGAACGATGGACGCATTCCAAAAACAGCTGAGCAGCGGCAGCAGCAGCAGCAACACCCCGCACACAATCCAATCTGTAAGGTGCTCTCTTTTTCGCAACGATGCCCGCCCCGGCAGGACAAAACGGTACGAACAGCCGAAAATACACTCTTGTGTCATTCGATCCCTCCGTTTCGCACAGTTTGTTCACTATCTCCATCCCGGTCGCTTCATTTTATGTTATGGGTGCATGCCCGTTCTTGGATCCATATCCTGCCTACTGACCCTTCCCTTCACACATTCTCCCTCCCCCATCCCCAGCACCCTTCTCCTGTGTGCGTTTGAGGCAGGGGTCTTGTGGTGAGCAAAGTTTTCGGGAAGGTTTTCCGGTGTCCTCGAACAATGCCAACTTTGTCATCGATTTTCATCCGTCTACACGCCAGTCCGCACGCCAGCCAGCCAGCCAGCCAGCAAGCCGGTTGCACGGTACTGAGATTTGACTTTTTTTTTGGTGTCACATCTGAGAATCGAATAAAATGTTGTCTATTGCTCGCGGAACGTGGCATGTGCTGCACTCACGTAGTTGGTATAATTTTAAAAGACTGTACAGCCGCCAGTACCACCGAGTTTGGGCGGAAAAGTTTGGGAAAGGAAATGGGAGAGAGACACAAAAAATCAATGCAAAACTATCGCCACTGCCCTTCAGACGAGGACGAGGCCTCCAGCTGGCTCGAATTATGATTGAGCTGGCGCCAGGTACCGGCGATACAATCTCCACCGTGTGAGTGTTATTTTTGGGACAAAGGAAAGTAAGTCTTCGCTTCGCTAATGAACTACACAGCTGGGCATGAGATGTGGTCACTAATAATAAAGCAAGCAAACAGTTCATTATGCGTCTGTTTATTGTGTCGAAATGAAATCAGAACCACATACCCATACACAGACTAGCACACGCGTGCAAAGTCCAACAAAGCTACTTACGACAGAAAATTCCATTGTTAGGCCAACTCCCTTATCCTTGATGCGTTTCATTCTACATTTCTTTCCATCTTACGCCTAAAAAAGTTATGCATTCCTACCATGACATGCAACCCCGCTCATGCTCATGCACGATACGCAGACAGAGAGGCCGAGCGAGCGGGCTGATCTCGTCGCAAATGGTTGAGTCGGAGGAATTTGCACATCGCTCGAGCTTGCTCTACCGAAAGATTCAACCACGCCGGTGCACCGATTCTTCTCATTCTGCAGCGCTACAAACGCATGGGGCTGAATGTGCCGGGAAATGTTGCCGGTACACCCATGCATGCCCCGAAGGCATTCGTGTATGCCTGCCTGCCTGTCCGGACCGGAGATGCAACATTGCTGGCGCTGCTTTCACGTACGGCAGCCAACCGGTAGAAAATTGTATGCCAGATAACGATTCTCACCCTTTGTATGATCACCCATATCGTGAGATGCAGTGTGGTGTGATGTCGTTTATTGCACTGCCGGAGGTAAGGTCGACCTCTCATGGTATGATTTATGGCAATCACCGGCAAACGATTGTCCAGAAACTTTGCTATCTTTTACTCCTTTTAGTCGTTTGTTTTTTATTCGAGAAAATTTACATTACTTGATCAAGAAGACTGTTACAGCTATTTTTCAAATATTAGAGCAAAATTTACAGTAAAATAATTTCCACTAATCAAGCTAACGAAGATGAGGGTATACCTGCTGGTTAAATGATGTAGGTGATTTTTCTGCAAACGATGTGTATCTCGACGTGCATGGAGTGTTAGCCTGCAGGATGTAATCGTTACCGTGTGTTTGAAGAACTCGTGAAGAATCTTTCCATATGACGGAAAACATAATACACACACTATAACGTGCAATTAACATCCTATGCATAATGCAGTCCCATGCTGTTGAGGTGTCGATTAAGATAGTAATTATATTGGGCAATTTATTATATAAATAGTATTTTAAACAGTGCAGGCTTTACATTTTATTTTAAATGATATTTACTTTTACAAGCCACATTTAGACGATCTAAGCATTCTTTTGGACACCTGATTACGAGCAAATTGCATACTTTTGGGCGTACTCGCTACGAACACTGCAGACGCCTAAAGGTATGCAATATTTAAATAAAATGCCATACCATCTTTTCTAATTACGATAATCGATGAATTTTTGAGGCGTACAACCTGGAAATGGAAAACCATTTATAAACTTTGTTAATATTTCAACGTCATGCTGGAGTATGAAACAATGTCACAAACTTAACAAGTTGATTACAGATTAGCTTGATTGCTTTTAACTGAACATGTACACGTTTCTCCCCTTCTTTCGCAGTACCATAAACGCTAATAATTATTCCAACAACTTTGCATAATAACTATGTTCTGTAGGCAGATCGGCTGGCCCCATCAAAGCCAACCAACCAAACCCCAAGATGAGAGGCCTGATGAGCCTAATGTGAGCAAAAGTTGGGCCTTGTGAAAACATTCCACCCTGCCCCAGCATGTGTGGAGGATACGGTATGCTGGCTGGTGCCATATTCGTCTAACCAAACCTGGTTGCAGATAAGACTGTAAAGTTGGTTGATACAACATCAAACCAAATTATCGCACCGGTAGTGTTTTACGAGCGTCAAAAGGCGCGTGTCACCGGGTGAATGGGGGTTAACAGTGAGCGCTGAGATGAGGCAACAGGGCACAGCACACATACACCCGCATCGCGGTTCGGTTCTGGTACGAAGAAATGGGAAAATCTTTCGTTTCACCGGACGAAGGAAAGTTCCCGGCGCAGTGTTTACGAACGGATGTGCTTCGGGAGGGATAAATCTCGGCGAAAGTTTGTCCTAAGAAGCCGCCACACTCTTCGCCAAACAAGCGTAAAAGTTTGTCTTTCTAGTGAGCGAAATGCCGTGCTACTACAACAGCATGTGTGTGTGTGTGCTGGAATGCTTTGGAGTTGCTGGAAAGCTAGCTTATCGTTGCACCCGAACGAACAGATATGCGCCGTCAGATGCAGCCACGGATCAGCACTGTTTTTTTTTGGGGAGGGAGTGCAGAGGTCGTTAGAGCCTTTGTCTCAGAGACGATGGCCGTTCCGGGGGCAAGAAACAACGGGCGATAAGAGCTGTTATTGGGTGAAGTAGCCAAAAGAAGAGGGAAAATTAGAAAGTTTCTTGCAGCAAAGACTCGCTCGCCTGTCGAAACCTGTTCCAGCAAAGGGAAGATGTTGAGAACTGATGCTGCTACCAAATCGAATCGAAATGCTCGTTCGCCTTATGGTCATGGTAGAAGTGGTGTAGTAGGATGCCACTGGGAGAGTGCCACGCGACACAGATGGATGGCGTATGCGATGGATTGTCCCAAAACTCATCACAATAGTGAGCCGATTGAGTGAATAATTAATATTACACACATCGGCATCGCTTCCAGTTGCTGTACGACATTCCAGAAGTTTATCTTCTCCGGTCGCCGCAAGTCTCGACTCGTACGATTAGACAGCTTGATTCAAGCTGTACATTTTGTTATCTTTTTTTTTTGCGCCCCGTGTGTTCACTATTACTGATGCACGGTATTTGGCAAAATTGAATTGAGTTTGCGTATGGAATTAAATTAGATTTTGATTGCTTGTGCTTTTCACGGTACATTCGGTGAGATGCTGTACGAGAGTGTGTTTGTGAAACTGGAATGGCGTTTCTAAGAACCAGACTCCTCGCCAAGAAGTATAAATAAACCAAGCAAGACGTACCCAGCAAAATATACGCTCGATGATTGATTCTTAGCTCCCTCCACACCGCTCAAAAAAAGCCATATTTTAAATGTGGAGTAAACTTTTCAATAGCTTTTACATTTCTCCACCCACGGAAAAAAAGGGAAAAGTATATCATAAGCCGCCAGACACTGGTCTCTGTGGTCACGGCTTTAAATTTATAGAAATATCCCCTACTACCGACGGTGCAGCTTTATTACCTTCCGCACGGTTCGATTAAAATCGACGCTGAAAAGGATCCATTTTTACGACGCAAGACGATCTGGGCGTGTTGCAGGCGCGTGCAATGTTGCCCCGTTTGTCACCGGTACATTCGCCCTTGACCATGGCAACGGGATCGTTTGCTGTGCTCGGAAGGCATCGCTGTCTTGCAAGCTCTCGTGGAGGGTATAATAACCTTTTAATGGGTAGCTACGGTAAGATTACACTCTGCACAATGCGGCATCGGTAAACGCGGGCTCGGAACACGGCCGCGGAGCACGGTTGCACGGTCCGGCTACGGACCACCCGGAGAATGGCCCACTAAAACCTCGCACCATCGTGTCACAGCGAGTGTCTGCAACGATACGGACACGTAACGGAACGCTTAATTGAACACTCAAATTGCAACACAGCGCACCAGCGGCGGGAAGGGAAGGTAAAAGCTGCCACCATAAACGGGTCACGTTCCGTGCGGACCAGCTAAGAGGTAGGTCATCCCGGTTTGGCGCTTGTATATTCAAAACCCGAATTTGCCTATTGTTTTACGGTGCCCGTGTAAAGTGGTCCATTTTGCCATATTGATGCTCCCAAAGTGTTCGCACTTGGGGGATGCAATTGCGAGCGGAAAAAAAGGAAAAGGCACACACCGTTCGCCGACGACCGACACGATGGAGCAGCCTGGTGGCCCGTGGGTTTTTGTGTCGTAAACCGGCCGAGCTTTCCTTTCCCTTGGTTCGATGAATAATCTATCACACCCGGAGTGAGCGTACGGTGTAGCATTTTAATGCAGCATTCAATGAAGGATGTGACTTGAACCATTGTGTGCCGAACGAGCCAGCAATCGGGGCGAATTGTCCTGTTGAACCGTCATTAAAATGATGATAGTAAAATGTGGCTGTATGTTGGTGCAAACAGCTTCAACCACAGGACCGGCATAGGGACGAGCTGCATTAAACAGGTCAGCTTCGTTTCCGTCACAAAACCTCCCCGTCTTCCCGGGTGAAGATCATTCCCATTGCCAACGACACAAAAGCGCCGTCCTATTGTGTGCGGTATGGTTTCTTCATCAACGTGCTACCTTCCGCAACACTGCTGGATGGGTGGGCTGCACAAGTATTCCTGTTGATTTATGTACCGTGTCCATCCAGCGCCACACTGGACTGGCCCAGTGCCTAGGTGATCGGTGTGCATCGGGGCCACTTTATCAGGGGAGCGTTGGTTTGGCTTTTTCCCAGCAACTGCACCAGCTAGCGGTGGTGGTGGTGTGATTGGTGCTGTGCTGTGCTGTGTGAAGCGAAGATTGAATGGGGAAATTGAATTTTACCGTAAGCGTTCATTGGTTCATTGTGCAATCGAGAATAGGGGCTTCCTTTTTAAAGGGAATGCGTATCAGATCCAATGCGCCTGACACACGTGGAGACTGGCTATAGGCTATTGGTAGTGTTGCAACGGAAGGGAGAAACTTTGCAGGCTTTGCAGGCTTCAAATGAAAGGGAATCGTCAACGTATTATTTAAATTTACCCTTTCCATCACTCGGCCTCTAACAGCACAGCAATTATCCGCAGTGTTCTTAATGCATGTTGCATTAAATTTGAGCAAAAGATACCTGTTTTATAACAAAAAAAACTTTAATGCAAAACTCTGTGGCGATATTTTACAACCCTCGAACCGGTAGTGTAAACTATTTTTCCATATGAATCCGCTATACGCGAAAACTCGAGATACGCTATTGCGCTCGGTCCCGTACCATAGCGTACATCGGATAATGACTGTACGATGCAAGAATGTGATGTACGTGTGGTGTCTATTTAAAAGAAAACAAAATAGTATAGGACAACACTAAAGCTATTAAGGTTGAGAGTTGTTCAACTGGTGCAAGACATTCCAGTTATTTGTTGGCAACCGTCAAACGGAAGATCTTACCTTAATGGTGATGATTTTAACTATTTTCAATAGATTAGGCACTTATTATGGACATTGGGGGCCTTCATGATTCTATTTAGTTTTTCGTATGGAGTTTGACAGTTGGAGGCTGAAATCATGTAAACACTTCATACAAAACCACTCAAAAAACTAGCCTGCAATTTTCAGTCCAGATTACCCGCTGCGCAAAGCGACGGAAGAAATCATGGAGTTCTGAGAATTTTATCATGCCTTCCTTTTCTCTCCAACGGCAAATTTGTCAAGCAGCTCGTCGAGCTACCCGTCCCTGGCTCCGCCTCATACCCCTCGCCTGAGCGCGCTGCCGAAGGTTTGGATGTGTTGGTGCGTCAGACGGCCAATCGCTGTCAGCCGTCGTCCGTGCTTTTTCCCTCCATAGCGCCATCTCTTTCTCGCGTGTGGTCAATGCTCGCGAGCTGTTGTGGCGCCTAAAAATGCCGTTAACAAACATTGCGGCGATGAAGTTGCATTTTCACAAATCAAACCAAAAAATCGCAATGAGTTCAAACACTGCAATATAAAAATGACTAAGGAATCGCTAGTTTACGCAGGAGGGTTTGCTGTGCAACGCGCAGAATCCTAATCCGCATTAACACGTTCAGTCCGGCGCTGATTTTCATGAGCTTACCGTTCCGCCGGCATCTAGAACGCAAGCTGATTGTGGAACCGGTATACTGGAAAGTTCACTGGTAGTCCCTGGGGCCTGCCATCGTGCTGAACGTGTTAAGCAGTAAGCATAGCACTAAGATTTTGCTTTCGCCTGTTGTGGATTACATAGATATGCTAAGCATCCTGCGCATGGTTGTGAGTGTACGTGTGTATGCAAAACTGTCGCCGAATCTATGCTCTTCCGGAATGTTCTGATCCATAGGTCTAAGAAAGGAAGGTGTTCATGAAAGGCGGAAAGACGAATTGAGGCCCCTGTCAATGGTAACTTATGACCGGGAGCAGGGGGTACTGGCACACAGCTGTTGGAAGATTGAACGGTATACTTAAATTGCGGGCGGATGGGGGGGAGGGGGGGTGGCCATGGGACCCCTACGATCATTTTTCCAGGGGCCTTTGTCGCTATTACTTGTAGACATACGCCATATCACAGACTAGAGATCTTCGGTGACCGCCTAGTCCGCCTACCGTTAGATCCGCCGCTGGTTCATGACGGTGTTTTTTTTATCGTGGAGGTACATCCTTCCCCCTGCCTGCTGCGTATGCACCGGGCAGGAGACAGTGTGGCAGTATGCAAGTTGCACACTGGATAGGAGCGGGCCCGTGGCACCGTCATCATTCCGCACATCTGCATGCCCGTCGTGGGTTCTAATCGCGTATGAACCGTTCGCCGTTGCAAGGGGTTAGTCACCGGCTCCGACTACGTGGTACTCAAGTCCTGAAAAGGCCAGCATGATCGCGTTGGCTATTACGCCAATAATAATAAAAATAATAATAATAATAAAAAGAACTTAGCATAGCAGTGCACACCTGGGTAAGAGTTTGTCTTGACTTTGTTGCTGCCGGGCTACCGCTGTGACGCGACAAATGCACGGAATGCACTCGATCAAAACATGAACCTACCGATCCGAACCCATTCCAAGGCATTGCCGGTCAATCGGCGTCATGATAACTACTCCAAACCAACAAGCCACCAGATTCTGGACGGACAGGTGTAGCACCATACGCGCACCGTAATAAACAAATCCAGAATCCTCTTTTGTATGAATTCAATTAAAAATGTTGTTTCCACTTGCGTCCGCTAGCTGAATTAGAAATAAACGTGCAATATATCACACGCACGTTTGCTTAGATCGTGTAATACCCCCAACAGAAGAGCCGATCGCAAAGATGCCAATGCCAATGGTTGTGTTGTCTCTCAAGTAGCGAGATCAAAAATGCATGGACTTTGTAGTCGCAGTGGATGAAAATGTACGCATCAGAATCAAATAATTTTGGGGTTTCCAAACGCACGCACACACACAAACATGCGCGCACAAACTCACACACAAACAGGCGCGCGCAAACTCACACAAACACACATACACACACACACACACACACACACACACACACACACACACACACACACACACACACACACACACACACACACACACACACACACACACACACACACACACACACACACACACACACACACACACACACACACACACACACACACACACACACACACACACACACACATACGCACACACACGCACACACACGCACGCACGCACTCACGCACGCACGCATGCACGTACGCACGCATGCACGCACGCACACATGCACGTACGCACGAACGCGAGCACGCACGCACGAAAGCGCGCACGCCAGCACGCAGCCACGAAAGCGCTCTCGCGAGCACGCACCCCCGAAGTCGCGCACGCGATCACGCTCCCTCCACTAAACCCCCCCCCCCTCCCGCACGAGCGAGTACGGCTACCTTATCGGAAGAAAGGCTGGTTCAGCTATCATGTATCGCATCCTCATCCCTAGCGCCGGGCGGGGTGGGGAATCGCGACATGATAGAGTGAACGGTCACTTTCCCCGCGCTGTGTGCGTGTGTGTGTGTGTCGAGACCCAAAAACTGGAGACAGATTTCGGCAAATTAAAAAATAAATTATAACCACTATACACTGTGCTACATAATGCTTAGAAGGTCGTTGAAGCACCAAACATGTTCAAATAAAAAAAATATTAGAATAGTGTTAGACGTTCTCACACGCTTGTTTTAAATAGGCTTCTTCACCCTCGATTGGCAGGGGCATCGAATGGTCTCATCAGCAGCGGCACGAAATAAAATAAACCATCAATACACCGATAACACTTTGAATCCCAATCCAGCTTCTCCCACAGCGTCTCAAGGTCACACACAAATTAATAAATGCTAACACCCACCAATAACAATACACAACCGCAATGCACATATAAGTATCAACGCATTCACCACAACACCCAATCAGCTGGTGGCGGAAGCCACGGGCAGAAGCGCAAGTAAGGCAGGGCAGGGTGAGGGAGGGAGAAGAAGCGGACGAAAAAATGGGCGCCAATATTTTTAAATTTTTTGACCGTTTTTTTTTTGCTCCGCCGCCACAAATAGTTCGTCCATTTCGCCAATAGATGTCTCTAAACTTGCTCGACCCAGCGCAGGAATCGCTGAAGTCCAGCGCGGGAGACCAGCCAAAATCTGCGCTGGCCAGCGCAGATTTTGGTACATTTCCTGCGCTGGAAACTGCTCGAATTTGCGCAGCGGGTATTCTAGCCACAAAGCTAGAATTAGATTCGGGTACCTGCTCGAAAACACGGTATTGTTTACATTTATCCCAAGGTGCATTAAAGAGATCAGGTGGTGGAATCTGGAATCAAAGTGTATGTAGTCCAGGTGGTCTCATAGCATTTTTATAAGCAATTTTGAACATCACTTTTTGACAGAACGAGTGAAAACTTTTGCTCCAACGAGCTTTCTGGAGGCTTGACGAATACTCAAAACACTCTTAAAATCTTCATTCAGAAGCAGAAGCGATAAAAATCAGCCTTCTAAATTCATAAACCTTGGGATAAGCCCACCTGTATATTATACTCCCATAGATAGCTTCTCGAAAACTGCTATACAATGCAAACAGCTGACAGGCTGAAATTTCAGCCTACGAACTTCAAACGGAAAGGGCCCCAGCAGTAGAAGATTTAGTTAACTAGGCTTTTCGTTGTCATTTCACTGACGTTAATAGCTTAGCTTTTATAATAAGATTCATGAAGCGTTTTGAGCAATGACCTTTGCAAAAGCAAACATATTTAAGTTTTTCCTTGAGCTAGCCTCATTGTAATACTTCGTAAGCTCTATAACATTTAGTACGATCTACCCCTGACATTGTACATTGAGCAATGCAGAACCAAACAGAATGTAATGAATGTCTCGTTCCCACCGTTCCAAAGTTAGTCGGCTTCGCCTCACTCAATAACGAACATAAATTTTATTACACCAACCAACCAATTGATTTCTTGCTGTGCATCGGTTCAAACACAAATCGGGCAAAAAATGTACCTTTCGCGAAGAAAATTCCTTGCAACCGTGCGTTGCGTGTTTGAACGTAAAACTCCCATCTTCGGGAAAGTTATAGTCTGCCGCCATGCGGAGGCACCACCGCGCGTGCCAACCTCAACCCAACCTCCCGCCGGCCTGTGGGGGAATCTCGGGAGGAAATTAAGAAGAAATCTATTTGCTATGCCCGTATGGTTTGGGACCCCAATGGAAGGAGAGGTATGGCTTGGGATGGCTTCGGCGGGTTAGTGTTTCGTTCGATGCTCGTGCATTGAACGCGCTCGGTACCGGAAGCGTTGCGCCGTGCTGGGCGAAAGAGGATTAAAGTTTACGCTCCGGTGCCACGGTGGGAGGTAAACTTTGGGAAGGATTTTCTTCTGCATCTCTTCCATTTTTTTTTGGCTTGGAATTATGTACGGAAGCAAACGGTTGATAGGTTTCGCGGATGTGTTGAAAAAGTTAGTCATTTTGTGTAACCCAGTTGCCAGCGTATAGTTTGTGATAAAAAGTGGCCAAAACCGCCCAGGCACGAAGCGGAAAAACAATTAACAAGAGAAGAGCAAACTCTTTTCCACAAAAAAAAAGAAAAGTAAAACGTACACTTCTGTTAAACTATCACACTTTCCTATCATTGCCCTAATAATGAACCATTCCTACTTATGCAAGGCCATTCGCCAACGGCGGCAACGGCAACGAACGGTTGCCTTCTCCTGCGCAATACTGTATGTGATTTAATGTTACGGGCCCATCTTCTACTCCCCCACCCCCTCCCCGGCTCTTGTGCCCTCCGCCTTCCTCCAGCAAAAGATGCAAATTGAAGGCTTGTGTATCGTGGCAGCACCGCAATCGTATGCATGCATCAAAGTGTGCCGCCCCTGCCAACCATCCCTCATAAACATCGCGATGGTGGCAATGATTGCATTACGTTGGACGGATTTAGCATGATTGACTTTCTGCGTCCCTCCGCTTCGAAAGGGCCAACGACAAGACTGCCACACGATGGGAAGCAACGACGGAAGAAACGGAGAAACAGCCTTCTCTGCCACAGGTTCAAGGCTGACACAAGCGTGAATGCAAATGTTTTTCATTCTTGGCATTTTCACTTATCGGTCCCGCTGTGTGGCAAGTAATCAGTCCGGTGAGATCATGCTACGTGTGGGGAAGGGGTGGAATGGGATTGGACCGACCGGTGGAATGAGACGGTGATGGTGCAGGAAACGGGAAATCATACCGTTTGCAGTGCCATGGTGTCGGTGTCCTCCGTCCGAGTGCGCACTGTGTGAGAAGGACGATCACAATTGTCATTTTCCGATTATGAACTATGGGTGGGTTGTGTTGGGAAGTCTTTTTTTATTTTGGAAAAAGTTTGTCTGATTGTTTGAAATGCATTGCATGCGTTCACCATTCACACATTAAACGACTAAGTGATGAGATAAAAAGAAAGTTGTAATAAATCAGCAGTAAAAGAGACGGTTCATTGAAAACAGCTAATGAAGTTTAGCATTCAAAGCAGTAAAGAAAGGTAAGGAATACAAGATATGAAATGAGCTTAACAAGAAAATGGAAAACAGAAAGAAATCAAATGAAAAGATAACAGAAGAAAGAGGTAAACAATATGAAATAAAACAGAGAAATTGCAAGTAAAAATAGAACATTATAATAATGGTAAAAAAAGAAAAATGCAAAGAAAAAAAAACAATAAGAGCAAAAAAAAACAGACTAATTGCGAAAAAACTGAAAAAGAGCTAAAAAGATGAGAAAAAGAAGAAAAATTAAAAGAACTACTTTTTGAAGGAATAGAATGGAATTAAAAAAAAGATTTCTGTAATATATTTGATTAAATTAAATTTGATTCTTTATTACTTTTAATGCTATCTGTATCTGCTTGTACAAAGTGTTCGCACACGTTCAAGCACAAGATTACAGCAAAAGCTTTTGTCAACCGGAGAAGCGATAAACCATAACCAAGCCAAAGGCTTGACTTTGCTCCGTATGTTTTATGCCCTTGCCGCGGGTACTTGAGCTCACTTTGCGTCCACTGTCCGCTGCGGACGACGAGGCCCTTGGAAACAGTAAACGTATCGAGCCGACTGCACTCTGCCCGGTACCAGCGCACTCTTTTTCTCCCGTCGACTTCCCATCGGCACAATTAATTGTCTCTCAGTGTTTGTGCACCAAGGCGTTGTGGAATCAATTTCCCTCCGCTGCTGCTCGCTGATTTCTTGCGAGACCACCAAGCCGTACCGAGCCGTGTGTCCTTTCCATCGGTCAAGGAACTGGGCGGACCATCAGGGACGGGACACATCGTGGACGGACACAACCTATCACGAACCTATAAGCGCACGGAGCACATTATTAACGCTTGGCATTGATTGATTCCTTCGGAGGATAGGACGGGCACACTGGCCCCGTTCGCGTCCCCGAAACCCCCGAGCCGGGGAGAAATTGTCCGTCCCGTCCGTCGTTGCCGTTCACAGCACGTAACCGACTGGCCACTGGACTGGCAATGGTGCCGCTCGGGGTGTAATGAAATGAAAGTAAAATTACACCTCCCAGCCCTGTCGCTTTTCTTCGAGCGTTCTGGCCACCTGGAGGGGTACGCCAGAAACGTATGGTCCCTTTGCACGAGGCTAAATAAAGTCCACATGATCAGCTCACTCGCCACTGCTGCCAGCTTTGCCCGTTAATTTGAACCAGCACGCAAAAAGTGCACGCAATGAACACTTCCAGAAAAGCAGCCGCAGCCGTGCTGGCCGGCCAAAAGTCATACAGAGCAGCCGTAAAGAAAAACCAAGTGCGGGCCAAAGTGCGTAGCTTGGAAAAATTCATGAATAGCATAACATATCGGCTACATTTTTGATGCGGCCCACGGTAACATTGCCAGACAGTAGGCGGGCGGTTACCTTGCCGGGCAGCCTCATGGCCACCTTGAAGGAAAATAAGCTTTCCTCCAAGTCGACGCTTCTGTGCCTGTGAAGTGAGTGTTTCTCACATTAGCTTACACTTGGAATATTCCTGACTTTTCTCTGACCCACCGGCAGTTTCATCTTCAACAAAGAGGCGTGCAACACATACGTCCCCACTCCTTCCACCACACCCTCCCCTTGCCGAAGAGAAGCGTGATAAGAGATGAAAAGCATTTCCGACCACACGAGCAGGAAAAGATGCCACCCCGGGGGCTACGACGCCGTGCCGAAATGCCGGCGAAACGGAGTGGCAACATTTAAGCTTTCTGCGGGGTGGGGTCGGGGGGGTCGGGGAAGGGCGTGGAAGGGACAAGATACAGCAAATGGAAACCTCGCCCCGATCTGCCCCCGAGGGCTTACCGGGCCGGGGTGAGAATGTCAACCGAATGGCGTAGAGGCGAGCTTGCGGAACACAATGAACACAGCGTTACGTGGGAAATGTGAGCATGGGAGTGGGGAGTAGCGTGCCCTGCATGATTGGGCTGGAGTGTGTGTCTGTTGCCCGTAGCAACCTGCCAGATGCTGAGTAAAGTTGAAAAATGATCGGTGGAATTTTCGTGCGAACGCAAACGGTGCCACATATATGTGTGTCTGTATGTGTGCGTGCGTGTGTTTGGCGCACTTTTGCTGCGTATTCTTCATGGTTCATGCCACTGCCAGCCAAGTTCGTAATAAATGTAATTGCGCTCTATCGTACAAATATTGGAAACTTGTCTCCGTGATTGAATTATTTGTTCCTTTCCAGGAAAGAGGTGGCCAAATTATTTTAAAGGTCAAAGATATTGGGACGATCATATTGTTCCGCTAGTCCAAATGGTAGCTATATAGACTTCCCTGTTGACACAATTTCGCAAAAATGATTTTTTGCATTGAAAAATGTGGTATTTCAAATTACATCGAGGGCAGCAGTGGAAAATATCCACTATACATTCGTAGTATAGGTAAGTGTGCAATTATTTAGTAATTCTTATACGATCATTTTCCTGAGCTATACTAATACATATACCAAGTTTACTCTTTTGTTTAGCTAAGTTATGTATATATAGTATGTAATATTTCAGGATAATTGTGTAAAACAATTAACCCAAGAAAAGTTAATATGATGTAAAATAAGTGAGCTAAAAGGCTGAGAAATCATTTCAATTGCTTTTCCTAAAATGTTTAGGGATTAGTTATTATCTCATTTTCTCATTCTCATTCAAGTTATATTGAAATTCTATAAAATGTACGTAAATTAATAAACCATTTCTAACCTCATTGAATTGCAGCCTTATTGCTGCCTCAAACTGCCAGAAAGCAGCTGCCGAATGTCAAACCAAAACGCTTTCAAACATATTTAGCCAGTTCATAATTCACGCAGTGCGAACGAACTTTGACTTTCGCCCAATCCTTGCACGATCCATCGCATCTCGCACGACATTATCTGCGTGGTTCGAGGCGACAACTCCCGGCAAGACATAAGCCACCATTTCGCCATACGCGATTTGGAAATGCTTCTTCATTTACCCTTCCGAATGTTTGCCCACCGCTGTTCCGCCCACCCGCTTCGTGTGTTTTTGTTTAGTAGCTTTGGGAAATTTAACAAATTCATTTTCCATTTCCCACGCAAACCTTAACACGTGCGCGGGGGGAGACGTTTTCCGCTCCGCTCCCTCAGCAGCTGCTGCCTCTCTAGCTGCCGGTTAAATTAATTCAAATTTTACACTCATTTACGCCAGCTTAGACGGCTTCCCTTCAATGCATTGTCGCCCCACCGTTCATCGAAGCACGGAGAACAATTTAATGGTTTTTTCCTGTTGTGTGAATTGTTTCGCCTAACTTTTTGTTGTTGTTGTCTGCTCGCGGTTGGTGTAGCAACACGGATATGTTGCTCAAGAAAGATCCACTCCGCTAGCTGACTTTGCAGCTGCTAGAGTGTGGGTTATGTTGTCGTGGTTTTCCGTTCGTTGCCGTTTTTTTTTTTGTTTGTTACTGCTCCATTTTGGAGGAGAAATGTACAACCAGCACACAATCGGAAGGCAGCCCGCGGGTTGAATGGGGAGAGCAGCTGGTGAAATAAAGCGTATTATCTGGCAGATGACAAATGCAACGAAATGCTTCCCGGTAACGCAACCGAGCGGCGTGGTGTACCACGGGATGTGAAGCAGGCAAGTGCAAAGAAATGTTAGCTTGTGAGGATTGCTTTTCCCAAGTCGTGTTTTGTGCCGGCAGTGGTGGTTGGTTGGTTGGTTGGACAGCGAAACTACAATGGATGTGGTAATGTTTTTTTTTTTGTGAAATCGCGATTTCATTACCATTGCCGCTGGATGACAGCTAGAAGCCTGCGCCTGAACACAACGTTGCATTCTTTAAGTTTGAATTATCGTGTAGCTCTACGGAGCGGGAAGTGATTTGTTGTGCGTTTCTTTTCCGGCACAACTATTACATCGTTTTTCCACTGTCACCGCTAAAGGTGGGTTAGCAGGTGGGTTAGCGCTTGGTGGAAATGAATAAAAATGGGATAAAGTGCAGCTGGGTGTGCACGTTTTTCTAGATGCTTTTTTTACCTTTGACAGTGTTGCTATTTTTTACGTCCAGATTGAATAATACCTTTAAAAGCTATTTAAATTATTAAACCTAAAATCAATATGTTCATCTGAGCCACAATGTACTGCCACAGCCACTATACGCTGCTGTAATTGAATTACATAAAGGACAAACCAATACCACATCAAAGGGGTAAATATGTTATATTTACCTTTTATACATATGCAAACGAAACAAGCTACACAAATGTGCACGATAAAAGTGAAATCAATCGCGGCAGTTCCCTACTTAATGTCATCCAAATCAGATTATCCATCGAGTAGCATTCCCCCACTGCTACCACGTGTCATTTGTTGAGCCCTTTTGCATACAAGTTCATTCCGAACAGCTATCACTATAAACCAGGAAATTATTAGCTTTGGTGGATTAAATTTGTGATAGAGATTTCATGCGTGTCATCAACTGCAGAAGCCGTACGCACGGATTTTTTTTGTAAAGGGCAGCGATTGAAGTAAACCTTTTCCAAAGAGTATACATTTCGTTAGGGAAAACAAAAAACGGATTAATCCCTCTGCTTATCCGATTAAACACAATGACTGCAGCTGCTGACGTATCAGTTGACATTAGCTATTTTCTCTCTCTCTCTCTCTCTCTCTCTCTCTCTCTCTCTCTCTCTCTCCCTCCATGCTTCTTCTAGCCACTCGCCAACGGTAGACAATTAATTCTATTGACAGAACAGTACCGTAATCAACGCAACGCACGACACCGGGCCCTAACGAGCACGGGTACTCGCTTCAACCTTTAACACGGGGCCCATTAGCCGTTTAAAAAGCGAACAATTGAACAAATGCAAGCAAAATCACTGCAGTGAAGTAATAAATCATTGAAACCGCCTATCGGAAGCTTAATTTTCGATGCACGATAAAAAACGCACCTGCTTCACGTGAGCGAGCTGCGACAAAGGGCTGCTGATAAGCTGAACTCTGAACTTCAGAGTCGGTCAGTAGACCGAGCTGCGCTGTCCGGTGGGATGTCACAGTCGGCATTGGGATTGAACCGATAGAACCAAAGCCGGCAGTACAAGAGCTCTAGAGGATAAGGTTGATAAGAAAAGGGTGGATCTATTTTTCGAGACGTATGAATTTGTTATCTGTCGTTGGCAGTAGTGTGCGGATTGTGCGGCACCGTCACAAGGTGATAGGGTTTGTTCCAATTTTACCCAGTGGCACAACCATCGAGAACAAAATGGAAATGGAAATTCTAGAATCCGTTCCGTTCGAATGTGTAGAGCTCGATGAATCACTGTTTACAAACCCTGATACCTGATTGTTATCAGGGCAATTAGGGAAACCTTCTAATGATTACTCAAAATTTAATATTGCTATTTACCCCTTAAAGCAAGCAGGAGCGATCAATGAATCACGAATTAGTATATTTATGCTTCGGTATCTTCTTGGTATGTGCACATTGCATTGATAACAGTCATAAACAAATCAGTTGCACCTTTTGGCTCCGCACAAGACACGGTGCATGACACGGCGAGCTGGGTGAGTCAGAAAAGGTGTGCGAATGTTTGATTTATTGGAGCAATCCAAGCGTCAGCGTCACGCGTGTGGTTTTGCTTCTTTATGCGTGTGAGTAATTGGGCGGCAGCTTTCAAGTGACTCTAACAGTTTGTTGGTTTATTGGTGATGGGAAGATGCTGTACAATAATGTTTTATGTTATTTTAGGCTGCAATGAACTCTTCATCACCGTCAAACTAAAAAGCGACAATGTTTCACAAAGTGTGTTGAAATAAAATTGACGAAATACGAGCCGATCGTGCGCCTATTCGTGCGATCTTTTGCAATTCGGCACCTCCTAAAAGTGTGATAAATGCAACTACGTTGGCGGACAAAAATACTTACGTGTACTTATGTGTACGACCAAATGTTTCTCCCATTTTTCTTTCCACACTATGTACAATCCTTCTACGCGTAAGCGTAAAACATTGCGGCACATATTACATTTTGCATAGCATTTGACTTTTATTACTTCAATTAGTGGTGTGTGATTTTTGTTTTCTTCATATATTTTTATATCATGTTTTTTTCTCGTTCTTCAATATCTGTTTGTTTGTTTATTGAAATTTTCTTTTCATAACAGCTTCTTTTTTTCCGAGCATAAAACTACTCAACATTTCGATTCTTTGATTTTAGTATCGCATTCTTTTGTTTTTTTGTTTTGTTTAGTCTCTGTCTCTTTTTGCTCCTATCCTGTCTGCTTCCCCTGACTGTTTTCTTCTACAGCACGTCCTTCACCTTCTGCACCTTCGTCTGCGCAGTACACCTAATAGAGCTTTATACACTTACAGTAACGATCGCGCATTATCGCTTCACTAAACACTTATCTTGTTTGCTTAAACACGTAAAACAGTTTTGCTTTGTTAAGGTAATAAGAGTGTGTGTGTGTGTGTATGTAGCCAAACCTTAACCCACTGCAATGGTATACGCCGCTGGTGCCGTGGTGCGTGTGGCCATGGTTTTTGAACCCCCTCTTCCTCTTTCTGTCTCGCTCTATTTCTCACACACACACACACACACACACACACACACACACACACACACACACACCCATAATTTGTCTATCTTAGTGCATTCTTGTGGGGAGGGTTACTAGAGCTACTTAAATAAATAAAACTCTCCACTCTTCTTGTGAGATACCTATCAATTCGTCCCTCACACGACCCGAATTGGCTAATGTTTCGTCTTTGTTATGTGTGTTGTATGTGTGTGTGTGTGTGCGTGTAAGTGAGAACCCTGAATAAGGACTAAGGTGGAACCCGCAGTGGCTCGATCAAATCGCTTCCTACATTGGAGCTCCCTGCCCGTTTGTGCGTCACAGCAAGAACACCGCGTGCGTATTGTGAGCGCTGTATCAAGCGGTTGCTTCGTGCAGGTGCTGTTGTCAGTTGAGATTCCTGTCAGCACCTTCGGCCGCACCATGCGCAATAGAGTTAAGTGCATGCAGCTGTGTGTTTTGCTCTTCAGTTATGCTCCAGCGCTGGTGTTAGTAGCAGCTCGTACTAGTTTGCAACGATTTACTTTCCCTTTTCTAGTGCCCCACCTCCAAAAGCCCTGGTTGCACACCCTCACGGACGACCTTCAGTGGGAGGTACGCGGCAAGGGGGGTACGATAGGTGGCAAAACATGCACACAAGTACTCGCGATGGCCGCGCTCTTGATGTTCACCGTGGCCCGCTTGTACTGCTGGTACGGTACATGTGTGCTGTGTGCCCTTCGTTCTAGTTGCATATTGGCAAAAGTCACACACACACACACACACACACACACACACACACACACACACACGTACGTAGAATCAGCGCGATCACAGGGAAAAAACCTGTTCAGCAGCAACAATGGCCGGCATGCGGTGCAGAAGCTGCACCGGTGTTGCAATGCATGTGCACATTGCGTCCTGCTCGGTTTGGGCGCGCATGCAGCAGGCTTCTTCACAGCCACCGGTTCTGGGGATCGATTGGCATGTCGGTGGTTGGTTCGGTTAACCACCGCACCACGGGGATACCCCCCCAAAGGGTCAATGGCACGCGAAAGTAGGATGGAGTAGAGTTGGATGGGTGGATAAAAACAAACCGATATCAACTGGTTATGGGTTTCTTTGTTTTGTGAACTGATTTCAAGCGCGTTGGTTGCAATGGTGCACTGGCATTGGGAGCGTGAAGTGAAGCGATTCATTTAATTTGGTCAATTGCTGTTCTTTTTTTTTCGTGTTTTATAGTTTTACCCTAGCAGTGCTACCAGCGATAACAGGGATAGAGCGAAAGAGTGTACGTGTGTGTTTGGTGTCATTCTAATATCAATACTTCCAATATCCAATGGCACGGGCGAGTGGTTTCACACTCACCATTTCTTTTAAAGCCCAAACACACACACACACACACACACACCTGACTGCCCCCGTGTGGTAAGCCCTCGTCATGTTAAAGCACACACTTCAAACATCGTTTCCCTTTGATTGAAGGTGTTTCGCCGCTCCTTCCGCCTCTAAATAGCTCTAACTATGCGCGGTTGCTGCTCTCCATCTTCAGCGGCAGGGGGGGTTTTAGGTGTGCTGTGTAGCTGCGTGACTAACTCTTCTCCAGGCGAGCGTTTTAAGGTGGAACTCTATTTGAATGCCCTCGATTTTTTGACTAATTGTTAGAATAACACCGTCCTCGCGACCGCGGGAAGCTATAGCAAGCTCAGCGTTTTTGGAGTACTCGTGCTGTCGAGTAGGTTACAATGTAAGGGACACGCTTTGTGTGAGCACAAGGCTGCTTACTTTGTTTGTTTGATTTTTTGTTTCGTGACTCATATCTGTGAGCGTGTGTGTGTGTATGCCCTATAAGCACTCCTATTAGGTAGAGAGTTAACTGGCGGTTCATTTAAAATATTTGCAGCATTTTTTTTTGTTTTGTTTTGTTTTAGTTAGTTTAGAAATAGAATGTTTTGTAGCAAAAATAATTCTCTTCCATCGTAGTTTTAAAAGATCCTTTTCGCTTTTCACCCGACCTTGTGTTACCCTGTTATCATATTACGCACCTTTTTTTTTTTGCTCGATCTTTCACACATATACACACGCACATCGGAAACAAAAACGGCAGCAATAGTCACACTCCAGCCAACGCTGGAGGTGGAGCATCATGGAAGAGCCATCATTATTTGGTAACTTTGTTATATGGGCGTGTTCGAAAGGCGCGTGGCTCTTGTGGCTTTAGCTTTTGTCCTATGTTTTTTTAATTCTTTCTTGTGACCGCACAAAGCACCAGTACGATTAATTGATTTTGCTCCTAGATTCTGCTGCTAAGGGATGCTTGCTGCTTTGCCCTTCCATCGCTTAATGCTTACCATTAGCTCGCTTGTTTGTTTTCTACCGCAGTGAGTTGAGCGTTTGTCTAACCGCTCTCTTAGGCTAAAGAATAATTTCTAAACGATTGTTTTTTTCTCCTCTTCTTCTTCTTCTTCTAGTGTTCATGTCGTGTAGGTTGCATGGGTTTAAAGCATTATTACCAGTCAGTTTGAAGTAAAACTAGGGATACGGTGTAGAAAACGGAAACCCTTCAGGTATCGGTCCTCCGATCCTCCTTCTATCATACAAACGCAGACACAGACACACACACACGCACAGAAACACATGTACATTCATATACACATACTTATTAACTAAAGGGATTTGTTTGTGTTTTGTTAGCTTCGACTAAATTTCCCGTCACGTTTACATGTACATTCGGCCTTTTGCTTATGCTATATGCCATCTGCCCACTGCTAAATAGTAATAATTTAGAGCTTATGGTTTGGTTTGTTTTGCACTTCTTAACCGACCCTTCTTAACCGAACTCTGCAGCGATGACTTGCAGCATGAAAACTGAAGCATTCTTTGTTACGTTAAAACCAATCAATACCTAACCACTCTGTCACTGAGAGCTGGGAGAGGGCGGGTAGGATAAAGGATGATGGGTGTACGGGAAGCGTCTTTCGGTGGGAAGTTATCATCATTCCGGAGTCATTGGTCATATTGGTTGCGTCATGTATTGTTTAGAGAGTCATTTTGAAGATTGCATATGCAACATACGATGACGTCAAAGTTGAGCAAACAAGCGAACCACACTGTCAAGCGTTGCGTCACCAGCGATCCGAACCGATGGAGGACACAAATTAGAAACATATTAAAGGCACATTAACCATGCTCCATCGTAAATGGATCCTTTCCAATAAAAACAAAAAACCTTTCTCCAACGGTATGCACGTTTGTGTGCGCGTATCCCAAAGCCGATCGATAATCGATTCTTGACTCTCGATCGACTGTGATGAATTATTATCTGCACACGAGTGTTTTTATTCCCGTCCGTGCCGCGTCAGCCCGCACCAAAAATAGACATCCGACGAAAAGCCCACCCAGCGCGGACATCCTTTCGCACGTGCTCCCCCATGCCCCCACCGGCCAAGGGCGGAAAGGGCCAAGAGGATCAGCCGGAAACGACCCGAAACGACAGGACAATAAGGTTATCCTCTTCGACAGCACCAGCGTGTGTTGGGTGTTCATGCGGCATGCGTTCGGCGTGGAGTGGAGGTTGCTACCTGTCACCAGTAATCAAGATGCTAGATGGCACGCATGAACGACTCCAGCGCGAACGGGGCGCAACTGCGGGTGAGTGGGTGGCAGGCTGGCTGGCTGGCGTTTAGCAATAGCGCCTTGAGCACCGGAATTGGAATTGCGGTGTCCACCCACGGGACGAAGACGAAGTTTTCCATTTAGCAGTTTTCGGTGGGGCGGGGAGCGGAAGTGTTGTGATTGGTGCGAACCTGATGGACGGGGCAGTAAAGGACGAGTTTGAAGGGGAAGCGACACAACATTTCAGTTGAGACTGCGTGTAGTAAATGCTATTTTTAAAAGTCACCATTATGGAAAGGCACATTAAAAAAAAATGCTTTTAAACATGAGGTACGATGTGCTCGTACACACTACTACAACTAACCAATCAATAAAATCTAAACGAACCTCTATCGGGTAGCGATACTACTTTACGTATTTAGCCTCCGTACAGCTACAAACAGCCACTCATCGATTTTGGATGGAAAAACGCTCCTAAAACAAGTGCCGGTAGTCGAACAAAAACCGGTCACTTTGGGTAATGAAATCAACTCGAATTCCACTTAGTGATACCGGCCACTAATTAGCCGCTCTATTCACTAGCCCCCACTCCAGAAAAAAAAGAAGCGGGACAAAGAACTCATTACTTGCAATGGGAAAATCGTAACACCCCTCGCTCTCTCGTGCGCTGATCGCTGTGTGCTAATGAAGTCGGACCATTTATCGCAGGTCAGCCTTTGCTTTAACGTGTTTATCATGCATGAGGCAGAGTGTGGCCAGTCGGAAGGACTAAAAGCTGAGCACGGACTGGCTCGAAAACGGCTTTGGCATAAAGGAAACACACCGCGTTACAATCGAAACGGTCATCGTTCTAATAACATTCGCTGATGCCGTATTGTATTAACTCCCTTAAGCTTGCGATCTGTTCACCATTTAAATGCACGTCAGCAATTTAAGATGTGAGGAAATGGCACCATTTGATTCTCTCTATTTCTCTCTCTCTCTCTCTCTCTCTCTCTCTCTCTCTCTCTCTATCTTTGTTTCTTTAACCTGGACGTGTAATATTTTCGGCTTTCCTGTTACGTCTAGTGTGGTGTCGCGCTGCGTCACCAAGCCCGCGCACCGTGTACGCAACGTGGTGCGGGCTACTAAAAAGCATACGCTTCTAGCCGCACCGTTCTAATCGCGGTGTCCACGGTCCCAATGTCCTATTTTAATCCCCACGTGTCGTGTGATGTGAGCTACGCGCTGGGAGCTACTACACATGGCCGACCACCGGCGCCTGCCTACATTACGCCAGCCAGTGCCAGTGTGGTTTGACAACGTGAGAACTGGCCGGTTTCCAGCCCGAGGCCGGCTTCCGTACACACACACACACGCTCGCACGGACTGTATCATTTTGTTTTGTGCCAGCCGTGCACATTACGTACACGCGGTCAAACGCACCCCCTTGCGCCCCTCCCTTGCGCTTCTGCAGCGCGTGGTGGATGAGTCGAATGACAGTGACGCTTTGCAAAACGTTTGTGTTTGTTGTTCTACCAGCAACCAACAGGGCGAATATTTTAAAACAAGAAAAAGGACACCCGAACCGGGGTGTCCGCGCATGGCAAAAAGTGGGAATCAAACCCAAGCCCACCGGTTTCACCACGTGGTGTTGGAGCACCACGTACCTGCCGGATTGTCTGTTGCTGTTGGTGCATCAGAAATGCGCAAGAATGTCTCAGCATGATGGTTGGTCGGGTTCGTCGGGCTGTTGCGATGGCAAACACGTCGTAGCACGTGCCGCCTAGAGAGACGTCAGCAGTTTTTTGTTTGTTTTGTCCAATGCAACCAATAAATAAGCTAGAGCGTATTGTAAAATAGTGTCACTGCTGGGCAGGTAAGTTGTCAAAGTGATTGGAAGGCAGTAAATAAATAATGTAATGGAATACGGATGAAATGGAAAGGAACACTCCCACCTCTCAGGCTCTCAGTGATGCACTTTCAGCGCTTTTTGGCTTTTTGGCATCGTGCGCAGCAAAAACAAACCCTAACCCTAAAGGCCCCCCTCCCCCTGTCTGTCACTCTCGCCCTCCCATTCCCTTAGATCAGCAGTTCCGCTTACAGCTACACCTCCGTCTGCTCGTCGTTGCTGGTGCAGGAATTGGTGGCAAAGTTGCAGCCCCACTTACGCGAACTATCACAGACCCGTTTCAGTATCGATTTCTTCTGGATGCAGAGACTATTGAGCTCGTCGGAGGGGTACCGCTCGAACTCGACGATGTACCCGTTCGCCACGGCCACGGCCGCCGCGTGATTTGGCGTGAGATACTTGCACGAACTATTGCTGCGCGTCAGCCCGCCGGCGCCCTGGCTGCCGGCGATGCGCACCTTGTGCGCGGACTTGTGCGCGATCACCTCCGGCAGCTCCTCCTCCTGCCCGACCGCGTTGGCCAGCGTAATGTTGGCACCGTAATTGCCGTGCTGCTGCGGCTGCTGCTGCTGCGGCTGATGCTGCCCCGGCGGATGGTTGTTGTAGTGCGTGTTGCTCGTGGTCAGCTTCTGGAGCCGCTCGTTCGTCTTCTTGTCGATGCCGAGCAGGCGCTTCACGCCCCGCCGCACGCGCTTGTTCCGGTAGGCGAAGATGAACGGTGAGCTGAGGTTCGCGATCACCACGGTAAAGATCGCGAGCAGCGCCTGGTCGGACACGATGATTAGGTCGACGTGGCCCTGCATCAGCACCAGTATGCCGTACGGCAGGTACGACACCAGAAACATGATGATCACCAGGATGCTGATGCGGGCGGCGCGCGACTCCTCCCGGTACTTGAACAGGGAGGACGCGTTCGACAGCCGGTGCCGGATCGAGGTCATGTAGCTGAGCGCCTTCGGCGGCACGTGCACGGCCGGCAGCGACAGGATGTGGTGCGTGCCGAGGCTCTCGAACTCGCCGCCACTGTACTTCTGGAAGTTGGGCGTCGAATGGACCTGCCGCAGGCCGGCGACCGGCAGCTCGGCCGGCTCCTCCTGGCAGAAGCTTACCAGCCGGCCGGCGCTGTGATTGCGCCGCACCTTCCCCAGACCAGCCGATGCGGCCGGCGGCGGGCTCGAGTGGGTCGGTATCGGCCCGCTCGCACTGCCCTCCGCCGGGAGCTGCTGGTGCATCGGAATACTGTTGTGGTTGCGGTCGGGCCGCAGCGGCGACTTGAGCACGCTGGGCAGCGAGGCCGCCACGCCGGACGTTGGCGTGGCGATCTGCACCACCTGCGGGCTGCGATCGGGCCGCTCGAGGGACGCATCGAGCTGCTGCTGGATCGGTTTGTGCGTTGGCGTCGGGGCGGGCGACTGCTGCAGCAGCGGCTTTAGGCACGAGTCGCGCGGCTGATGGTGATGGTGCGGTATGCTGCTGATCGTGATCGTTTCGTCCTCGTAGTGGATCTGCTTGTCGATCTTCATCGTCAGCCCGTCGCAGCAATCGGCCCTGCTCTCGCCCGGCCGCTCCGGAATGCTCGGCATCGGTTGAATCGGCTGATGCAGCTGCTGCGCCGGCTGCTGCTGCTGCTCCAGCATCGACTGCCTGTCGGCCGCATGGCACTGCTTCTGGGCGGACACGAGATTCAGCGCACTCTGCAGCAGCGGCGAGGAGCCGTTCTGTCGCATCCGCTGCCCGCTTTCGCGCGCCTCGGAAAAGATGCGCCAGTACATGGCGCACACGAGCGCGAACGGGATCAGTATGACGATCACGAAGTACGCGTACGAGAAGATCGTGTTGTACAGGTCCTCCGAGATGTTCAGATGCTGGATGAACCGGTCGCCGGCGGGCAGGCCGCCCTCGCCCGGCCCGGCCCCGCTCTGGTTGCGGGCCAGCTGACTAGATTCGATGGCGGCCACCTCCTCCGCCGTGAGCCGGTTCTTGAACAGCGTCACGTACTTCTGGTCCCCCCGGAACCCGGACGCAATGCCGAACGCGATGCCGAGCGCCCAGCTAGCGATGATGAACGCCCACGCCTTCAGCTCGGAAATGCGCGAGTGGTAGCGCAGCGGATCGGTAATCGCGCACCAGGTGTCCCCGACGACGAGCAGGACGGAGAGGGCCCCCAGGGCCACCACCAGGTCCAGGCCCCAGCACCGTATCTTCGTGAGCGTCAGGTTGGGATGTAGCGCATCCACGCCCGGGCCCGGGTGTATCCGGCTCGTCCGTATGAAGGGCGTCTCATCTTCGTCCTCGTTCTGCTCCTCCACCCTATCACAGTTGGACGGCCCATCGTCCCCACTGCCCATGGTGCCATTTTTGGAGCACCGCACGATACGCGTCCGGTTCGGTTGGGCTACCGTGGAGCCGGGCTGCTGGTACGCCAGTGCCACGGTCGTTGTCGTGTACGCCGGACTGCCATACTCTCCCCCTGTCGTCGGCTCGTACAGTGCCGGTGTGGCCGCCGCTGCCGGCAGCTCAGCGGACGGCAGTGGCGTCGGTACCGCCGCCTTGCCGGTGAACGCGTTCAGCAGCAGCGACGGCCCGAGAATGATGCAGCAGACGAGATTCACTATCAGCAGGTTGATCACGAACCGGTTGGCGGTGGTGCGCAGACTTGGCGTCACCCAGAACGCACCGAGCGCCAGTATGTTCACGCCGATCGAGCTGAGCAGCAGACCGCCAACCAGACAGTCTATGGCTAACATTGTGCACGGTTGTTGTTCGTTTCACTGCCCCTAGTAGTATGGCTGCAGGCTGGCAACGGGCACACGGTTGGCCACATGGTTGTTTGTCGCGGTACCGCGGCTACATCGGTTTCCCCACCGGGCACATTCAAACACACCTCCCCGATGGTTTATTATTTCAACGGTGCGAATCGCACGGGCACGGGAACTTCTTCAAGAAATTTGCAACTTTTGCTTCTAAACGACCGGTCTAACACACACACACACACATACAGGCACGTGCACACGTAAAAGAATGTCGTTCGACAAGAATTAGCTGCACCACACACTGTTACATTAAACACAGCATACTAACACACCCATAGACACACGTTGTTGGGGGGGGTTTAAGCTTGGCCAAGCAAATAAGGGTTGGCTTATTTGTAATTGCTCCACGCGGGTTTGGGTGTTTGGAAATCAGCGTAGCAAACGAGGGCCGGTCGCGGTTGGAACCACCTCCCCTTTCCACTAATTTATTCCCTCACAAAGGTGTGTGTATAGGTACCCGCAAGTATCGCACCACTTTGACCACCCGTTCGAAGCCCTTTCCCACGCGCGACAACGAGCAGGAACAACAACGGCGGCTGCTGTGTCCACGCACTGGTTCGTCGTCGCCGTTGGTCTAACTCTTAAATGCGCTCTTCTGCCACACTTGCTCCCGTTTTACACCTTTGCGTCAGTATGTCAGAAGACGGGATAGCAGAAAAAATGCACACAAACACACACACACACACATTCACTTATTTATATTCGTGGATTTAAAATATGTTTTCCCCAAACCACCGGTCGAGGTTTTTCTCTTGCTGCGCTTGTCAAACGGCACACGTATAAATTCACTCGCACGCAACTCACACGTCCGGCCACGAAAGAAAAGGGGGGGCAGGAGATGTGTATCTGCACGATCTCGCCACTGTGGCTCATAAATTATCGTTATGAGACGTTCTGCTGCTCTTCTTTGCCTTTCTGCGGCTCACTTCAAACACTTGCAATGATCGCTCCCGGCGTGATTCGATCACTGTTTTTTTTTCCCGAGCTACCCTTTTTTTTGCACTACCACGAAAAATTCGTCACCGCACTGCACATGGACGCTTCTTTTCTGTGGTCTCTTTGTACGGTCACACACGCGCACACACACACCTAAACGGTCACACATAAACACACACAAAAAACGGCGACTATCCGTGCGATTGTTTTGTGCTGTGTGTTGGCCGCCCTTTTGGCTGCTCTTGTTTTCCTCGGCTGTGTCTGTGTTCTCGAGTACGCGACACCCTATCTCGCTGGTACGCCCCAATAGCTGGCGTTTGCGTGTGCGAGCGCCAGGCGAACTGGGTCTGTGAACCGCGTGCAGGCAACTTTCCGACTGGTCGGCTTCGGGCGAGTGCAGGCAAGTTTTGTTCGGGGCCACGGTGCCGTCGTGTACGCACGAAAGCCGAAGCGCTCCCGAACCGGTTCGGTGGCCGGTTCGTGGCCGCGCGGTTAGTTGCACCGCCACCCCGCGCTGGGGTGTTGCTGCTCCGTACACAACGGGGTGGCTGTTGTGGGAAAGTTGGGGGTTGGTTTCGTTCGTGCGTTCGGCTGCCGATCGGAATTATTCTTGATGCTGTTTTTTTTGTTTCTTGCTGCTTCTTGCACGGTGAAGAGCCGGGTGCCGGGGGAGGGGACTTGGAGGGCAGGCCGCCCGATGTGGGGATGTGCCGGCCGGCCGAGCAGCAGTGCGGGGTGCACCTGTACCAACAAGTCGTCTCCGACCTCCGTCCGTCGTCTGCACACGCTGTGTGTTCCGTGCCGATGCCGTGCCGGGAGATTGTCGCGGGAGCGGGGGTTGGTTTGGCTTCTTCAGGCCAGTCGATGCGATGTCGTTGAGCTGCGTCTTTCCGCATTCGGCCGAGTGTCTCGGTTTGTTTGTTTGTGTCGCTGTGTGCGTGTGGCTGTGTGCATCCAAATTGATTGACTTCTCGGTTGGCGACGGCTAGCGGTTTTCCTGCCGCTTCTGGGTCTCGGGTCCGTGTTCCGTCGGTCGTCGGTTGCGATTCGCTGCTCCGTCCTTTGGCGCGGTTCTTTATTCTGGGCAGCGCGCGGCTTGTTAGTATGATCCCGCCGGTCCCGCCCCCCTTCCCCGGTCCCGTCAGGTGGGCCAATTTAAAGCGACATAATGAAACACGAAAAAAAAAAATGAGAAACCCCCACACCAACCACAACACGGAAAACACACAGCAGCAAATCCGTTCGCGATATTATACTCGATTGTTGTAAGGCTTCATTATCGCGCAAACTGTGCGTTTGGGGTTTGTGTTCGTTTGCTTTAACTGCAGAGACAGGTAGCCGGTTTCGTTAACCTTGTCTATTTTAAAGTGAAGCGTGCGTGTGTAAGTGTTTTTTTTTAAAGTAACGTGTCTCAACTTTCAGTTTTTGTTGTGGGTCAATTGACATTTCATTACGCTTCGATGCGCACTGCCTAACGTTCCGGGCGGTCGGGTTGGTCTGAAAAGGGAAAGGAAGGAGAGAAGAAGAAACAGTGTGATCATTATTATACAATTATTGTAACAACATGCACGGCTAGAACTCAGGATCCCACCCACCCTCCGTGGTGGTGGTTAGATTTCAAAATAATGTCACGAAATCTTTCCGCCAGCTCCCCCAGGAGGTGTATAACTCACTCCATCCGGTTCGAAGGACCAAAACACAAGCACAGCCAACACAGCGGTCACGGTGCGCTACAACACCGGAATTCGCAATGGGAGCAAGTTAGTGTACAGTTTGAAAGGCGGAGAAGGCGGAGAAGAAGGATGCACCATTCCTTCATTTTTCTTATAACAACTGAAGCGGACATTGCTGCCCTGCGTCTCGCTCGCGCTTTAACGAATTTCGGAACGCTCTATTGATTATTCATCAAGCAAAAGTGTTGGCCATTTGCCGTACCGTGCCAAATGGCCACCCGTTCTGTTCACGGAGGTCGAGGAACAGAACACAAAAACAAATAGTAACCGGGCGGGCGAAATAGGCAAGCGAAATGGCCAGTCCTTTATTGCCACACACACACACACACAAACACAACACAAACGTGCAGCGGACACCAACACACAGGGCCCTCTGGGTGTGGGACACCCCCGTTTGGTGGAATTGTGTTGGGAAGCTTCCATTTGCCGGCTACGTGTAGTTATTTATGCATGTAACTTTGCACCTTTCTCTCTCTCTCTCTCTCTTGCACTCTCTCTCTCTCTCTCTCGCTCTCGCTAAACCATCCTCTGCCTAGTGGCTTTGGGGATGTAAAAGTTAAAGGTAAAAGACACAGCGCTAGAACCAACTCTCCACCCTGTAGGCGCTACTGAGGGCATGCCTCTAGCAAAGGAGCACCAAGTACTCGACGCGCGCGCCATAAAATCGATCCCAGGCACCAAAGGTGATTCACTCTTGGCCTCGTTATGCAACGACTTTTGACACCGATTACTCCATCCCGGGTGCCGGTATGAGGCGGAGACGAGCTGATAACGTAATCAAAAGGCGGAGATTGACACCTTGTTAAAATTTCGTGAGCAGCAAAGTAACGGTGTGAACGGCGGATGATGAAGGCGTATCGATTATGGCGGGTGCGATCGTGAGTTGTTTTATTGATGCGTTTCATGGGCTTGCGTCTTCACAGCCTTGATCTTTGGGGGCGAGTGTTTGAGTTTCCCCAAAATTGCTTTACTTCACAATCCGATTCGATGCCTTAAAACACTCTTCTACTTATATCTACTGATTCTGCCTCTGTGTTCTTAAATTATGGAGTACATTAATCTGTTACGGCTCCAGTACACGCCGGTCAAAAGTGTCCCCTTCAGTGATGGAAATTTATTCCCACCGAGCCGGTAGAAGAAAGAAGAGAACCCGCTCAACCAGGCACAGGCAGGCACAAAGACATCACAGCCTGAAAGGGCGCAAGCTTTTCGCTGCAAAACTGCGGGTCTCATTAAATATACATGCGTTTCTGCTTTGTTTTGTCCATTTCGCGTGCCCCCTTTCGGATGGGAAGAGGGTTCCGCCGGCAACACAAAGGGACACCAGCTTAGCGCTTGCCTTTCCGTTTCCGTTCTGTATCCTTTCCGATTAACTGTGTGTGTGTGTTTGTGAGCTGAGTGGAGTAGCTGAGGCAGAAAGCAATCCGCTGGCTTATGGGGAAAACGGAATGGCCGTGGCCATTTCTCTGCCCATCATCTCAAAAACTGCCGAGACAAACAATGATGCGGCGGAAAGATTGCGCCCGTCTGCTCACTGGATGGTTGCAATTAGTCAGCACCAACAGGAACTGTCAGAGCGGCATTGTGGAAAACGGAGCCGAAGTGCTCGGGTAGATTAAGGTTTTTTTGAATTTTTAAACTACAATTCTACAACTATCGCAAATGCAAATACCGTTTCTCGGGCACGAGATCATAACAATGTGGCGCTACAACATCACAGCGCTTAGTGATGCGCAACAAAGTGGTTTAGTGGTGCTAAAGACTACGCCGCAGACGTTTGGAATCTTCCATCCGATCGGACAAAACCTTCCCACCGTGCTGACTCAGTAGCGTCTGGGTGTGTGTGTGAGGGTGCGTGAGAGCAGTGTGCATATAAACACACAGTAAAGTTGCTGAATAATGGTTCGGGCGGCAGCTCACAGCCCTGCTCAGTGGAATTCCCACAATCGAAAGATCCAGAGAGCGACTGCCGCGCTAGTACGCAGCAAACCTAACACCCGTCCCGTCGGCGATCATTCCAAAACGCGCGGAAAGCGGTAGAACCGAAGGAAGCAAAAGCCATAACGGCAACAACACAACAACAAAAAAACATCCAACTGATGAAGAACGACGGCCCACCGAAACCCCATGTTACCATGGTGCGGTACTGGCTGCTGCTACTGGAAAACAGCTGATCGGATGGTGAGGTCTCCGTTACGGTTCAGCGAAAGCTCGCTAACGAAATCTTACGAAATATTGGCCCACTGTTGAGTAAATTGGTGGTGGGCAGCCGCACGGCAAGCGGTTCACGAATCGAGTCAGGGACGTCGGAATCCAGTTTCAACCACCGGTGGGCCTGTACCGGCTCGACCATCCGATGACCTCGTTCGGGGTCACCGAGCGCAAGCACACACACATACAGGTTTTTGGAGTGATCGGTTTTGTGGTACGGTTCGAAGCAAACTGCAATGGCCCGCTTCTTGCCCTGAGCTCTGTGAACCAAATCCTCCGACAAGACCGGAGAGTTGATGCGGCGGGTGGGGCGCAATATTGGTAGAAGGAGGCGGAAGCGATAGGTGAAACATAAAACCCAATGCAAACGAACGACGGTCGAGGCTTCCAAAAACTGATAAGAGCTCGTCAGCGCCGTACACACTCACCGTTTGTTTGGACCCGATACTGTACAGAGCCCACAGTCCGGTGGCTGTGGTTTGGGAAGATTTCGGCGGAGCGATACGAAGGAAAGCCTTGACACGGTAGCATGTGCGACTGGAATGACTAGAAGCGACAAAAATCGTATAGTCATCGTTAAGATGTCCCCCCAGAAAGAAGGGGCTTGTTGGCCGCCGAATTGAGTGCGGCTCATTGATAAAGAAAGTTTGCTAAAGGTTTAGGTTCTTACACTGAACGAACGTGCTCGGCAATGGTGACTCAAAACAAGATGCGGAAGATGGGCAGCGGGCAAACAACGAGGCCAAAAGGCCGGTGTAGGCACCGGTGCTGGAGATAAATGATAATTAGATTCAACTTTGACAGGTTGAAAGGAAGCGTTTAAATAGCAGATTGCCTTTTTCGCTTAATTACTGCCTAACCGAGGTTCACGAGCAAGACGCCATGCCAGCTGCAATGTTTTTCCTGGTGTATAAATAATAATCTGTATCCGTAACTACACGAAGCTAATTCGCGATGGGAAAGCTACGCGGGCATTATGCATCACGAGCTAAAAGACAGACAAGCAAGACCGTTGTCCAGACGCCACAGTAAATTGTGATCGAGTACAACAATGCTCCCCCCTCGCCATGAAAATTGTGTCTTCGGGAAGAGCAATGATTAATTCCGCGCAATGTAAGTCCATGTTAGTGATGCTAATGCTGCAAACAGGTTAATTAAATGTGAAATAATTTAACGCATTATGACAACAGGGAGAACACATTACTCGGCCCATTTGCTCGGCAGTTTCGCACAACCACACACTCCTTGCAGTGCCATTAAATTCGCTGACTAAGACCGGCGTTTGCTTGCCAGTCAGCGGCCCCTTAGAACTGACGCCCAGGATCAGGTTCCGTGTCCGGTAACGCGCATTACATTGTTTATTGACCGAAGCCCGAATGATTGGCCGTGTGGTGGGGGAAAAGGGGGCGCCTAGGGCACGGTGGTTCATCAAACCCATCAACCCTACCATTCCCACGAATCATTAGTCAGCGGAATGGAGCGGAGCGAGAGTCTTGTTATGCTACCGCGTTGACAACCAAACAAGAACCACAGAACAGACCATCGTCTGCTGGCGTTCGTTTCGGGATCAAAGTTTCAGTGTTGCGTACGCGTGTGTGTTTAGATTAGCGATTGGCGCAGTTCACGGAACATGTTTTCGAGGCGTCTGTTGCGCACCAGCCTGTCACATGTTTGCGTCGCGCCAAAAGATCGTATCCAGTCCGGGGAGCTTATGTTGAAGTGTAAAATTGATATTTTTAAAAATCCCACAAACAGTGCCATCATGATAATGAACGCTTCCTCGAAGTATTGGTACCAAATCTTGGTCGCTTATCGCCGACTGCTGTTGGACGGCGCACGGGGCATATTTACCGTTCGCGCTCACGGCGGCTCACAGAAGAGCATCAATATTTGCGCCCTGCCAGCAAGAGCCCTCATGCCGCACGAGAGCATGCGGTCCGTTGATAGCTTTTTCGGTGGTCCCCCAAACCCTCCCTCCCGTTGGTACAGTGGCTCGAATTCGTTTGCTGGCGCGTGCCCTATCGCCATCCATCATCGTTTGGGCCGGCATGCGCTGAAAGCATGCGCCCTGCTCGTAGGGAGGAGTACACAAAATAGTCACACTCGACTTTGAAGTGTGTTTAGTGACTCTTGCGCCAGCGTTGTCGCACTGGCTAACATCTCACCCCGTGGTAGTTATTCCGTGGCACAAATTCCCCGCTGCCTCGCTGGTAGAAGTCAATAAAACGCAGCAAATTGGAACCGGAAATCGAGCGCGCAAACTTCACACCCCGCCGCGAATTGGTTTATTTTGGAGAGGTTGTACTTTTTCTCGAATCTTCAGCATCTATTGCTTCTTCCCAGAAAAGGGCTTCCCCGTCTGCTGGTGGCGCTCGTCGAGCGGGAAGAGCAGCGTCAAGTGCTTGGCGTGAGATGTGTAAACATCCTTTCCGCCGTCGACTCGGATTACGACACCTGCTCGAAGGTTGCCGGAGGGAGCAAAGTTCACCCAATCATCAATGGGGTTTGTTGTTTATCCATCGATCCCGTTAGTGCATGATTGGCGCGCGCGAGCAACCGTGCGGTTGCCACTCAGGCAGGTAAAAACAGAATGTAAACGGTGGCCGGGTTAATAACGCCGGAAGTCTATCGTGCGGTCAAATTATACTAATCTCACAACCACAACCTCTCTCACCGAAGCCCGATGTTTCGTTCACCCCCTAATCATTGGGGAAGAGGGGTATGGGGTATGATGGTGGAGCGGGCAGAAAGTGAGAGGTGATCATTGGGTGAACTATGATTACGAAATGTGATACACCTTCGCGAGCGCGGCTGGATCCATTCAACCCGCTTTGATTGGCGCTGGTCGCTGGTGCAATTTTTATGAATGAGAGGAATTTCTCGATCAGTTGGAGCTGGTTGCAGCAACTGCGTCGTGTTGAAATTGCATTCTTCCTGGTATCTGAAGTGGGGGATTTTCACCCGCTCGGGGGTTTTTTGGGCGTATGTGTGTGTGTGTTTTCCATTTTGAAGTAATATTTGATTTCCATTGTTGGAATCTCGCCCTGAATAGCAAACCATGTCCGGTTTGCTATCGACCGAGCTGTCGATAGCTGCGTGCCGGCTAGTCTTGCAGTAGCAAATACAATGCAACATTTTGCTGTCAACTACGCACGCGTGTGTGTGTGTGTTTGCACATTATCAACATTCCTAGCACGTAATGGCTGAAGAGGGGGCAAACTTTTTTCGACTGAAAACATCCCCGGCGTTCGGCGCTCACGCCCGCGAACCACTCGACCGGGACGACACACTAACGCACGGAACTGTAGCACGGATTAATACGTTGTGTGCCACATTTTAATGATGGATATTCAGTGCGTTTCCGTGAAATTCCCCCGCACAATAGCTACCTCAGTTTCCGGCAGAATGGGAGCTAATCAAAATGACATTACCCCCGGGAAGGGACCAAGGAAAATGGTAGGGAAAAACTGGCGAAGAAAATTAATTCTTTACGAGGTGCTTACATTACACTTTAACTGTGCATTGTTGTAAGCGCTCAAAGTTGGGGACAAATAATTTTGATTGCACTTGAATGTAGCAAACGCAGCGCTGCAGTGGCCACGTGGCCAACTCGTTACACAATGCAAATGGCAATTGAAGCAACTCATACACACAGACAACAACACGTAGAAAGAAACATAGTGGTGCTGCTTTGCTGTCGTGTAACAGTAGCAAACTTTAGATTGTGTGAAAACTTTCGGCCAGTTCCCGAAGGCGTGTCGTGGGCGACCATGGTTCAACATGACCAACTTTTCCCAAGCGCGGGCCAGGAGCGAAGCGAAGTAAATGTGAGCCCCGGTGGCCGGTTGAAAAGTGAAATGGAAATGGTGTATTACGCCACTCGTGAACTCGCGAACGGACGGAGCAGCAGCAGGATAGTTGGTTGGATAGTTTCACTGCCAAGGCCACCGGAAGGTGCACCACTATTTTAATCTCTCTCTGTGGTGTAGCGCAACAAAAAAAAAAATCGCCGTACCGCGTGAGTCGAAAGTGGAGTCCGTGGAACCGTTGCGTGCAGTGGACAGTGTTTGGTAGGTGCTGCTGGTGCTGCCGCGAATCTTGCCCATCCCCGGCAGCAGCGTACGTGCGTCGGAAAAGTACCAGAAGCCAGCAGCAGCGCGTGCACAACCGCTGTTGTTGCTTCTCCCGTTCTATTTATTGCACTCGCGCATCTACTGTTTCTTGGTCCAAGTGAGTGGGGGCTGGCGACGGCGACTAAGGTGTTTACAAACCGGATAACGTGCTACTGCAGCTGCAACTGCAGCTGTTTGTAGATGCACATACTTCAACACCATCCCTCCCACTCCCCCCCTCCCCCCTTGCCGTTTGCATCCGACTCGATCGTGAATCGGACTAGACGCGATTATATGATAATTAAGGTACGGTACTGGGTACGGCTCAACCCGCCGGTAGCTGTGTACCGCATCGAATATCTGGAACCACGTTTCCGCATGCACAGCTAGCTTCCCCTTCCGTCTCTCCCCTCCTCCTCACGCGGGTGAGAAGGGAAAGAAGGGGCGAGTGCACTGCCCTGATGCATTCTGACGTGCGGTTAAGCATTCGCTCGCAGAGTGTGTGTGTACGCTGATTTGATCGTTTTCTTGGCTTACTGCTGGTTGGTTGGTTGGGTGGTTGGTTGTTTGGCTGCAATTGCTTGGCTCGATTACGTCCATTTTTATGGATTCCCCGGCGCGGGTTTCCCCATGTCTGTGACCCGGTGGTTCGGTGCAGATGAAGATGCACCCTAGCGCCGTAGCGCCGTAGTCATCGAAGCTGGGTGTTTACAGCGCCGTTTGCAAGGTGGTTGCGATGGAAAATTTCTTCCAATACCCCTATGCTAGTCTGTTTCTACGCAGCGTTACGATGCAATGTTCCGTTCAAGATATTAGGTTAGGTTGTACAGTTAGTTGCGATTTCAAAAGCAATGTCATTTTTGAAATTATTTTTTATCTTTTTCTAGTTTGCATTGAATGTAGAAGATTTTGGGACGAAAAGGCAATATTTTACACAATCATTCTTGATATCAAGCGGGCAATTCACTCATTATTGAGCGGTTTCCAAGTCCAATTTGTTGATTTTACGATGAATATTAACGATGGAAATAATATAGTAAACTATGAGCTGTGTACATCTAAATTCAAAAATCGCTCTCAACAACTGCCGTCTAAACCTTACACATGTAGACCCTTTTGGTGAATCCAAAAATGTAATAAAACCCGAATGAATGACTCAAAAGACATCAAATAGTGAACTCAGAAATGGCAAGAGTTCATGATCAACGACACATCGTTTGTGCTATTGATACATAAATCGAATGGAAAAATACGCTTCTTGCTTATTGCACAACTCAATAGAAAACGTATTTTCCTCAACAAGCTTTTTTGTTTGTGTAGGATGAGGTAACCTTTAATCGGAAATGCAACCGATGCGGTAAGCTCATCAGCGACTCAGCAAAGCGATCCGCAAAAACAATCATCAACCCTGCACCCGGGAAGATACTCGCCGCATCCTGGTAAGATGTTGCGGTTACGATTTGTTTCAATTTATGTTCCATTTTTTCCAGCGTGAATCGTGTGCGCCAAGTATCGATGGCAAGCGCGGCACCAACCACAGCGGAGAAGGTGGCTGAAAACTTTTTCTCCTTATTTGACTCTTTGCACTTCCACGTCTGTTCGGTAAAGAATATTTACAATCATCGCCGTAGCGAGAATCAACGAGAATGAGGTTCTGGTTTGTGACAAGGGGGAAAATTAGATTGGAAAAGTAAGCTCATCGAAGGTAATTCGAACACAACGGATTAGAAAAGTTTGTGCTTGTTGGCGATCAAGGGGAACCGTAAGACAAATAGAAGGATTAGATAAAGAAACATCAGAATAGCTTGTACCGGAGCAAATCAATGGAGTTTCGAGATGAAATTAGTAATTTATTTGCATTTTGATACACCAGTAATTCCATTAAAACTTAAATTAAGATACCCAAAAAGATTCATATTATAACCATAAAATACACATCCGAATGGTAAAATGAAATCAAAAGCTATTTTTAGAGCCTCTTCAAAAGGTGGCTACTCCACAAAACTTATCGTACAATATCGATGCTAATGTATTCCACATCTCAATGAAGCTGTACAGAGCGTTGACGTTAATAGAACGGCTGACAGGATTCTTCCGCCAATACGTCAAACTCACGTCTCCCCACCCTGCCTTGCAGCATTGATTATTAGAGAACTTTAAAACGTTGTTTACATTTGCATGACTGCAAGAAGGAGATAAAAATACGCCGCGAGTGCCGTTGCAGCGGGCAGGCGCTGGCGCTGGTCTCGTGCTGCGGAAGGTGGTAAGGTTATTAACATGACTTAGGTTATTGCCTATCAACAGCGAACGCTGTCGACAAGGGCAAGGAAACCCCCGAAACGAGTGCGTCATCAAAGTGTGGAGTGGAAAAAAGGTTTTCCGAAGCCAATGGTGGCCAATGGTCTCGTGAGCTTATTCACGTCCGTGCGCCATTCCACGCGACTGCATCACCCGTTGCTATGCAGTTGTGTGTGCACCTTCCAGTGCAGCCATTCGATGGGAATGCTGATTTTGAGATTTGTGGAGGTATAATTTATTTGTATTCAAGTAATACCATTCCGATTTCCACACAATACCACATGAACACACACACACACGTGCAAAAGGGTCAATGAAACAATGTAGCTTGATTATATCCCGTTGAGTACAGCAAACACAAAGTAATACACACAAACCATAGGGACACTCCCCCATAAATCAAATGCCTGCACAATCAACGTCCCAATATTACGAACAGCTGGATCATTACGGGCCCTGTGGACACATGGCCTTGGGCATCGATTTGCCGAAATACGGATCCTTACGTCGTGGCTGGGAAGTTTCGGTGGGGCGGTACACGGACATTCCTTAATTAAGGCGGCCACTTGATCCTGCGTGGGACTAATGACAAAATAAATGCATGACCGACGGACGGTCCGGGGACGTACAAACACAGGCAGATACTGTGTCCACTAATTACGCTCCAATAGCATCGTAAGCAGCGGAAAAAACTAACCAAAAGAAGGATTTTTTCTCTTCTATTTAGAGGAGCTCCGCCTAAATCAACAACGCACACAACAGTGGTTGTTCTCTCCAGCAAGAATGGCAGTTTTAATGAGGCACAACGATGGCAAGCAACAGGATCCCGACGGTAACAAGTGAATAAGATTATCTGTCCTTCTTTTTGCGCGGGGTCGGTTCTTGTTTGCGAATCTGTATGTGTGGTACAACATGACGGGTGATGATTTCCATTTAAGTGACTGTCGACTGTGTGGGGAGAAAAGTGCCGCATTGGGATGGTAATTCGTGTGAGATGTTGGAATTTGCTGCTGCTCGGTGTGGAATGTTGAGCGGTATGTTAGCACAAGCTGGTTGAGCTTTGACGTGCTTTGGGAATGTGTGTTGTTGTAGGGTTATGTTATAGTAAGGTAGCTGAGGGAATTACTCCAAAATAGTTACATGGCTTTTGAGGCTCTTTACAAGTGACATCGCGACTGCTCTCTCCTGAATAATGCTGATATATACCAGACGAAGATAAGATTACACTACGTCGTCTATTGATAGCCTTCATTGAAATAAGATCCTTTGGATGTATGTACATTGTATCCTTGCTATTCATCTATTAAAACCATACGTTTCCGTAGAAGACTTCAATCATTTATGTGTTTTAAACCAGAAGAAACCCCGTTTTGTAATTCTGAATGAGCTTTGTCCGTATAATGCCGAACTTATTATCTTCAGAATAAATATTTAGAAAGAAGACACTTTCCATCGTCGTGTGGTTTGAAACTTAAGATCTAGTTAATACCTTCCGAAAGGATGAAAGAGCAACACATTCTCCACAAGATTCTATTTAAATCCTTTCAACTGAACTCTTCCGTTACGCTCGAAGGCAAACACTTATCACCGTCAGTATCGTTTACGCTGTTCAACTATAAGCGTACTCAAGCTACGACATAGTCACGAATTAATAAGCCTTCCGGTGTTCAACATCACCCACAGAGTAGATCAAAACTTCTTCACAAAAAGTCTTTCATCTTCATCAATCTGCATTTGAGTGTGTATCGCGGCATAACTTCAACATTTGCTTGCGAGACTCGAAGAGTCATTCTTAAAGTTTAATTAAACAGTCAATCAAGTCGAGACTGCTTCGTCTCACACTGGTAACAGTTTCATTCGTAATTTCATTCACCGAAAATACAGAACCATTTTCCCTTCGCCAGTTTGCAAACAGAATCTGGGTCAAGGTATTTATCGCACTAATGATTACGATCAGATTTTTTTCATTGTTGTTTTGCTCATCCTACACTTTTGTGTGCGCAGGCAATGCTGTGCTCTGATTTCTACGCTTTCGCTCTGTCCCAAATTATGCTTCTCGTTGCTCTCGTGCTTGTTGTTGCTGAGTTTACAGAGTAAATTTACTATCGAAACCACACCATACCATTACTAACCATTACACACGCTCGCTCGAGCACAATTCTGATGATAGCACGCAGCACGCGGCAACAGTAAGCACAAAGCAGAACAAACCATCGTTACGCGATAAAGTTCGCGTGCCGCTCGTGTGCGTGTTTCGGGGTGGAATTTAGCATCTTTTTGGCAGCGCGTACCGGCGACTCGCGACAACCTTGAAATCAACCTCTGCCGTGGAGCGGTGCTGCATGTAAGCCGCAGCCGAAACGGCCGACATGGGGCAGTTTTATTGGAATTTTAATTTATGACATAATTGTGGTCAATTTACCGCGACGAACCGGTCCCTACTGGTACAGCATCCGTCACGGCAGGACGGGGCGGGCAGACCGTCAAAAATTGTTCCTTTCAGTCTGGTTCGTTCCACAAAAATGCATGTCCCATTGTGACGCCCCATAGTTGAGTGAATAAAGTGAATAATTGTCATAAAATAAACGGAGAAACAATAAACCAGTCGGTTGAGATCAGCCAGCGGAGTTCGGTGAACGGTGAACAGGATGTGTACCGCACCGCACACACACACACACACACACACACACACACACACACACACACACACACACACACACACACACACACACACACACACACACACACACACACACACACACACACACACACACACACACACACACACACACACACACACACACACACACACACACACACACACAGCCGCAGCATATTTTCGCAAATCTTTATACAAATTCTCCCGCACGTTGATTCGCATCCGGCTGATCCGGTTAGATTAGCGAAATTAAATCAAAGAACAATCCCACCAAATCGATGCAGCTGGATGGTTGGATGGAATGTAAATTGGCCTTTATACGCCCATTTGACGATTGGTTTCACCTCAATCCAATTACAACTGGGAAGGCGCGATTGTTCGCTTCCCAACCCCCGCCTCCGGCAACGACTGGAGCTCCGCATAAGAAATCCGATGAGCGAAGAATTGAATAAAATTCTCACCAAATCCCGGCGGCGGCTGGGCGAGATTTTTCGTTCGTAAACGGTGCACCATTCCGGTTGTAATAGTGGATTAGCTCCCAAGCTTGATTAGCTCCCGGGTCCCTGAGATGCGAACTGTTTGCTCTACCGCTGTTTAGTATCTTAGTCGTTGCGGTGTCTGCGTGAATTTGTTGTTTACTGGGCTGCGTTTGTTGCTCACTCTGCTAGGGATTACAGGGTTGGCGACCGATGCTCCGCGGGAGAAGCAAATCCGTGAACCAATTAACCCTGAACCGCGTACGCTACGTGTTCCCTTGGCGGCTATGTAATTAAGGGCAAGTGTTTTGCTCCAACGGGAGCGTTCCGATATCACCGATATCGGTGTGGCTTGTTGGGCGGGAGAACTGCGCCCAAGGTGAAGGTTGGGTGCGAAGAACTTTGCCGTCTCCATTTAGCCCTACTTATCTGTGTGTCATGGGGTTAAAGCGATTTGAATCACATTTATACGCCGAACGGTGAACAGTAATGAAACAGTTTGCCTTACTTCCATTAAAGCAACTGCCCAGATGCACCCAAGTGTGTGTTCCACAAATCATGCTGATCACCACATCACAACACTGCACACCGTATCACACGCTCGATTGCGTCAAACCTATTCGACGGTGTCAACGGTGATGGACGCATGATTGGACGCTACGGTTCAACGCGAAACCCTTTTTCCGTTCGTGATCTCCCATCCTCTCTAGCTAGAATCAACGCCAATCGACATTCCGTTTGATCGATTCTGGTTCGTTCGCTCGGTGTCCAAAAACACTTTGCCCAGTCCATTGCATTTACTGGGCGAAGTGTGCCAAGTGTACGGACCAGATTGACGAATATTATCGCACAGGTTTGCGTGCTTTTAAAGTGAGGTTTAGACGGGCTCTCATTCTGGAGGGTCTCATTAGGCACGCCAGTCAGTTGGTGTGATTTTTGCGGTGTGCGTGTTTGCACCGGTAAATGTCTTTTTGTCTTTTCGCATTTGCTCAACGCAACCCAGGAGCTGTTGTCGGTCGTGGTAGGTTGGTTGCAGTGTTTAGCGAGTTAACAGTTGATGCAAGATAGAGTTGACGGTGTCAATTCATGCGAACGTAAAATGCACCTTTGCTATTGCTTTCTTGTTTGTTTTACAGTGGTTATACCTACAACATGCTACAGTGCAACTTTAAATCCCATTTTCGATTACTGCTCTTGCATTTGCCTCAGTTAAAGCTTCTGAAGTGCAAAAATATATATTAAATCTCTATTCTGTTCCTGTTTCCGTGTTTTGAATCCCAATAGATTCTCTTTATCCGTCCTACATCTTATTATGCTTATTCTGTATCCTATTATTTCTGATCCTGTATCGAATGCGTGCAGTCTATTACTAGTCTCAAACAAATTTGTTACTCTTGTTTTACACACGATTTTATACCAGCTACTGATATTAACCCCAGTCCGTTTTTCTCAAATTCTCTACATAACACCAAATCTCTTGTATTAAACTCTAGTTGTTATCTTATCTTGCATTCTCTTGAGATGTAGATGTTTATATCTGTGATGTATCTCTTAAAAAACACACAGACTGCATGGGCGCATTCACTGAACATAAGAAGACTAACAAAGAAAAAGAACAATCCATAGCTAATGCATCCAAACCTTAATTATCGCCCCATTTCAGTTTATAATGTAAAGAACATGACCGTTATCTGTAAGCTGGTTTTCATCACTATTCACCAACAGGTTGTTAAACGTAACGAAAGACGCCTGTTTGCTAGTGAAAATTTAATCACACTCCCTTTTCTGCCAACTGCCAAATCTCACAGCAACTGAGCGAGATTAATATTGGCAGATTAGGAAGTACTTACCGTGCTTACGACTGTTTGCAAAGATTGTTTGACGTTTACTTTTGAGCTCATCTACCGAGCTCTGGCCAGCAGAGTACTTTGACCCTGTTATATATTCTTTCAAAACGTCTATTCCACCTCCCATCCCAATACCCCGGGCAGCGACAACATAAAAGGGTGCTGGGGACCATAATGTCACGGCAAGTACCCAAACGCTCCATCCCAAATCCTGCCTCTCGACCGGTAATCCTGTGGTGGTAGTGGTAGTGGTGTAAATCTTGCAGCACATTAAAGACGACATGTTTAGCGCTGCACGTTTCGCGCACGTTGGCAAGAAGGATTAGGTAAGGTTTCATTACCGCGGCACAAGAGACGGCGTGGCGGCCCTTATTTTTGTGTTTCGTTTTTGTTTTTCTGTTTTTTTTTTCTACATTGTGGTTTGGCTTCCGGTATTCCTCTCAGTCCAACGGTTTCACCGGCCGGCTGACGAACGTAATAAAACCTTTACTTATTCCCCACACAGCGTCGCCAAGGGAGCTGAGGAAATTGTTAAGCCGGTAACGTATACACTACCAGATTAGAGATTACAAGGAACGGAAACGGAACGGGGAAAGAGGTGAACACAGCGACACATTTTGTACGAAAATAAACTCAATGCCACTGGTATTCTCAAGACAAAAAGACCTGTGCACAAATTCTGTGCGACACTAGTCCGAAAATTGACATCACCCCAAGAACGGGAGGAAAAAACCCCACACAGGGTGTAATAAAAATTTACACTCTGTTTGCTTCCCCACGCTCATCCCATTGCAAGCTAAACTTTTTAAAATGGACCAAATTTTCTCGCAACCACCGATAACCGTACTAACCCCCGGGTTGGCAGACAAAACATAAAGGGAGAACGAGAAAACATTCCGGCACACAATGTGCAAACCCGTCCTGCACTTCACCGCTCACAGGTCAACAGAACGCTGGAAAAATGCGGGCTTAGTCGAAAAATTATAGCCTTTTTGGAGTTTTTCTTACATCATCTCCAGGCCGGGGCCATGTGTAGCCCGTGGGCTAATGTTTTATTTAAACGCTCTCCGGCTGCATCGTCCCACACTGGTAGTGAAACAGGTTTTAACACTTTTCCCGCCACCCGTGCAGGAGTGCACCGGCTAGGGCAAAACAAAAAGAAAGGGAAGCTTTTCCCCTGGTGTAAGGCTTACAGTAACCGTTGGGGTACGTTTGTTGATTACGTGTAGAGGAAAATCCGGAGCGATTTTTTCCACTAATGCTAGCTACTTGGACGAGAACTGTAATTCCTTTCTACGATAAAAATGGTGGCAAGCTTCGCCATCCAGCGCGGTGGCACACAGAAACACTCATTAGCGAGCGGAAGAGTGGCAAAGTGGAGTAGTTACTATTACCAACTACATCAGCTTTGCGAACATGGAGAAAAATACTCCCCAGAGAAGGTGTGTGTGTGTGTGTGTACATCGTGAGAAAACTTTATAATCCGCGGCTTTTACCTCAACCGGTAGGGTTCTATTTTTGGCGCGCTTAAATGTGGAATTGCCTCACAATGGTTTCCGTTTTCAAACTTCAAGTTGGAGTGTGTAAAATTTCGCTCCTTTCTTTTAAAACACTTACATCAAATCGCCACACTCTTTTGCATACGGAAATAATTGAATAAATTTAATTTATTTTATGGTTTTATGCTGTAAGGGCTTCATATTTATTGCCAAAGTTGGAATGCTTTTAGAGCCGTCCACTGTTGGAACGGATCGGTCCGGTCCGGTCGGTTCGGTTAGGTTTTTGCAGATTAAATTGACCAACCCAGCAACCACCGCCGTTAGAACCTTTCGAGCGGAAAATTATTTGCCTTCCACTCCCGTCCTCTGTTTAATTTCCATTGACTCTCTCTCTCTCTCTCGCTAACAACATTAAGCATCAGCTACAAATGTAGCTCGCGATGAGAGTCTGTCTTCCCTTCCAGCCGGTTGTAGAATTAGTTTCAAACTTTGCCTTGCCTGCCTCTAGTTCCGGTAAAAGCCTCTCTCTCCCTTTGACTCGTTTACACTGTTCACATGTTGACAGGGGATCTGAGTTTTTCTATTGATTGCGTTCGCATGCGTGGGGCGGCTCATTTTACTCTCCCCCGGGGGCCGTTTGATACAGACAGAATGTGAGAATAATAGTTGGGATTGGGCCGTTGTTTGATGCATTGTATTCATGGGAAAACTTTTCCCGATTGTGAAGAGCCCCTGCTGTAGAAGCTCCGTCAGTGATGTGGTTAGAGTTTCGTCGAAAGGGGTTTGCGGCCGGATTGGGTAAGTTTCATTTGTGTTTTCTAGCCCTAGACCGGAGAAATGTTGAACGTTGTAGCCCTTAGAACAAGTTGGGTCGTAAGGCACAGTCAAAGAACTGCCACAAGATGTATTTGGGGCTTTCTTTTGAGGGCTGCGATAAAATTAAAAATCATATTTCACAGCTATTTTGATACGCGCTCCGGCTGGAAGTAGCTGCAAGATTCAGATTGCAAAGAAACGGCTAGGCTCTAAAGAAAGAACCAGCGATCAGGACGACGAAACACGATCTCTTCCGAGAATGATTTAGGTATTGAAATGGCCCAAAGGGCCTCGTGTAGCGGTGAATTAGCGAGCCCATTTCGTTCGGCTTCTTATTACATCCCCTTCCTGAGGCACCGAGAGTTTGTCTATCTAAAAATGTCTCTCAACAAAAAGTGCAAACACCATTTCCATGAAAACAAAAGCCACGCAAAAGCGGTTGATAAATGATAAAAATAACTCCAGTGTGAGTAGTTCTCGCCGGAAGAACTGTAATAAAAATCAATATTATGTCAAATCCTGCAAGTGAACACGAGCCTGCTCACGTTACGATCGCCCTTTTATGGTCCCTTTTTTATCCACTACAGAGGCTCGAAAGTGCCGGCCAATGGTTTGCTGAACCACATTTACATCCCGAGAGTGGGAGCAACATGAACCACACAGAAATAGCATGCCAATCCCCCTTTGGGGAAGGGCGATTGGTTTGAATTTCTTATTGATCAGTATGGTCAAGCTCAGTGTCCATGTTCATACCGAGCTGAGTTCGTTGGTTTGTTGAACTCCTGGTCTACTGCTGGACAGGGAGAAACACACACACTATCCTTTAATGTCCTGTTGGGAAAGGCCGGTCAGTTAGAAGGCTCATAAAAACGAGCAGGCTCCATTCTCCACTGTGACAGGGCTCAGTGCACACACTGTAGGTCAGGATTAGTTTGCCGCTTTGTGTTGTACTCCCGTGAGATCATGTATGTTGGGAAAAAGGCATGGGTTTAGCAGGATACCATATGTCCGAGTGTGACAGGGTATAGTTCTAACCAAACAGGGTTTTATAATGGAGAACGGTAGAGTTCCATTGAATATGTTTGAATTAATGATTTGAATGTAAGCACCATTTCTGCCTGTCACACTGGAAGCGTCCCTAATGAAGCTACATAAATTAAAAATCATACACACAAACGCATGTGGCATGCGACACACAAACAAAGCCTGGCGGCTTAGAAGTCACCGAATATTGTAAATTACAATTTTATAACAGCCTCCGATGAGAATGAGCTTGCCCGATTTATGGGGCTCCTATTGTTACTCACCCATAATGCCTTCCGAATCATTTGCACGGATGCATTAATGTTGTGCTACATAATTACTGCCCGCCCAGTGGAACAAACGCTTCTGCATAAGAGACAAGGCTGCGGCAGCACGCTCCCACCGTAACTTGGCTGAACTTACCATTAAATTTTAAAATTTATTACTCGGAACCCTCGGTGCTCCCTTTGTTGTTGGGGTCGGGCACGATTCGTCAAGCTCTCGGGTCAGAGTTTTGGTGGTACAGCTTGTCCAACATTCCGGCTTCCGGCTGAACGTCATCGATTTTGCAAGGGTTTGCATACACACTCACGCCGCTGTGTAAGTCACGGGAAGCTTTGGAACGAAAAACGGTTTTATTTATTACGGCTTCCTTCCGATGGTACCGATGATGGTGCTGGCCTTATACAGCAAAGTCCTACAGCGGTGCATCGTGCAAGTGTGCAAGTGTGGTGAAATTGTAGCGAGAACGCCGCCCAGTTACCAACAACACCTACAGCCGAATGAAGGCGGCGATGCTGTGGCAGTCCTGGAATTTCAGCGAGACTACCTACCGGAAGCTTTCTAATATATTATGGAGGAATAAAATCAGTCTTGCTAGCTGGCAGTGTACCGTGCATCCGATTTTGGGATGCCTGTTTTTATCCCCACTGCCTCTTGGTGTGTTGCTGAACGATGTAAAACTTTTATTGGCAAAGTTAGCATAAACTTCTGCGAAGGAATTTCCTTTCCTCTATCATCCCATTCCCATTTTTAAGGCATTTATTTGATACTTCCATGCAGTAGAGAATGAATGATACGAATTTAAAATTGATGGGTGCAGAGCAGAGATTTAGATTGAATTTTGAGCATGTTGCCAAGGCTTCATCATACAAAGCTGATTGGTTGTAACGGTTTCCTCCGGCCAGTACCCTTCTACAAATACGTATACATTTTTAAATTCTCAGAAACATCCAGTTACTCATTCGAATGGTGCTGCAGTGATATGGGATTAATAATGAAACAGCATTGATGTAAGAATCACTTTCTCCTCTTCCAAGAAGATCTCCGTTCCCGGAAACTCGTTCTTATCGGATAGTAGTAGCATTTCGCAAGAAACACTCGCAACAATTACATCTAACGTTATTGATTTGTTCGAGCTGAATCTCCTTCCCTTCACTTTTAGCGCAACAATGCAGGCACACTGACACAATGGTAAGGTTCGTACCGCCTGCGCTCACTAAGCTTGTCATTTTCATATTAAAATCTCATCGAGTGAGGGGTTTTTGTGGCTCTCCGTTGGTGGTAATACAGCGCGCACTGATTTATTAACTTCCATCACGTTTCGAAGCACACGCACGGGTTGGCGATTTTCAAACCGGAAGCCGGGGACTGTGGTACACTTAAAACGTGATAAACGCTGCTTGGTAGAGCGTTTCAGGGAAAGATAGAGTGAAAAAAGGCCAGCTTATTTCCTTCCGTACGGTTTCGTGCTGATTGCTGCCTGCCCTTAAGCCGGTTCTCAAGCCAGGAGAGGAGCAGACCAACATCGGTGGAACAACGGGCAAGCTAATGAGCGCCCAGTATGCGGCATGGTGTTAATAGGTTTGAATTGTCTCCAACACGCGTGTGTTGTGACCGATGGGTAGAAACGATTAGATGCGAACATGAGCATGGCGGTAAATGGTTTCACACCGGCAGGGCAGTTGTGTTTGATGTATTGTTAGAATCTGCCATTCCCACATTAGCATTTAATTAATTAGGTTGAAGATTTGCATGAAGCGAGTGTTTGAATAAATACAAAAAAAATCGTTTGTTTCATCACGTGTAGAAATGAATTATGGAGGAATCTGTTAACAACTTGTTTTGAGTTGAAAGCATCTGCTCTGGCTTAAATCACAAAATACTTGGAATCAGATTCTTTCATTGCACGACGAAGGCTAAGAAATTGAAATTTAATTTTTGCATTCCTTGTTCATGCAACACAAAACCAGGGAAAGCAATGGAATAAAAGGCCCTCAGAGTAGTGAAATAAAAACATTCTACAAATTGTATTGTGGAGAAAAAGTTGTACGAGATGCAACGTGCCTTGGTGTCTTGCGCACATCAAACGAGAAGCTGGCTCGAGTTTTATAATAAAAGACTCGAATGGGAAATAGAATAAAACATTGTACACAAACAATCGACCAGCGACCAGCTGGGCGTACCAGAACTTGTTCCTTGTTACATCCACAGAAAGAGAGAGAGAAAGCCAGGATAAGAGAAGACAAATCCAAGCACCATAGTTGTGTTGTACCAGAACCAACTAAAAGTCAACCAACATCCTGCCTGATCGGGCAAACATTACATTTTATTTCGCCCTCCGGGGAGTCGCGGACCTACATTCGAAACATTTCCACGAACGAAACAGTGGTAAGAACATTAGCGGAAAGCGACGAGTGCACAGCAAAAACAAAAAACCCGACAGCTCGCATCTTTATGAGAAAATGTCGCTCTAGCAAAATCTTCAGCGAGCGTGCCTTTGTTGTTGGACCATCAGCATCACCTGTTACTGGCAGGGTGTATGCAAAGCGGGGACGCGCGGTTCCAAGCATCCAATACGCGGTGCGGTTCCACGGCAATATGGTACCGGCGGGCGAAATGTTTTATTAGCGTCTGCTTGCCATCGCGTGCCCTGCCGCTAGGCGTTGTCCTTTCGGCTGCAGAACACATGACTACAAACAAAAACTTCGCTGAACAAAAACACCAACACACACTCACACAGAGGCACCCGCGAAGACTGGTCGGTGGTCAAGTACAAAGCTGGTGGCGACGGCCAGTCCCTACCCGAAGGATCATGTTTGCATGTCAAGAAGGTACGAAGGAAAGTTTGCCATTTTGATTAGATTTTTCTCGCCTCCGCTGCTAGCCGCCACCGCTGGCACTGGGTGGGGCTCGTGTTACTTGGGAATGGAAATTTCATTTTCGTTTTGGAATACTGTTTTTTTTTGTGCCGTCGAATGTTTGGTTTTTCTGCCGTCTCACATTGATTGACTGTGTTTCTGTTTCGTCCGGTTCGGTTTTCAGTTTTTGCTCGCAATCAATAACAAGCTCCATCGCTCCGCTCCGAACAGCTTCAAAGCTGTAACACTATCCATGGCAATTGCTTGCCAACCAGTGGAATCGATTCAACGACAGTTTGGGTTTTCGGTACAAGCAAAGTTAGAGAGCTTGCCCGATGCAGCTGGAAGTCACTTCAATCAGACGTACACCTTCCGGCCGCTTTGCGAAGGGATATCGCTTCCAGTGTTGTGTGGTAATGGAAATCGATAGCAAATGGGGTGGCGATAGCAAAAAAGCGTGCTCCAGCGTACTTTAACATCCTTTTCCCGTTGCGTTCGAAGCGGCGACACGTCACGCTGGTATGCAATTGGTTGCAAAATTGCTGGAATCGATCCACTGCGTGTGTGTGAGCCTGCCAGTTTTTTGGGTTTGCAGTTTCTTTTTTTTTGCCTTCTGCGCCCAAGGGCAGTCGTTCGAGGACGATGCCGAACCGGTTGCACAAGTGGTCCGTTGTCCGTTTGGAAAATGTTCACTTCCCGGTACGGACACAAATGGAGCGTTGCGTCCTGTAATGGGAGTGCCTTGCGAGTGTCCTTGTGCTTCCGGGAAGTTTAGCTACCGCACTGGAATGTTAAATGCGTGCAAAATGGAAAGACGCATCTTTCCGGGCATTCCAGGAACCACAAGCGAGCGACTAACTGGAGCTGCATGGCAGCACTAGGTAGACCTTTTTGTTACCAATGTCTCGTGGGACACCTAATGGAGATATTTGTTGCGTTTTGAGCGAATATCCATACACCAAGTGGAGCCAAACAGCAGGAAGATGGTAAAACACATCCATGGAAATGAAGCATCCAAACGTCACTGTATGACTACGCCAGCAGTGGCAGGAACAAGTTTATTTACTGCTACCTGTCTAGCGGTAATTAGCTCTTCACATTCCAGTTCTGTATAAGACACGGACCAAACTAGTCTTACAACCCTTTCCTGCTTGCTTGAGAGCAAAACTCGAACAGTCGCAATTTATTGTCTCTGCCAAAAATGGCAACAGACACACAAACGCTCGGCTGGGAGATGCTTGATAGAAGTTCGTCCGGGTGTGACATTGATGAATTAATCCTAGAATTAGATCCATCAGCTCTTCAGCCACGGCGTGCGAACCGTTGATGGATGACCGAGTGAATGCGGTACGTTGATCACCCCGCCCGCGAAGTGGAGAAATTGTAACACTCGAATATTTGCTCCAAAAATAGCAACCTCTTCGTCAGACACTTTATCACACCGCTCACCGAGAAGTAGGTTATCGTGCTATCTATTGTTTCCGACCCATGTGCGCAAGCCATGCGAAGTAATACCTCCCCCTGAACTGAACTTATATTGTACTTCAAAAACCGATTCCACCAAAGACACACTTCAAGGTTGGACGGCACCAGCACTAGACACCCGGGTGCCAACGGGTAACTTACGGATCAAGTACCGGTTAGCTTTGACTTCTTTCTTTCAGTTGCTGCCTTCGCCGATGGGGGGGTTGCCACCAACGTGGCCATCTGATCGGTAACACCCATTTTTGGTAGACGGCCTGTCGTCGTCCATCATCGTGCTGGTGCGAGCACTGTCTCCAAGCGCTCGGAACGAAACCCGGGAAGCCATCTGCAAACCCGTTTTCGCGTGAATCATCACCGGCTCTAAAGTGAACCGCTGGGTTACCTTCTGGGTCGCATTGGGTTGGTAAGCTGCACCGGAGGGCTGAGAGGGGGGAAATGATATGTATCGGTCGTGAGTTGACATTTTCCCCCTCCCTTGGGTGGAATAAAGTGTATGCAAACGCGTTGGCGTAAAGAAAGTGTCAATGCTCGAAGATCTGACTGTTCGGAGCGGCGGGCATGGCAGGAACTTTGAGATGAAAAAGACACAATCAACGGGTGTGTGTCGATTCGTTTCTTTCCTCGACAAACCACTTCGCAACAAGCTCTTCTTTTGTGGCTGCAAAGACATGTACAGCATCAAACCGGGAAGCAACAGTGGCAGCAGCGACAACAACAAAAAAACCCCTCCGTGCAGACACCTTACTGACACTCAGCAAGGGGTGTGACAGTGACCGCAGGATTGCTCGGGAGCACCCAACGGTGAGGTTGGGTGAGTTTTGAATTTCACCAGACTGGCTGACGACGCTGACGACAAAATCGAATAAAAAACTGTGAAAAAGAGATGTGTAACGAATAAGAGACTCGCGCTCGTTATTAGTTTTTGCCCGGCGGAGTTTTGCTGCGTAATCTGACAGTGGCAAGAGGGATGGCATTTTGGTCGTATTTAAATGATCGCTCTTTTGCGTACGATTACGACCGAAGCTGGCCACTTGATAGCTTGTCACCGGGACTGATCTCTCTGGTGGTGGTATCGTCGTGTGTCATGTAAATGCTTGAAATGGAAAATTATACACTTTCGGTGGGTTGTGTTGTTTTTTTATGAAAGAGCGAAAATATATCGAAAGCTTTGCCCTTGTTTCCTGAGCTGTTTTGTTTAAATCTTTCCTCATCTTCTCATTAAAGAGTGTGAGGGGACGTGGAGCAGCAGTGTTTTGGAGTTCTCTCTATGTTGCTTGTGTGGAGTCGATCCTCCCCACGGTGCGTTGCCGTGGGTGGACGCTCGTGGCCAGCCCGATGGCAACGGGTATCAGCTGACCCGGGCCATGCTTTTGCGGTCAGCAACAGTACCACGCGCGCCCGACCAAAGAGCCATTAGTGTTAGGATTGTTCGAGAAGCAGCTTGTGACGGTTAGGGTTTTATTTTTATCGTACCATTCTCTTGGACCGCTGGACCGACCGATTATGTGCTATAAATTGGTTCGAACGATGATTCGTCAGACCGTGCTCGAAAGCTGCCATGGCAATGTGAAGAATAGCTAAAAAAAACTAGGACGAACGGAATCGGAAAAAGAGCAATGTTATCGAGGGGTGAAGATTGAGCTTTTTTATCAAATTGTATTAGTGCTATAAAATAGAAATACAAAATGTGTTTTTGGCATTTTGTTTTATCCTAGCATTACGTCACCAAAGCATCGAAACAGTGTTGCGAAATGGTTCTGAAAGCTTTAAAGTTACAGTTCGTTGCATTGGCATTTGCAGTTTTATTGCAGTTTTATCACTTCCCGACGATTGAAATCCACATCGTGAGTGCATTTTGTTGTTGCGAAGGAATAAAACAGATTTTGCAGATGATGACAAATGATTGCCAATTAAGATGATAGTTAGGTACTGTGAAAAATACAATTTGAAATATTCACAAACATCCTGTTCAATGTTCTGTTATTATCTCAAATTGACAAGCTGACAAGGTCATAAAACGTTCTTATGATTTTGTTTCGCTTATTTACGCTTATTCGATGATACACTGCGCTGCCTGCTAAAGCTATAGTTTACATCAACACATAGTACGAGTCTGGCTCGATCAGTCAGACTGGCACCGGAGATGAGAAGTTGTGATCTCGTCGGTGTTTTGAATAGGTAGAAGAGTAAGCGGACCTAAGACATCTGTAACCGAGTATCGTTGAATTATATGATTTGGTTTCATAGACAGAGGTCTGAATCCTTATGAAGTCTTTAAAATAATAAGCAACACATAAAAAAATACTGAGAGAACTATTTTACGATTTATAAAAATAAGAGAAGAAAACCAATATAAAAAATCTTGAACTAAAGCTCAATACTACTAGCATGAATACCAGCAAGCAGTTTTCCGTGAATAAAACGTTCCTCAACCATTGGGTCAATCATACAGCAAAACGTACAATATTTGCTTAATTCAAATGCACATGTTTCGCTGCTGCACATACGCTAATGCATTACATATTTGTCGAATGCCCAACGACGGTTCGATTACAACGAATTGCGACATTTGTAGACATTTGTAGAACATCTATTTCACCATCGCACGATGAAACGGTGCGGTTTTACCCTAGCAAACGCACACCTCCAGCGGGGAATTCATAAATTTCACCAAACTTTGAAACATTTGTCATCCCAGCCCAGGGGTGGCGTGTTTCCCGAACCATGTCCACCCCTTGTACGCTTCAATCCACAGCTCACCGGCCCAACTACTGGAACCCGTAACTTCCCGCGAACCAGTCTATCCAAATACAGCGTACTGTTAAATTTGCCGCCCAGGTCTCCCACCTTCCTCGTGATCCTTTTTTGGCGAGAGGTGATCAGGCAAATCTCCCGCACGCGGACGCTGACTCACCAGCCGGTTGGTGAATTCCGATGCTATGCTGCTGTGCATGAGTAAATTGGCCCATCCAGGCAGGAAGAGGAGAACAAACCCGACCACACCACAGACCGATTGGGACCACAACAAATCATAAAATTAGCATTTGCAAGCGTTTTCATTGATAGAACGAACACTCCCACGTCTAGCGCGGTTTGACATTTTCGGGGCCCCCAGATAGATTTGCTAGAAATCGATTTGCCCTCGTGCTGGACGATTGAATTGGCGATTGCAAAGCACCTGTTAGTATTTTCGCACTGCTAAAAACCGAAGAACAACACGGCGTGTTGTTTCCTGCTTTGGTTGTCACGGTTTTATGTGAGCCGATGAAGATCGATCGACAGCCGATGCAAATTAGATCTCGATCGCAACCAACCGTTTTGCCACTGATCGTTAGTGATCGCAACCGGGAAAGTGATTCGTGGACGGGACGAAAATTTGCATATGAAACAAATTCGACCGCAGGATGGACAGTTTCACAGTTCGGTTCGTTCTGACGGTGTGATAAATGTTGGCCGGTGTTTCGGTGCTTTTCGGTGCGATCAACACAGCGTCAGCTTAGCGTCGAGCGCGTAAATTAGCGCGACAGATGGACGACCGTGTCGGATATTTGGGTTCCACAAAAAAACAACCATCAATCTTGCTTTGCTGCTCGGTATGCTTTTCCGGTTGGTACGACGGGAAAATGTTAATTTTGATAACGATGTGACCATGTTTGAAGTTGGCGCTGCACCGAGAACATTCGAGAACGTTTAGCGTGGAGGCGTTTAGCGACACGACGCGGTTTCTGGGAATGGTTGCGCTAGGGATTTGGCGGGAGCTTGCTTTGATGTTGCCGATTATGGATTTATTGAAAAATTATTTAATTATTATTTAATCGATTTGTGACGCAAAGAATCGATTGTTTCATATTAATGGTTGATTTCTTTACAAGCGGTGCTGTTCCACTCGACCATAAACAATTATTTATTAACACACGCCAGCCCCAAACACGTGGCACTTTGTGATGGATTCAATCACTAATACATTCTGATGGAAAGCTCATCCTTTAGAAAAAGGAAAATCCATCCCCTTGCCACTGCCGTGTTGGAAGTTTTCGTGTACTGTTTCGTGCCGTGACGTTTTGACGCTTGCCTTTGACTTTTCTAGGATGTTTTCTTTTCGGTTCAGCTTTCCATACCGCGCCCTTAGGCACACCATATTGACCAGCACCCTACGACTGAGCCGGCAGTCACGTTCTGCGTTCAGCAGACTTTCCAGACGCTTCTTGCCCGGCACGGCTTCGCTAACGAACTTGGCTCGCATCGGTGTCGTACGATGCGCTGAGAACTTCGACCGCTCTCGACGAAGCTCATCAGATGCGACCGGGTGCGGTGGGCAGGAAAATTGAATCTTTGAAACTTTTTGACGCACAAACACACTCATATATTTGCGGTTCGTGTTCATGGTTCGAGGGTTTTCTCTCTTTCCAAATACAGCACACTGTGAGGGAATTGGGACGGAACAGCACGGGCGAGGGGTACGCTGTTTACTGTGCCACTGCTGCGGGTGGTGGGCCGGTTTGGGCTACCGGTTGACCATAAAGCATGTGCAAACATCGGTCAAGACTACCCGGCAAGGGCAAAACTTTCCAGGGAAGGAGATTTGTTGTTTTCCTTCGAAAATGTTTGGTGTGTAGATTGTGTTATCTTCCTCGGAAATTGTGGCTTAGAGAGAAAATCTCCTCGTTAGCTCAAGTTTTAAACACAAAACTGCAAAACGGAGCGCAGACGTTCCAGTAAGTGCGCGTTTATTGGAAAAAGGCAATGGTTGGTTTTCCAATAAATAATAACATTTTTTTTTACAATATTCTAAAACACTCGAAAAGTTATTATAAGAGTATGAAGGACAATTTACTTACAGTTTAATTTGTTTGCAGGTTCTATGAAACGTTTGAGCAGACTTTTCGTACAGATGTAGCTCCCTGTTTGCTCTGCAAATTAAGATAGAAAAAGTTATTTTGAGTGATACTTCAAAAGGCAATGGAAGAAACCAATTTAACCAATTTTAGGCAATGGAAGAACAATGGAAGAGAAATCTGAACGAATAATTAGAAAGAATATAATTATTTTTTACAACATCTCTGTGTTCTTTTCCCCTACCACATCACAATGAAAGCCATGCTCACTAACAAGCACACACCCACCGCCTAACAGCAATGTTGCACTAGCTATCGACTGTGTCAATCCGATTAGCATCCCTCACGGGAACGACCCGCACCGTTTAACTTCCCATCACTAGGTCCTTTCCTCTCTCTTTCTCTCTCACAAACACCCACAAGCAGCGGGATGACTTCCGGTGGACACCCTATGTGACTATTAGATACCAGAGCCGCGGTTTGTGTTTTGCAGCGTTATTGTCTGGCGTGCACGAGCCTCCGGCAGGGCTCAGTACACAACAACCACACTCCCGCCAGCATAATGCCCCGGTCTCGCGCCGTCTTGCGCGCGATCAACGCGGTGAATAAATGTTTATATGCATACAAATTAAATTTGAATTAAGCACACCCCAAGCTCCGCTTTACCTTTTATCGTCGTGGGGATGATGTTGGCCACGGTGCTTTTTGACGCAAATCGGATCAGACGCCGCCGCCGGTGGACTGTTCCATCGACAAGTGACGACGATTTTAATCACGATCGGGTTGGACCACAACCGTGGAGGTCAGTTGATAGTTTAAAAAGGCCAGCAACAATGTACGTCAAAGCAGAGTTTACGTTTCTTTTCCATAAAAATAGGCATATTCGATGGTCAGATCGTATCATTGATTTCTGGAAGCATCCATCCAGCAACACGGAAAAGCATCATACATCACAACCATTACCAAACACCAATTAAATGTGCCAAATCCGGTAGGATGCAGATAACGCTACGCTGGATGGAATTACAATCCCGTATTTTAAACAGTCTCCCCAACCCTCGGCTGGAATTCTTTATTTGCAGGCCTCATTTTCGAACCCTGCAGCGCAGCTCGCGATCGGTAAGCGTGCTGTTTTACCCGCATTCCCAATTCCCGGCACAGGAAAAAAAATGGCTTTTATACTTTCAGTTCTGGGTGTGTTTTTCCATTCACTGGTTTACGCATCAATTTGCATTGCGAATGTATGTTATTGTAGACAGAATGTAATTAGCAGCACCGAACATTATACAGCGTGCAAGATGATCCATCTGGTTCGTATCAATCGTCAATGCGGAGCCAATCGCTACATGCATCATGCGCGTGAAACCGAGCATCGGTTGGAGGATAATCCCCAGAAGGATTACGATGTTTCGAGAAGCTGTTGTTTAATTTTTCACTTTTTGGAAAGCGTTCATGAGTACACACATCGTCAGGGTGGATTAGTACGAACTTTGCTCCAGAAAATTCCACCCAAACGGACGGTCTTGGTAAAACCGAACATCGTTAATCTTCTGCCTTTGTGCTTTCATGTCGCCGATTGCGACGAAACAATGAATGTCAACAGTCAAACAATCATGCCCAAGCTTTGCACTAATTACACCGGCATCCGGGTATGGTGGGTGGGTGCCGTGCAGGTGAGCTCTGGTTATGCATAATGCATAACGTTTTCACAGAGGCTTGGCAACCAATTCGGAAGGAAAATTTACTTACAGCACAGCATCGCTGTGCCGTTGTGCTGTGCCGTGTGGATGAAAAGCGGCCGGGATGGAAATTGGTCGCCTGTTTGAAGGTTTTGCAACAAGGTTTATAATTAGTGGGTTGTTACAAAGGTGCTTCTAGCCCATCGAGAAGTATTTGGTTATGAACGTAGGATATGGTAGAGATTGAATTATCAAATAAAGTGCTCGATTTGAACAGTCATAATAACTACAATTTGAATGTTGCGCAATACTTGTGCCCCTTTGATAAGATACTCATCAACATTTGGTGACACATTTGGCGACAACACTAACATAACGTAGCGCATTGCCAGTGAACTACCGACGGTCCGATTAAAACGACGTAACGCAGTGCGGAAACAGTGCGAAACTTTCACACCCACCTTATACGAGTGTCAGACACTCATTCAAACGATTTCGTTACTACCCTCGCAACTGACGAAACAGGCGAACGCCATACCCGTTTGGTGATGGTGGCGGTGTGTAATTGCTGTTTTAATTAAATTTCAACTACCGAACGCTCCCTGGACGCCGACTGCCAAAAGCAGAAAAAGGAGGCAATCGCCCTTCCCAAAAAACGCTAAAATGCAGCCTGCGTACCCGCATTGGTGCGACAATGCGAGATCATATCACCCGCCCCGACCTCCCATTCCAGACCGTGGGCCGATTCCCGAGGTCATTATTGAAAAACGGAACCCGAGGACACCGTCCACGGCCGGCAAATGGAACGTTCCCGAAAAACCAATGCCAACAAGCGCGGGATGCCGGGCCCGTTGAACGAATAATGCACGTCTGTGCGCGTGTTAATTGGAATCAAACCCCGATCATTTACGTGTACGACGCTACCAGCGGCATTCACAGGTAAGTTGACAAGTCATCGGCAATTAATGCTTCGGACGGTCCGGTCGGAGCTGGTCGGGGTGACGGGAGCTGGTATGACGCAAGAACATGACCGGGTACAAAATTACCCATTCCGCCTAGCGCCGTCGTTCGATTCGCGCCGTCTGGGGAGATTCCAACGTGCGCTCCTGGGATACGCCACGGTCAAAGGTTTGCGTTTCCGTGCTGTGTCCGGTGGGACTGCACGGCCGGAGCACTGGAATCGAGATTAATTGGTCCACTTGTTTTATGCCGGCCTGTTTCATATCACCCCGCCCCACCACCTCCAACAACAACAATAACAACACGCAGCACTATGCAAATTTATGTAAGAACTCGTTCGATACATTCGTTCTAATGAGCTGGAAGGCACCTTCCCTCGTGCGAGTCATGTCCAAGCCGCGTCTTATGTCATGGATCGGATGCAAACCCATCATCATGATTGCAGCCGGTAGACATTAAAATTAAAGCTTGGCAATGGCCGACAACGGCGTTAACCGAACCACAAAACCTCACCTTCAGCCAGAGTGACACAACCAAATTATGGATTTTGGAATGCCTCCGACATCTTCGTTGTGCGGTCTAATCTAATTAAAATCAATTTTCTTACCCCGAAACCACTGAGCACCGGTACAAGGTAAAACTGGTCGTCTCAGAAATCACACACACACACTGTCTTACAGCATGGTCACTGTGCAGATGATGTTTCAAGCAGGAAATGCTGTTCACTTCTGAGACACCTGTCAATGGTGCATCGTCACTCGTCGTTTGCACACCCGACAGGCATCTCCATCTCATGTATAGGAATGACATTCACATGTACGGCAAATGTATGTCTTCATCTCGTAGCTGTCCTTTTCCCCCCCGGAGAAGGGTTTTGCAAGTGAAAAGCTGGCCGGAAACGGATGCACTCGCTTATCATCGAAGCGTAACAACCTTCCACCTCTTGTGGCGCATCAACAACTCTGAGATGAAACGGAGCATATTTTGCAGAACTCCCAAAAGGAACCTTTGGTACTGTTGGATAGTTGGTCGTTGTTTTCTTCTTTAGATTCGCTTTGCAGCAAACGCAACAAAACCAAACGCACCCTAGGAATGCCGCTCGGGGGATTCCACCGGTGCCCGTGTCCTTGCGATGTTATAGCGCGCTACATGGCTGTAGTAGACCAGCATTGGCCGGCTTGCTACGGCTGCTGCTGCAAACTGCAAAACTACCTCAGTTAAACCTCGGCGAAGGGTATTTATAGAGCACGATTTTACCTTGGCCCCGCTCTCGGGCCCGTCTGTCTGTCTCACTCCGTTTCGTGCCGATGCTGTACCCGATGTTGCGGTGCATTAATAATTCATTAAAGGTTATTTATCAAATAATTAGCAAGCAATTCATGCTGTATTGACTGCGAGCGGTCAGCACCGCTACTACCACTGTTCGGAAGAAGTGTTACATGATCGGTGCTATCGTTGCCGGTGGTCTCTGGGTGCTCCAGTAGCAAACCATCAACGTGCGGACCATTAGGCTGTGCTCGATTCCATTTCAATCAATATGCCACAACCCCGTGCTGGCACGTACTGTGGATCCACCTGTCAAGCGACTGTTACAGGCAGGTACGGGCAGGTTTTGCTTTGGCAAGAGTGTACGAAATCGTGGGTACAACCGTTTTGCGTGCGGTGTACCTGTGCCGAGTTGTAGGTAGGCAGGAGTGTATGTACCTTTGGCAGGTAGGTGGAAGAAACAGGAGAAGGAAGCAGCATAATGGACCATTAGAAAAATGGGAACCTTGCGAAGGAGGGTCGATATCGATCGTTAAACAAGCCGTGCTCAATTATCCGATTGACTGTCAAGGTTAGCTGGGAAGGGATGGAAGACGACATGACGAATTTTTAAAGCACCCTTGCAAGGCAAAATAGTTTGCAGGGGGTGGGTGTGGTGTTCGATAGTTCTTAGGGAGGAAATTTTAGACTTCATAAAACTATCCTTCACTATGACGGAGACCATCCCATCCCATCGGTAGACAAACAGCTAATAGCACCAGTCTTGGTACCATCTGGATCCACTTCAAACCGTAGCTCGTCTTTCGTTTGATATTCTACCCAGCGCGTTCCACGAATTTCCTTATAGTAGCTTGTGATAGAAAGAAGGGCGGCCTAAAAAACCTAAACAAATCAAATACAAACGCACGCTGTTGTGTTCGGTCACAGATAGCTGTTCTAATTTTATACCGTCCCGCGCGTACCGAATCAACCGTGGCAACCTTCGCCAGCGCGCGCTTGATTCATTGGCGGATCGGCGTCTCGGCGTTAAATAGCCGCAAACCTCAACGCGACTACCCCGGGCAGTACCACCGCCTGTTCAATGGATCGGTTTCGGTTCATCACACTCCTCACCCGAGACGGAAGTGCCCTTGCCATACAGCGCTTTTCCGGCCGAATGGATGAGATTGGCTGCGAAAAAATCACTTCATCGTCACCCCGCGTCGTGCATTCGATCGTGCGCAGACACACAAGCACCGACACTAAAGACCGATCGAAGTTCAGCATTTTCTTCCGAGTGTATTTGTGGGATGGGAAAAAGGGTGCAAGGTGAGAGATGCATGGGGAGGAAACGAAACTGTAGCCCGTGTGCGAAGATCATTTATGCCAAGTTTAGCCGCAAGCAAGCGCGATCGGCAATGAATGGAGCGTCTTACGTACGCGTCGTGACGCTTAGGATCGCGCGCGCACACACACGAACAAAGGAAAACAAAGAGTGCTGAGTGTTGAGTTTTTCTTCCGCCGGTTGGGTTCGTTTTGTCTGGGGCTGAGGGTGAAGTGGCCGCGAGTGGTGCACTGTTCTTGAGCGGTCACATTTTGCACGCATCACTCATCACTCGATCCTCGCCGACGGTTGCTTGCAAGCGCGTTGCGTATACGCACTGAGTACGCGCGCGTCGGGTGTTTTGGCTTTTTGTTTCCTCCGCTCGGTTGATGTTGCCAGAGCAAGCGGAACGTTAAATGTCAGTGAGAAGTTGTGCGCGGATGTGGCGATGTGGTCTTTATCGGGGATCGTTGTACATTAAATGGGTTTGCGTACGGCTTTATTTATGAGCAGCGTGAACATGTGCGTAGGATGATGTATTAATTCCTGAAGCAAGTAAAACAGATAAAGCGTCGCTTTGCAACGAGTGTTTTTGTGAGGAATAATCGTTTGTTGCGAAAGATGGTGGAACTGGAGAACAGATCAAATGATAGACTACAAAAAAACGTTCGTATAAGAAACGTGGTAGAAGGCATCAGAAGAATTTATGAAGAATTGAATATCATTTGAATTTTTTCGAAGGTTCATTGCAGCGTTTTTTTATTGCAATTTCGATTTCGAAATTTATCTAAAACAAGATACCAGTGGAGTTGCATAAAAAAAGCTAACTGATAATAACTAGAAAGTATTTTTGTTTATCACTTCCAAATTCCGCAACAAATTGAAATGGGATTACTTGTCGTCTATCATCTCAATCCTCTGTAACTCGGCATGGCGGTCGTCGCGTATGCGAAACTAGAACCATCCCACCAACAACCAAACAGCGCTCTAGATCTCGAAAACCGCCAGTGGCGCACATTTCGGTGGCAGCTGACGCCAGATCTCGTCCATCTTCGCCCCGTCAGTTCGTCTGTCAAACCGTCAGCCAGCTCCAAAAAGTCATTCCTGCGGTATGATTGTTTCTTCCGCACACCGTACGACGCCACCATCAACACACATCCAGAGAGAGAGAGAGCGACCGGTACCGTTCACAGGCACCCGCCAGGTGTTGATTAATAGCCTTTGTCTTTGGCCGATGTTGTACGCCCGTCGGGGGTTGGTTTCGACGAGAAAGAGTGTGAGCCGTCACCGTTTGGAACATCTCGCGGCAAATGACGACCACGCACCGACGGTGACGGTTGATGAGAAAGATCGACGCGTGTTTTGTTGCGTTGTTGGGAACGTTTGAGGGGGGTTTGAAAATTTGATTCCACCGCAGAAAGCAACCAAGTGCCTGCGACGGAGCGTTTGTGAGCATGACTACGGCATGGGTTTTACGCCAGTAGTTACTGGAGCGGATGGCACACGGTTTTCCTTTGTTTGTTTGATGGGAACTAAATACGCTCCGCGAACTGCGCGTACTGCGGAAAGTTTGCAATTGCTATGCAGTCGAGCAATAAAGTGTTTATTTTAGCGGCAAATGCGATGCAATTGCAAGCAAAACGATTCCGTTCTAGAGAATGACAAATAAGGAAAGCTCTGCTTGAACTGCTCAGTTTTCCATTCAAGCGACGGTAATGGGGACGATAAATTGTCGGGCTTAGTGGGGACCAACTGTGTCGCAGAACTACTTTGTTTGATTTTGTTCAATGCTTTAGAACTATTTGCCGGTATCAATAGTTCGTACTTCTCAGCTACTTCTTGCCATAAAACATTCAACAAAGCGACTTTTATTTACTCATCGATTGGAACCTTCTTTTAAAGCGGAAGAGTCACAAACGAAACGAAGATTTATGCACCAGGGGATCGGTCCATTTTGCACCTCATCCAGTGTCATAAACTGTGCTGCTAGTTTGAATTTATATCCTTCCAGTGTGCGGACGGGATGTGGATCTCTTCACAACCCAAACCACAAACAACAGGTGTCGACAGGCAAGATAAACACATGCCAGAGACAGTTGGTCTCTCTTGCTCTCTAGCTGTTTATTGCATTTTCATTCTTTCTCTTTTACCTCAATCAAAACGAAGGACGACCGGGTGTCGCTCAGAATTACGATATAACGTCAACGAGAAGAAACTCTTCCCGCTTTAAACGAAATAAACCATGCTGTAATTGTGCAGCAGCAGCAGCAGCAGCAGCAGCAGAAAAGATCAATGATCTCCGATGCTATGCTAGAAGTTCCCTCTTCCCGATACGATGGCACCCGCTCGCCCATCGCCCTCCAGTGTGCTGCATCAACGTCGCAGTAAGCAGGCAGCTATTTATAAAAATAATTTCACATAATACCCCTTCGTTCAGGGCAACAGCGAACCGTAGCGAACGAGGAGGACACAACGTTCGTGTTTTTTCTTCCACTCCATTTTGCAAACTCAGTGTAAATGGCGGTGGTGTAGTGCGTCGCTCCGTTCCACCACCCATCGCCTGCTTCTATCGGCGCGTCAGCATCATCAGCACGGCCATCGGAACATCATCATCATCATCAGCAGCAGCAGCAACATCATCGTTTGCCGTCCCAACGCCATGAACTGGCACGAGGATTTAGGCCATCGTTTGCGAGCGGGCGGAAAATTGCACACCGACCCACGATAGCAAAATGGCTGCACTACGGCACGGCTAACGAAGGACCTTTGCGGAGTTTTCGGTACACACTCGGAGTTTCTGTCTCTCTCTCTGTGTGTGTTTGTGTGCTTATAGATTCTATCCATTGGCCATCGGCAGCATCAGTCTCGGGCACGGGAGCTTAGCATCGGACAAACCATTTGCCCGGCAGCAGCAACAGCAAACTGCGTCCCCACGCTTTTGTGCGCTGTTTCTGCGCGTAAAACATCGCGCGTACCGCTACGCAAGGAGCGGCCGGATGGAAAGGACCGCTTAAAGGCGTAGCGCAAACAGGCCGCACAGTTAAGCCGCAAGAATGAGGCTACCATGGCGCGGTTAAACACTGCTGCCCGGCGGTGTTTGCGCTTGTCGAGCGAAGCTCATTAGAATTCGGCGAGCGAAGATTACGGATTTTGCATTATCCTGATGAAAGCTCCGGCCGATGTGCGGTGCTGTTGGCTGGCGCCAAAGATCAGCAGAAGCCGTCACAGAAGCGGTGGCATCATTTTCAAAGTTCGTTAAGCGGGGAGGGTTCCTTTGCGCTTTGCTCTTGTTTGCGTGCTCCGTCCCCGTGCACAGACGATTGAGAATTAATGATACACTATATTAGGCAACGGCTGATGGATGCTTCTTACGGCGATACACGCTACGATACCGCGGCACTTATTCTTCATCAACCAATTACGCGAAGATGACGTCGAAAAATGCGTTCCTTGCCCGTATTTCAACCCCCCGAGGCGCAACACAGAACAGAACAGAAGCTTTGAAGTTTGGTGCTGACGTTGAATGGTGTGCAGTGCACGTCACCGACAACCTCGACGTACCAAGTCAGCAGTTTGATGTCGTAATCCATTCCCTTCGGAGGGTGTATTATTCATTCAGGGGAAGGAATACGTTCTCGAGTAAGTCCCAAAATAGACACCAAATACGAAGGAGCAAATGAACAAACTTAAAATGATTGCGCGTGATACGGGTGGTACAGAGAGGGTGAGGGTCGGTTACGGACATATTGATATGCTCGTAACAACGATCAATATGTTTTGATGTTGATTCCAGAATGGATAGCAATACTACAAAGATTGAAGAATTGTTGACATGCAATATCGAAATGATATTTACGGGAAGGAGCAACGGATTCTAAAGAACAAATCACTTTAGACTCTTTTTCTAGTGCGTCGTTGGAATGTGACGCAGTCTAGGCATAATTCCTAGGACTGAATCATGCTATCACGAACGCCTGAACTTGAAGTGCGCTACACGAATTCCGTAATATGTGTTCCTAGGAAATTACTAACCGTAACTGATGTCTCAGGGCGCAGGTGATTGTATTCAATCACCCCAAAAAAAGCAAAGAAAAACGCCTGATCCTATTAAATCGAAACACTCCCGAAAGGATGACGTTTCGCATAACGATCGGTGAAGGTTTGTTGTTTTTTTTTGTGATTTATTTCCTTCGCGCATTTGTATTGCTGTTTCGTGGTGGATAAAGCCAGGAACCAAATATCATCATTGCTGGAGAGGGCAGTAAAAAGGTCGAAACATAACGGAAACGATCTAATCGTGTGTCTTTTCGGAGCTCGAGTGTAGTTATGTTTCATTCTTTTCTCTATTGGGTAGGGAAAACCAATTATTATGTCACTGATCTTGGACAAATACATTCAGCTCGATGCGCCCCAGTCTGTCTGTGTACGAACGACTCTCACGAGTCTTCATAAAACCCTGTAATGATTTTTCTTCACGCTCTCTGTGTAACACAGCGGAAGGCAAAAACAAACAAAAAAATGGCACAAAAAACGGTCCGTTTGTATATTTGGTGCTATTTTTAGCCAGCCGCACGGTACCGTAGCGCGAACGAACGAAACGCCAAAACAATCATATTTTATCGTTACCGATTTTCCCGCGCGCGCGTTTGAGCTTTTCTCACGAAAAACGACTCAGCAAGACACTCTTCCGTTTCCGAGTCAAATCGTACCGAGCACCGTCGAAATGGGTTTTTGTGGTAGAGGGCTTTTTTTCTTGCTCTACCACAATCTTTTGAGAAGGGTAAAAGAAAGAAAAACAGCTGAAAAAAAACAGAGGAAAACAAAGAATGGGGAAGATGATCGTAGGAGAATAATAAATATGGGTCTGAAGCACTGTAATGGATGATACGGTATGATACGGAAAGGAAGAAAGAGGGTCGTGCGAAAAGGCAAACAAAAACAAACACATACACACGCACGCAATAAAACGCCCAAATTAATACCAATCTAGTAGAGAGGTATTCGAGCGGATGATGAACGGATTGCGAACAGCAAAAATGAAACCACACGCCAAGAGCTTATCGGATTGTGGGGCTCCCGTGTTACAAACCAAAAGGCATGGGACAGTACGGTTACACAGAAAAGGTTGAGTTTTGTGGGTAGCTTCCTAAAGTAAGAAAATTGGGCCAACAAAACAATGATAAAGATTTACGAGTTGCTTATAACTATGCAATGTGTTTCGACACTAAACTATCTTATGACATATTTGTCTCAACCAAGCATGTACCTGGGAAATAACAGTGAAGTTTCTGTTGCAACATAAATTGTGCTATACACCTAATTTTGTTCAACAAAATGTATACATTAAGGTGCTTGACTTCATGGTTAGCATACTGTACAGCCATTGTTTTCAAAACCGCCTAAAAGTAGGCAATGTCATTACAAAAGCTACCTTACAATTATGCAACAATGACCATGTTACCGTGTTTGAGACAGAAGCAAACGCCCCGAAAAGCTGCTTAGTTTGTTTAACCAGCTCCCTTAATGGCACCAAAGGGAGCTGGCACGTTTGGGAGCGAGCTTACCCAATGACAGCTCATTCGTTCCTCGGTTGTCCGGCAATCTCCAAGGATAGCATCATCCGTTGCTTCCGGATGTGGTTAGCAAAGTTTGCCGATTTTTGTAAAACCTTCTGCACTCTCCCGGCTGCATCCAGCTGCAGCCACACTGCACTGCACAATGGTAGCATACAAATTACCCACTAACTATGAGTAATGACTATGGGTTCAATTAGTGGTGACCCTTCGGGAGGGTTTTTCCTTCAGCATCTCTCACACCTTCTCTCGCAAACTGCAAGTAGAATAGTAGTGGTTGTGAAAAAAAATGATGCGAAAAAGCTTGTGGAGGAGTAGATTGCAGGCCAGCGCGGTGGTTGCGTTGTAAAAAGCTAAAATGGTCTCCACACAGCCTGACAGTAAGAAATGTTAGGACGTGATGGGGTTGTACAAAAGAGTAACCGTGCTGATGCTCTGTGGTTGCCATTTGCTCGGTGAGTGAGTTAGTTGTTTTTTTTGTTTTCTTGCAAAAAACGTATCCTATACATGTGTATCTGTGTCGCTAGGAGCGTGTGAGAGTGTGCGCATCATTCCTATCAAGATTCGCCGACCCGATCCTGATGAGACCGTCCGCACAGGACATAAATCATTCTGATAAAACAGCTTCAGTTTTTTTTTCTCCGAGCAAGCTGTGTAGCTGGCTTTTCTTTTCGCTGCCCTTTCACTGGTGCCATCTTGTTTTGCGCTTTTCACTCGCGCGGCAACAAAGAAGCGAGCCCCGGAAGTGACGAATAATTATCACAAAATCTAATAAGCACCATTGCGATGCGGTCCGTCCGGCATGAAGTGTTGATGAATGGGGCTGGTGCGCCTTTTGTGCGGCATGTGCGGCATTCGGCACGTGCTGAATGGTGCTCATTAGGGTATATTTTATGGTGGTGCAAATACATGGACAGACACAGCAAGCTATCTACATGATGGTGTGTCCTACTTAGATGGTTGCATCTGAAAAGAGCATTCAAATCACTGCAGTAAGTTGGACGTTTTTGTTTCACCGTCAATGGGAGTACCGCTGCTGGTGTAGCATGTTGCAAATTGGATGTGTGTACGTGTTTGTGTGTGTGCGGGGTTTTTTTTTTATCTTAACTGCACTTGCAGCCACGGGGCAACACAGGCAACACAGTCCGGAAACATCATTGACCACGAAGCATTTGACCGGAATAACGTGTATATGTGTCAACGATCTCGTGCCGTATGCAATATCATCTCCATTCCCATCCCGGGTTTGGGTGCGTTGCGAAATGTGGAACGCTTTCGATGAGTGTCCTGGATTCGATTGCCACCTCCCACCCTAGGGACAAGCTCATTTGGAGCGTGCTCTAGAAAAGAAGGAAGCTGTGCACTTCGATTGCTGTTCCTGTTTCCTCCAGATTAGCCCCATGCCCCTGGTATGCCGGCTCGGGAAATACGATCAAGGTTAGGTATTGCAGGGTGGTGGTAGTTTCCGGTCAGTGGGGTTTTGTCGCAAAACGTTCGCTTACTGCCAGGATGTGGGAGCGTGTGGACCGATGGTTTATTAGCTTGTATGGCACTGTCGATCCCAGGCGTTACGCTTCTCATTATTACCACGCGGATATACATGACGCTTTCCACGGATTGATTAAGAACCTCTAAGCATCGTATCCTTTTGCGATGGTGACCTCAAATATGTGACCGGAGCAGTGCGAGCGGAGTCATTAACCGACCAAACCGACCAGTAGAGTGATCCTTTTCATTTACCGACCAACGGGTGCCTTTGGGTGCAATAAACTGATACGGTGCCTTTTGGGTTGTAAAGTATCGTGCAATTTCCGTTTTAATGAGGTTTGGCGTAGTCGACCTTCTGTAGAATGAGCTGTTTCTTTATTCCGTTAAGCTCGTCTTTAAGATAAGCCTCGCTGTGCGGTTTACAAAACCCAGAGAATGATGTTACTCACTCTTAGCTCTTGTGTTGAGCTTTGCTTGAGTTAGTTTAGATTTAAGATTAAAACAATTTAACAAAGCGGGTTTAGTTAATGTGTGAAGTTCGGAGCACCTTTGCTGTTGTTGAGGTCTAAAATATCTACTAATCGTCAATTAAAATGCAATGCAACAGCACCTTATTCCTTTATCCGTACCCATCCCAGCTGCAAAGTACTTCAGCATCCTTCCATGTTATCATATTTCAACCACCTTCACTGGTACAGTATCGATAAGTGAATCAGTGGTTGTGGTGAGTTGTTTACCAGTGTCAGTGATGGCAGTTTGATAGTAGTTGCAACGGCACCACAAGGCAACTAGTTTGCTGTCGTCAATTATGTAAATTGTGCTATCCATTAAAGCTCCAATCGATACAGCAAAACCACTGACCACAGAAGTGGAACGCATAGCAGAGCCTAGCACAAACAGCAATCACTGGAAGTAAGGATAACGTTGCTAATGGTTTTAATTGGGCAGGCCAATATAAACGATCCCTGTTGATGCATGGATGTGTATTTAATCTAATTTACAGGGGCACAAATTGAAATTGCACATTGAAATACATCAAACGAAGCTTCAAACAGTTCGCTGTAAATGAAGGATCATAATCGAGCCGGTTTCGTTATGAACTCCAAACAGTAATGCCTGATAAATGATCGCATTTTTTTTTTAACATTGACTATATTTAGCTCATGTAACTGTAACTTTCTCATCATTCCGTCAACGAGGAGCACATCTACACCCTTCTCTCCACACCAGCACAACTCTACATTAACAATCCACACACAGCACAACCATCCTCACACACGCGTCGCTAAGTGAAGCCGTGCGCTTGTAAGGATTAAATTAAAGATTACATACACATCCAACCCGGATTTCATCCCCCCTCCCACCACCTGAGGGGCAAGGGAGCTACTCTCGTAGCCTCGTTTTGCAAGCACGTGTTTCAAAACGGTTCCCTAACACATCTACGCCCCGCCTAGAGTCACAGACCCTTGGAGCCCCTGGCTTTGTTTCCGGGACGGAGTGAACCATTTCCCTCGCAATCACGCCACATTATCGCCGCTGGTGGTGCGTTGTTTGGGTGTATTTTTATCATGTTCACCCACCTATCGGGGTAGAAATCAAACCACCGCTCCACCATCAACCCCGGCGCGTGCATACGCGTGTGTCTGTTTGCCGATGCGTAGAACCAATTTCTCGCCGGGCGCATTCCGACGCCACGGAAAACATTCCAGGGCCCATCGGGCTGTGCGCGGTCGTGCTGGTACACGTGTACGCGATGATTTCACGGGTTGGCGATGGGAGTTAGGGGAAGAGCGGCCACCGTCATCGGGTTTGTCTGTCGCCCTGATTTTTTCACACGCCGACACACGCCCGGGCCGGGAAGTTTGCTTGCGCCGTATAAAGTTTCGATTGAGCTTTCAGGGAAAAGGCTCCACCCTCACGGGCGTGGAAGGGAAAGCGCTTAGAAGCGCATGCGACTCCCTGCAGGAGGCCGATTGTTTGCTGGAAGTGCAGTAGCAGCAGCAGCAGCCGGGAGCACCCAATAATTGGTTTGTGCGAAACTCGACCTCGAGCCATTTTGTCCCGTATCGAGGGTGGGATGGGGAAAATGAGGTAAATTCCTGGGTGCGGGTTGGAACACTCTGTGCGCTCCTGTTTGATTGCATGTGGGTGATGCGTTTGTTTGCGCCTGTACGAGCACGCACAGTGGCCACAGACGGGGTGGTAGCCCCTTTTCCCTTTTCCCCATATTCACCCTGATTGTTCGATGCTAAGAATAGCATTAAAACATGACGCTTCAAGTGTTTAGGGGGGCGAGTGTACAGACACATGTTTTAGAACAATTACTGTGAGCCTGAAAGGGTGGATCTTGATTAGGGTTTCGGTTTTGTTTGCGACTATCACGCAGCCAATTATGGAAATCAGTTCAACGCGTTGGCTGTAAAGCTATTTTGCTTACGACAGTGCAAGATTTGCATTATAACAGCGAGCAGAAATTCTTTTTAAGCACAATTATAAAACAAAGAACATTCAAATACATCTTTGCCGAGAATTTGAGTTATGTAGAAGCCGAGCAAGATTGTTCGATTACGCTCCGCTCGGAGGCATAACGATAAATTCGTCCAATATTTACCTAACGATTTACAGCAGCCCAAATTCCATCGTTCCTTTCTCTAAATATCTGTCACAACATTTATTGAGCTTCCGTAACAAATTCTCCTCCAACCCTGTTGCATAAAACCCATTACACCATTATGCCACCGGAACGGTTTATGTCCTCAAGTCCACCATTAAATCACCCACGGCATGGAAAGGAAAGTAAATCAGGCCTACTTTGTGCGTGCGATCGTTTGGACGATGACGCACACAGCACATGATGGTATGATAACGCTCCCTCCCTTTCCCCCTCCCCCCCCCCCTTTGCTCCGTCGCCACAAACACAATGTAATGAGACGGAGGAATTTTCCGCTAAACGCAAACGTTCTACGGTATGTTTTCATTGTGCTGCTAGAGATGCTTCATTTTCCGGGCGGTGGGAAAGTTGCCCCATTGTAAAGGCGGGGCTTGGCCGCAAGACAAGACAGGCAGACGGGGTTTCTCGGATCGCTTTTAATCAATATTGATGGATGCATAAATTGCGATCTGTACGATAAGACGGAACGATGACGGTTTCCGCTACAGCCTGCGTAATGACGATGGCTCGGTAATCGTTTCGGTGCGATTTAGTGCATGCTTTGTCTGTTGGGATTATGTACATCTGTAAAGCATGACGCAATATTAATAATAATTTTGAAGCAAATTTACAAAGAACATTGATAAAAGAACCGTTTTAGTAATCTAAAAGTCTGTTTCGTAATTACCTTAAACAATTTAATCTGTTTCTATTCAACGCCACTAACCGGGCTCAGCAAAGAAAGGAAAATCATTCCCAGACATCCGGCAATGAGAAAAATTACCCTCAAAACCACACTTCTCACCCGGTATACGGGGGATAATTAAATGCAACCCGTTTCAGTTTCATCTTTCCACTTCCAATCGCACTTTGTGTTTTTCCTTTCTTTTCCTCCAACCGAATGTACGGTTTTTCTGCAATCTCGGGCAAACCTTTAACCAACGGCAAATTCCCCGGTAGGAAGGAAATGAAATAAATGTCGGCGTTATTTGAAGTGATGCCCTTGATTAATCGTGCGGTACATTGGTGGGTGGAAATTGATTTTCTTGCTTGCCAAGTACGCCAACCGTGCGCCAAGTGTGCAGTGCAAGGAATGGGGAACTTCGATTGCTGTTGGCCGCAATGTAGCGAGCGCCATGATCAGACAACTGCACATTTGAAGGAGTTTAGTTTTGGTAAAAAGCAACATATTTTGTAAGAAATAATAACTATCAGAAAGTTTACAATTATTATATTATTAGCACTCTTTTACTATCTTACTTATCTCCTCAACAGCGCCTTCAAACATTGGATTTCCCCACAAAGTAGGGAAACAGAAGTCTTCGGCACGTAATTTCAAGATGAACTCACCTACGCAGTAGCTATTTCAAGAACCACCAACCAAAAAACTGCGCACATGTGACCATTCCGTGCCGTGTATTCTTCCACGCGTGCTGCAAAGGTATGACTGGAATGAAATGCTTCCCCTAAACAACACCGGAGAGGCAAGAATCAGGAAACAAGTTTGGGCGTTTTGTGGGCCCGATTGACCAACCGATTGACGTAATTTTGTGCCGACCCGCAAAGAGCGACCGATCGCTTTCGACCGGCTTAATGACTCACGCCGCAAAGGAAAGGTGTCTTCGCAACTTCAAACACAAGACAAAGTGTGCGGAAAAGGTGGATAATTCAGCGAAACATTGAAGCTTCATTATCTTTGAGACAACGTTTAGAAGTTGGTTCTGTTTTAGTTTTAAAGAATCTTAAAGAAAAACATCAGTAATTAGCTAATCAATAATCGATCAATCTTTATAATAAAAGGTAACGAACTTTAGTGCCTGCGAAATCTTTCCACCGGAATGTGGACCCTGCACGAGCCAAAACCGTGCCTCGTTAAGCTTAACCTCCAGGCCAGTCATGTGACTTTGGGTTAGTCTTTCCCTGCCGCTTTCATTCCGGGAGAACGCGCGCCTGGAAGAACAGGTTTCGTTCCTTCTTCCCAGCAGGTTTTACGGTTAAGGGGTCAACGTCGGACGATTTTTTGGTGGACGGATTTCGTATGCCGTCTTTCCCATGCAAAAAAACGCCCCGCGGCACACCTACCACACACACACACACACACACACACACACACACACACACACACCCAACCAGGGGATTGGTCCGAGTGGCAAATGACGCTCGCAGACCTGGGCCACAGTCACATGACTTGGCTGCGATTGGGGCAACTGGATGATGTGAAGCACAGCACACGAACCATTAAGCTGGATCACATGATTTCAACCGCGAGGGAATCCGATCCGCGATGAGTCACCGTGGATCCGAACGGAGGGAACGCATCACCAATGTCATCGTTCGGTGTGAAGCATAACGATCCGCGCCCCGTGCACGGGTGAGACAGCAAACCGGTCCGTCCGATAGGGTGGACGAGAGCTTTCGGTTGAATGTGATGAATAAATTGATTGTAAAAATGGTATTATTATTATTCTTCTTCGCTCTTTTCCCCGTCGATCATTTACGGCGTGCCAAAAATATCCGATCGATTGGTACGATCCGCTGCGAGAGGCACGTGTAAGCCATTTGGTGGAGGGAGTCGTAGTCAGAGGGATTGTCAATATCATTATCTTCTGCGTGGTCTCGCCCCGCGGTCCCGCTGCATAAATGCATATCATTTCAAAACCGATGGCTTGATGGTGGGAAATTGAGAATAACGTTTTATAGGGGGGAGGGTGATTGGGAATTTATGATGATCACTTTGGGCCACCGGAGCTTAACCTAAAATGGAAAGGGAACTTTATCGATGCAATTCTTGTTCGTAAAATTGAATCCGTTTGCTTTGTTTTGTTTCCGGGCAATATGTTATTCTTATGCTCATTAGGTGTACATGTTTTGGCATTTAAAATAAAGATTTAAAACAATTCAGCAGATGCTTACAGATGACTCAAACTCAATGTTGAACACATGCTACATTAGTTCTTTTGAACATTAAATCAACAGTACTGCCAAAATGCAAACCGAAAAACAAAGCTCGATGAACTTTTTACCATCTATACGATGTTAAATAGTATGAGTAATAAATAATTTCAAATAACCCAAAGGCATTTATCACCCTAAAGATAATGTTTGCATTGCGGATTCATTGTTTTCTCTTTGCCAACACTTTAAAAAAATATCATTGAGTAAGGTGAGTAAGTTTCGTAGGATTCTCAATCCAAAAAGACGCACTTACAAGGTTGAAAAATCATTCCCTGTTAAATTTCAATGTATTATTTCAATAAATTGGCGCTTCCGTTGAAAAGCTTTAATGCTAGACCGTACAAATCACGCTCTTTGTAAAGCATTTTTTTTTTTTTGGTATTTTGTTCACTTGTTGAAAACAACCCCACTCAACGCAATGCAATAGTTTTACAAACCAAATATCTACCATAATGTTTAATGCAAAGAATCCACTCCATCCTATGTTTACAATAAATGATAAAGATATTCTTAGCCTACGCTTTTTGACGTAGGAGCGGCACCCAAGCTCATCCCGTACCTCACATCACCCAAACAGACCGCGCTGGTTAACTAATTGTGCACTTAGAAGTGCCTGACTCTTTGACTACCTCTCCACATTCGATTTCTTCCGCCAGCCACAGGCATGACGTGCTCCGGTGAACACCAAACTGACTCGACTGATCGGCTGATTCAACACGGCCTTTTTTTTTTAATTCTTCCACGAAACTCCCTTCGCGAATGTTTATCTACTCCCATCTGACAACGTTCACAATGCCTAACCATTGATAAATAGTGCTACAAACCCCGAACAAGCAATGTTCACCACCATCATCATTTCCGCTCCGCAGTGATGCGTACGGGGTGCGCAAAAACATAAACCACCCACCGCATGGTTGCGCTGCATCTGGCTTTCATCAAAGGATTGACAGCGTGGTCGTACAAAAATTGAAGTACCCAGAGCCAGCCGGACGGGTCGGTGCTGGAGTCGGGTGCTAAAGCATACGTATATTTCATGCTTCGGCGAGCGGCACGAGTCAATTAGATGCTAATTTGTTTATTTACGCAAAGATTTGCAGCATTTGCACATCTGCCGCAAGGCCGCCGGCTGTGGTGCGGTGGGCGAAACAATTTGTCTGATTTTTGTATATTTCGCACCGGTGCGGATGATGATGATGATGATATGCGCACCAAGCACCACTACCGCCCGTTTGCCCCCCCCCCCCGCCCCTCCACACCTTTGCATGGAAGGATGCTGGGTGGTAGTTATTTTAAGCCCCAACTACCTGGTTGGAATTTCCATACCCATTTAGGCACTTCAAAGCGAGGGTTTAATTTAACTTCATGACTCATAGATTTTGATGGCAGCATGTGCGAGAGAGTTTCGAGGTAATGGGCAATCTGGGGAGAAATTTAAACACCACTTCACCACCAGTTGGGCCAGACTTTCTTAGGCGATCGGATGAAAGGTAATCGTGAAGTTGTGATGTTGAAGTAGCGCAAGATGTAATTGAGTTTGCTTTAAATTGATAACTTCTCCAACAGAGCTAACCATCAAAGTGGAACACTAGAGAGGTTTCAAATTTCCACAATTTTTAACTCTACCCTCTACTGTGCGTGCTGTAGTACAACCACGAAGGCCAGCTTGGTCACATCGAGCATCGCCCGGTCCAATAATTCAACCATCTTCAAAGTTCCCCGTCCGATCATTTCATTCCTACCGACACACGGAAGGAATCGTTCGTTCGTTCGTTCGTACTCTCGGTAACCTTCCCTTGTTGACTAATGAAGTGCGAACAAAGTCATCGCTGTTGGCGTTATCCGAACCGCTGCAACTCTCCATCCAGCAAGGGAAAAAAGACGAACAAAAAACGCGTCCACGTATCGCCCATCCCACGAGCCTTGTGCCCCCAAGGTTCTGGGAGGCAAAAAGTGTGAAAATTTAACTTTTCATCAAATTCATCCAACCAATCGCAAACTTCTGCTGCGGCGGTAGGTACCATAGAAGACGGGTGGGTTTGAACGGGAAGCAACGAAAGGACAAGGAAACGATTGATTTGTGGCGGCGACGTTGTGTGAATCTTGGCAAAGTTAAATAAACTGTGAATAAATTTGTGGCTATATTATGTTATTCTTTCCATCGTTGTGTTGTTTTTTTTTTTTCGTTGAATATTCCGAATTCCTGCCAACTGGTCTGGGCCTGGATATTGGTAAATAAGCAAACTAATTTGGACCGGTTTCTTTCGCATTCGAGGACGCTCTTGAGGTCGGTGGAAAGTGATAGTGAAATTATGGTTTCTTTTATTAACAGCCGCATGCCGCATTTGAATGTATCGTTGAATGTTTTAAATTTGCAAAAGGCTTTAGTTTTTGAAATATATGTACAGTTTTCCCTGTAAAGTAGGATAACTGAAAGCTATTGCAAGGCAACAGTGCGACAAAAACTGTTCTGACACAAGATGCAATTACATTTTGTGCAAGATCTTTCTTGTGATCAAAGTTACCAATAGAAAACGTATTTAATTGAAAACAAACACTGAGACATAGTTGTTACTAGTAGCTTAAAACCACAAATTTCTACTATATCACGTTCACAAATCACAGGCAGTTGCAGCTATGATGATAACATATTTGCTATGACCATTTTAAGACGATTCTTGTTACTGAAACGTTAATTTATTCAGTGTGTAGTTTTTAAATTAGTCCATTCACCCAACGGAACCAGTGACATTTACCGACCAATCACCATCGCTAACCTTAAAGACGATAAAGCAAGCGACAAACGGCAAATTAACCAAAACAAAAACTAGGTTACCTTGCCATCCCGCACCCATTGCGGCTTGCGAAATCACACACACACGCACGACCCTCAGGAAGCGTGATCCAGCGGTCATCCGTAAATGGAAATTTGTCATTCGATCACAACCGCCCCCCACTTGCCCGCAGGATTTAAAGCCGGCTGTGTGTTGTTCGCCCTGCACAGTGTAGGCCTGCATCCCATGCAGACGGGACAAGCGTAATGCTACGCACGTAAAGCCATAAATCAGTTTACTGCCAGCGTGCGCTTCGCGCATGATCACCCCCTGAAGTGTTTCGAGACTTGCTTTCTCACGCCACGCTCGGTACACACCCCTCTCAAACTAACACTCCAAAAAGAAACAAGAAACCAATCGTGTACAGTTTAAATGGATTACAACAGCTCCACGGTAGCATTCATCATACGATTGCACCACAATCCCAGGTGGGTCGAAGAAATAAATCTTGGTGGTTGCTTCGCGCATCCTTGCGATCAGAATTTCCCATCGGAAGTAGAGCGGGGAGAGCGCACACACACACACACACACATTCGAAAAACACAGACCTTTTTTTCTATCCGGTCATTAGGCCGAAATGGCGTCACGATGAATGAGAGTTAACCGTTCACCCCAAACCCTCCCCCCAAAATGAAATTGGCTACCGATTGCGCAGATTTTCCAGATCGTTAGCGTGTTTTTTGTTATTCGCTTGTTTTCACAAGGGTGTTTCCGGCCGCACTCACGCACGCACTACCCGGAGTCATCCGTGTGTCGCCCGTCGTGGGTAAATCCGCCGTGACACCCTCCAGCTCATATTTATAAATAAACTTTGCTATTTATTTTGCTGGGCGCGGAACGATCAACAGCAATTTCCGTTCTCTTCGTGGTGGGTTTGTTCGTGCGTGCTCCTCACTCAACCGCCGATGGACACTTTCGCTCTTCCAGATTTGGGGTCCGAAGGGGTCGCCGAGTGTACAGCCAATATAGACGCACCATTCACTGCACAATTTGCACAATGTTTTAACTGTTTTTTTTTTTTTTGCTTCGTTTCTTGCCTTCCAATATCGCTAATATCAACAACGGGAGAGAGAGAAAAAAAACGCACCAACGCCGATAAGCTGCCCAGTAGCGCGAGTAAGTGGCCCCGCGCTGGGTAAACAAACCGGAAAGCTGGTGGAGGAGGTGGAGAACAACAACAACAAAAATTACGTTCATTTATGCAAACTCATCCTCCCTCCCGGTACGATCAGCCTATCAGTGGCCTGGGGTGATAGACCGGAACTCACGCAATAGCCCGTTGCCGGGCTTGTTTACACACAACACCTCGATCGAACCATTCCGTTTCACCATTTCAATTCCACCGGCCAAACCCTTCCGGCTGCGGCGTTGAACCGCTTGCGAAGGTGAACGAAGCAGATCGAAGATGGCACTGGCCGCCAACCAGCTCGATTGGGCGAGTGAGGGGCGATCGGGGCAGGTTGGAAGAAGCACGGTAGCGCTCGCTTACGTTCATTCATGGAAAGATGTTGTGGGTTGTCGTTGTCGATTGTTTTTAGCATCATGACGCCTGTAACGCACCCGAAAGTGTAATGCTACCCCCCCTTCGTCCATCTGCTTCCGTTGGTGCCTGAACTGTGCAGTGATGGCGTACATTCGTCCACTGATGTCAGCTGTCAGCTATCAGGGTGCCGTTTTTTTTTGCTCACTGTCACTCTTGCGTCTCAAACGGTCACAAATCATCGCGACGCGTTGGTGCAGCTGACGCTGATGTTTACTTTCGCATTCCCGATAAGAAGGGGGAAAGGGGGAGCAAAAGCTGGCCAGTTCCAGTATCCCCGGCAAAGGCTTCGAATAGCATCCTTTTTTGGGACGCCAAGGGCTTCGCCAGAAAACGCCGGAGTAATGACGCATACGGGCGTGCATACGTCAGCTACAGCGCCAAAAGCTCGGCTCTGTTGACATTTGTAGCACCCGGAATCCGTGTCCGCGAAGGTCAACGCGAGACCGAACGTGCTCTTGTACGTAGTGCGTGGGCCAACAGTGGCTGAACTGTTGATAAACAGAAATCAATTCATTGGCACGACACCACACCATTGGTGGAGACGCAATGCTTTCTCATCGCAATCGATTGAACGACAAATCGGGCACAAGTCGGGTTGAATGAATCCTACCGGGTCGGGCGATAGTTTGGCAGTATTTTTGGCTCCAAAGTAAACTCGTTTATGGTATGGCGGGGATGATGCATGACGTGCTCGCAGCGGCACAGAGATGAACCAAAAATAACAATTAGCACTCGTATGCCAGTAGGCGACATCCATTTATCAAGAAGCGTGAGCGCGGACCTACACTGAAGATACTCGATAAGTACCTCGATTAGCACCAATTGACGTAAGGAGGAAGTTGAAAGTCAATTTGCTTTCGAAACTTTGGGCATTTCTTGGAAATTAATCATCCCGACACGTCATCTGAAGTTGGATAATTTGTTCGACTTTAACACCCTTAAAGCGCAGAATCGGTGACTATCTTTCTCGAGTGAGGTGCAGTTATGAACGGACATGATGATGATGATGATGATACGAATATTGCTCTGCATTCACTCGTCAACTCATTATCCTTTTCCGACCGTCAGCTTGGCATTCATTAGGTAGAGATCTACCTCAGGAAACCTCCCCAACACTCCTCGAACGGGGATAAGAAAAATAATTGTTCATTTTCCATTTCTCAGCTCACAGTACGCCGCACACGGCCGCGTGCTTTTCCGTTTTCCGTGTCATCTGTCATATTTTTCATCCACATCGGTTTCAGCTCGTTTCATTTGCTCACTTTTGTTACCGCTCTGATGCTCCGCTGGGTGGTCGGATGTGTTTTTTCGGGCATTTTATTTCACAGCAAGACAGATACATGTGCCACTGTCTGTCAATCGCATTTGCTGCAGCGTGGACAACGCTCATGTAAAAGGGGGTCGAACATTTCAGCACGACACACTTTGGCACACGCTTATAAATAGACACTACAAATTGTAATAATTTCTTATCGCTTTAAGACAGTAAGCGATTTGTTTTTTTCAATGCTGGGGTCCATGGTGTAAATTGGATCTTTTCGTTGTAGAATGAAACACAAACAAGAGGTGCGCATTTATTCTGCCGTGGTGGTACGATTTCAAGCCTCGCGGGCTGTTTTACATAAATTGACGCTTTCCGATTCAAGATCACGATTCTACAATCATCCTGGAGCTCCAGCAGTGCCTCACAGATGTACAGCCTTGAGCATGCCTTGAGCAGACAGCTGGCTGGCAAATTAATTCAATCTTTCCAGCTGGCCATTTTTTATTATTCAGAACGACGACAGCAAACAGCCAACCCGGTCGGTTTGCTAGCACTTGTTATCAGTTTCGTTCGTTTGCAATTTGCAGTACCGAGAAAGTGTAAATTAATTACCTCGCTCAGGCTCAATTAGGATTTAGAGACCATGCCATTCGATTCCAGCGCAGATTGCGCCGTGGGATGTGGCCCGGGATCGTGATCCGAGCGACCGCGGGATGATTTTGACTTTCAAGGTTTTCCCCGTGCTTGGCTGAATCACGCCGTGGAGTTCAAGGCCCAATCGTCCACTGTCTTGCTGGGACGCGTGCCGGCTAAGGTAGGCTCGTAAATCTCACCGAACACCTACGGGGGGTATGCGCACTGCCGGTGGCGTTCGCTTTATTTGGTTAAGAGAAGAAATGCGCTGAGGAGTGGCCCGTTGCGGGCCAGTTAGCTGCCGGCCCGCCAGCCCGTCTGTGTCCTTGGTTATCACTTACCGGACGGGGTGAAAAGTTTTATTTGATAACTCTATTTCACACCTTTTCTAAAGGGAAAGCAGCGGAGTGGAGTGAAGGGTGGATTTAGTGACGATTTGTTACACCTTTCACATCGCGGCCTGCTCGCGACCTCTACGCTCTACCCGGTGCCAATTGACGCTCGAGAGAATGGAGCACCACCTTTCCGACAGAAGAAGGTAAAAGTTTTCCCCAGAAGCTATGGAGCAACCAAATCGATGAACTTGTGCCTTTGAAAGATGGTTTAACTTTTCTTCTACCGTTCAATAAATCTCTCGTAGACAAAAATGAACATACACACGTACATTTTTAGGTTTGCAGCTATTTTCTGTGCGCACAAAAAGACTTTCCCCAATTCTTCTAGAAAAGAGAAAAACAAAAACATTCACATAATAGAGCACACCTTTTGCTTTCGGTTCGCTTTGTCCTACGATTTTCTCACCTATCGTTGGGTTTGTGTGTGTGTGTGTATATATGTGCACGATGAAAATGGAGCCTGTCGGAAATTATTCACTTATCGTCGGTGTGCGGCAGCGACCGAAAATGGCACCTTTTTTGAGGGTTTTTCGTCGTTCTGTCAAATCCTTATTTTTGTCGCCGATATTCTTCGTTTTGGTTAACCGCCGGGGAATCGGGCCATTTAAGAAGATTAGGAAATGAGCTGTTGAATGGTTGATACTAAAAATAGCGTTGGAATCCTTTAAAGGACTCGTCGAGAAGTTATTCTTAGCTTTCTTGAGTGTGGTTAGGTTGGGTGATGTGGAAATCTTTCACAAACACCTTTTTTATCATTCTGGCTTTGCCTTTCATTTCATGATGGGAACAGGATGCAGTAGGTTTCACTATAGACTGCGGCGCCTAGACATAGAAGCCCTAAAAAAAAAGGGATTGAAAAGATTTTCTGAGAAAATCTCATTTTGTAAATACTTCTTGAAGCATTGAAGATGCCTTTTACACCACAAGAACGTGTTGCACGAGTGTTTAAAATATTATTCGATGTCTTCAACCCTTCAACAACACTTCAACAGCTGTTAACTGTATTTTACTTGTACTAAGACATATCGAGCTTAATCATTTTAATTACTAATCTCTTTTGGTGAATAAACTCACCACATTCATTCATACTACAGATGAATGGTAGTTTACGTTTCGTGCTTACTAGCCTTGAGCTCAGCTGATTGCTGCTGCCCAACCGTGCCATACAGCTGCCTACAACAGTGTCAGTTTAGCGTCGACTCCACTAAATTTGGCCAGCCAACCACTTTGCACTCAAACTTGCTCACCATTGTCTTTGCCATCCGCCTGCAAGATACAAGATCTCACCCTCCGGCCATTGCTGTGCCTTGTGCGCGTGTACAGACAGATCCAGGCAGACCGATAGTGCGAGCGCACATAACTTTACAACCACGCCTGCCTGAGGTTAATAGAAAAAAGAGACAACAAGAAGAAGAAAAAACACCCTGAAACTGCAACATGACAGCGCACTTTAAATAGCGCCCACTGGACGACCTTGGGCAAAGTTGCCCAAGCACTCCAACAACAACACGCTCCAACCACGGAGCCATCCTACCGCGCGAAACAAAGGTAGTGTGATAGCAAACGAAAACGCAAACAAAAATATTAGTGTACCATATTAGTTGCCCAGCTTCAATGCTCGAGATGCTTTAGATCGGCCTGCTTTAGTTCTGGTTTCTCAAAGAGCGAGCTTTAGACCAACCATCGGATCGATCCGGAGCCTGTCAATAGTTTGACATTTCTTTAGCCTGCATGACGTACGGCATCCATCAATGCGGCAGGGGGGAAGCATTTGGAAGGGCGTGCACTGCCTCAGCCAGAGTAATTCAGCAAGAACGTATACGCGCAGTACACACGACACTGTACACTGACTGATGGACAATCATTTCCCGTTCGTACAGGTTTGTGTAAGTGTATTTTGCACAACACAACAAACACAAAAAGCCGTAAGTGTTCTGCCGTTTAAGCCAACTCTTTCAAGCCAACTGATGGATGGATGTCAATCAGCTGTTGAGCTTGTTTGAGGGTTGAGGGAAGCGAACGAGAGGGCAGCGTGGTTAAACCAGTTCTCGCCGTACCCGGGGCTTTCGATGATACATTGCGATTCAAAGTGCGAGGGATGCGAAGTTGAATGCTTACCCGACCAGTCAACAGTGTTTGCTGCGTGAATCGATTGCGATTGATCGGTTCGATCGGTACGACATAATTTATGCTTGACTTCAGGCGCTGTCGAACGCAACACTTGCTCCAGTAATGGAGACGTAAACGATGTTTAGATGATCAAGGTTTCGGCGTGCAGGCCGTTTGCCGTTTTGTTTTCATCACGTCATCTGTCATGGGATTCGATTAGCCAATGGAAGCGCAGCTTAGTGCCTTATCGTAGCGTGCTTTGGTGATGCTATTTTAGTGTTGTTGTGTAGTTAGAATGTATTTTTTTTGGTTCAAGCACACAACCGCGTACAATGTAAACAGATCGCCCTACCTGCACCACTGTGTATATGGTAAAAAAAAAATCCAGGTGTATCTTTTAGCCGTTCACTCCCATTAATTAAACTTACTGAGTTTCCCATACATCATCAATTTTGTTGCGTAAAAAGTGCACCTGTACGACGCGTGTGCACGTACTACGATGCATTACACGCGGGTACATTGTTGCACACACTTCGCGAGGGAATTTGGCTCTCGGGGGGTGCATGTAGTAAACGCACCATACCAGGGGTGAGAGCGTAGAGTGGAAAATTCGTCCATCCGTACCTTTATTCGTTCATTCACACCGTGGGCTTCCGCCGTAGCCCGCGTGCCGTACGTGATCGAGTTAGGCAAATTAAGGGAACGAGCACTCTCAACAACGAAAACAGGTCACAGATAGGATGCCGGCAGTAAAGTTAGGAGAGGACTGACCGGGAGAGTTTTTTTTTGTTTTGTTTGGATCCACAATGTATGCAAAATATGTCCCGAAATTGTTTTCGCTGGCGTGAGAGTTGTGCCGAATTTTACACAATTAAAATCAATTAAGCGGAACGGTTCTGGTCAGGGCATCGTTCATCGTTCGGAAAGAGGGAGGGGGGGGGGGCAATAAAACGTGCCGGATTGGAAAATTGCACACAAAAACACGAAATTGAGCAAAAGCGAAAACTAGCAGCATGAACGAAACTTTGTCCGCGCCAACGAATAATAAATCATTACGATTAGACTATAGAGCAGCAAATTTCCTGCAGCTTAATTTACGGAAGAAAGTGTTTGCAAGTACCTTGATGTTCCCAAAATATCTACAAAAAAAACCTCGTAATGTTAGGCGAGCAATGTGCAAATATATATATTTTCAACTGAAAACACTCCTAACCGTACACGTCCTCCTTCACATTTCCGGTCGATTGAGACCATTCGATGTGCCGCTGTACGGTTGGATTGATTTTACGGTTTAGTTTCGCCCAAACTCTTAATTGCTTTCCCCTGCCGGATGCTTTGCGGCGGAGAGCAATGGTTCGTATCGAACTCCACTCCACTGTTTGCATCCGGCAATGAAATCTACAACCCTGGAGAGATTCCTTCCCCGCCCTCATACAAAGGACCAGCTTTATTGCTATCGAGCGCCGGGATAGCAGCAACTACTGCTCAAATGCTCCCGTTTCGCTGCAAAGAAGATCAGCATGACATCATGCTGCATAATGCGTTTTGCCTGTACTGGTACTTACCCAGCTGCGGAGGAAGCCGGTAGACGAGGCTGACACACGACACCACGACAAGGATGCAAAGGATTTTCGCGCGTAGGTGTGCGCTTACGGGTTTCACTTCCGTTCGCTTTCAAGCGGAAGCAAACGAAATGCACCGTACGTTCGCGGGCGGTTCCATTGTGGAGATTTCTTTTTTTTTTGTTGTTGCTTCTTTCGTTCGTTTGCTTGATTGTTAAAAAGTAAACTTTTAGGAGAAATATCTTCAAACAGGAGATGGTGTAATGTACGGCACACTACGGTAAGCTAGCAGTAAATCCCCCACGGCACTGAGTGTTTCTATCTCGAAAGAAAGGATAATGCTTGGAAAACTTGTTTCCACATGTGAGATACACTTCAACACAATCACTTTGCTCGTGCAGCACTTTGACACTGTTTAACTGATAATAACACAAAAATATGTATTATAGCACATCTAAACCTCGTTTAAAAACACCCATCAACACGATAAACCTTCTTGCACTGCCCAACACCAACGTTTGGTCGGGAAAACTTCCAACCGTACACAACCAAACTCTGCACCGATCTGGGCGAGCTCGGACCAGTAACATTCTTAAGCAATTTCACACCTTCAACCATCACGTTGCCAGGGACAACGCGCACTCGATTGCTGGGGACGTTGATTGCGGTTGGTGTTTTTCAATTTTTCCACCCCAAAAGATGTTGCAACCAATCGCACCTACGCCTACGTCCCGTATGCACAACATCACCGATGCCGAGCATAACGCAAGCCGACACACACACACACACACACACACAGTCCTGTTCAGCGTTTAATATCCACCCCGTCGAGTGACATATTTCGGTCGTTCGTTCCAGTCCGGAGAGGAAAAATCCCATCCCGTCCTACACGGCGCGGTGCGGTTACTATTTTTAGCCCTGCACACACTTGCACCGGCCACTAAAAACTGTCATCGAACCGGTACCGGACCCGGAGGAAGAGCAGTGAATATCGTGAAAGGTTGTCGATGTTTCAAGGTGGGACCTCCCACAAAAAAAAACACACACACACAACCGTTCGGCTCGACCGTTGAACGATCAACGAAGCGCCAAACACAAGAGGTGTGCGCGGGAAGGTCACTTAAATTGGAAGAGTTTTCTCCCGTTTCGTCTGTGACCTCCTGCATCCCGGACAGTGGGGGAAGCTGACCTCTGGCACGTCAATTTTATCGGTTGCAAAAGTTTGTGAGCGTTCTCTGTGTGTAAGTGTGTGCTTGGTTTGGTGCGCCATCCGATCGAAGTTTGAGTGATTGATGAAGGTACTGGGCAACAAGCACCAGCGGCCATGGCAAAGTTTGATTGGATTTTTATGCAAACAGTGGTGCAAGTTTGGGTCAGTGTGTGCAGGTTTATTTTTAGCTAGGCGCAAACACACGAGTGAGCTGCATTTTTTGTTTGTTTTCCTGTGCTGTTGTTGAGCTGTACTGGTCAGCGCTGTACGCGGTTGCGATAGCTGAAGCGGACAAAAGTCACATCGTTAAGCAAGCCGACCACGTTTGGCATGCTCCCGTTGCATGCCGGAGGGGATGGGGGAGAGGTGCAGGGAGAGTGCGCATAAATATGCAAACATGCTCAACGTGCGCCGAAAAAAGCACGCAAAGCAGACGAACAGAACTGCCATAGAAGTGTGGTTTTTGTTTGCAAACAAAACCCAAACCCCTCCCCATGCACTTGACCAGCCTGCTCGCGCACAAGAAAACTCACTGTGAAGGCTGGCTGTGAGGGTTGGCTGTGGGGCCTACATTTCGAAGGCGCGCATCAGCGCAGTGGCCTTTATTTGTCGAATTTACCAACAAAACACACTCAGACATACAGACACGCACGCACAGATACGGCACTTGGTTGGGCAAGGTTGGTGGGAAAAGGGGGATCAACACACACACGCACACCCTTAGCGATCGAATAGATAATCTAAGCGGCCCCATTTCGCGATCACTGCTGGTAGGTTAACCGTTTGTTTATTTTTGGCACACTCGTTCACTCACAGCTCTCCCTTTCTCTCTCTCTCTCTCATACTCACTCACGCACAACATCTAGGCACGTTCATCACGAGCTGCAACGGCATTGCTGGAACTGCAGCAGCACACTCCCAACAAACGCGAACCTAAATTCACCTGCCGTCACGAACAGTAAACTGGGCCGATCGAGTGACACTCCCCAGCTCAAGACGCGGAACAAAAACACCCCACGAGTGTGTACACGATTTCGTTACAATTAATCGACAAAGCAGAGCAAACTCACTGCACGGACAAGGCACGAGATGAACATATCTCACCGCTTCTCATCCTCTCATCTCACGCAGCCCAACACACTTGGAGCGACCGTTGAGAGTGCTCGCGCACGCTCGCTCTTTAACGCACACTGTGCCGATGTAAAAACCTTGCCCGGCCACGATCGTGTCACGATGTCCACGATCACGCGCTGATCTCCGCACAAAAACACAAAAACAAAAACAAAAAACCACGCATCCAAAATGGGAGAAACGCTTCTTCCCCGGTTGCGTCCACTGAGCAGACTGAGCGCTATGGAGCTTTTCTTTCTACCGCTGCGTGCTGCGTCCATGAATGCCACAAAAATGCCCCCCTTCCTTTACGGCGGGGTTTTTTTTTGCCCATTTGGTGGATAGCGAAGAAAACGACAACAGAGAAACACACACACACACAGAGCCACATGAACGATCATGCACCACGTGTGAAAAACCGAACCCCTTTCTCTACCCCTTTCCTTTCATGCAATCAGCTCCGACGGTTGTGGTGGTGGTGGTGGTGGAGATTCCACTCTTCTTCCATCCCCAATGGCGGACCCAACCTGCCACCCCCCTTCGGCAGGAGGCCAACGAGAGAAAGAGAGCAAAGGAGTGCTGCGTGCGTTTGGTTGTTTTGGCGATTCGGCGTGAAGCACTCGAACTCGATCAACTTGAGCCACACGGCGGTACACGGCGGTGCGTTTTGTGTGTGTGTGTGTGTGTGTGTGTGTGGGCTCGGGACGGGTGAAAGGGACCTTACCTTTCACGATATGCGGGTGAATTTCCGAGCGAGTGAGTGAGAACGCTGATGCAGTTGGGAGGAGATGGACGGAAGGTACAAAAAACGGGGAAAGGAGAGCAACTGTGTTGTGCAGAAACGTGAACACTGCACGAGGTCACCATTCGTCTCCACTGAGTTCCAGTGAAGAGGTCACAGTTTGGAAGATGTCACCGGGACCTACAGATGCACGAAAATAGTTTGCTACTCAAAAAAACACACACACACACACACACACCAAAGACTTAGCTAGAGAGTACTTTGTTGATGCAAGTGTGTTTCTTCAGCGTGACATCGACCCATTGGGGGAGTTCCGTTGCACCATCAGAGCCGCCAGACAGTCCGTGAAGCGGCTTTGATTTTATTCCTCCGGGTCATTCCTATTTTCGGGGGAAGGAGACCACTTTTCTGCTAGCTGTGCCAGAAAATACAAGAGAAGAGAAGCAACGAAAAAAAAAATCCCGTACCGGTTTATTGGTACGATGTAGCAATTTCGTTTACTCAAAAGGTAGGGGGAGGCCGTCCATGTCTTGTCCAACGCGGGGAAAACGAAATTAATAAAGAGAGCAAGAGAGAGAGAGAGAGAGAGCGAGCGAGCGCTCGCTCACTATGTTTGAGGGTTATTTTGAGCCACACATATGCTCACCCGATGCACCGCAAACTGGCCCGACCGCAGGCAGCAGCAGGGTGGAAACCAAGGGGCCAAAATAGACCACCGTATACTCTGCGATGACCTACTTGTTTCGAGTCTCGGCTGACGCGCACCATACACCGGTGACGAGCACGAGCTGCCGCACACCGGCACCGGTACAGTGCGCTGGCACTCTTCAAAGAGCGTTGTAGATGAGATGTATTTCGATTATGAATATTGTGCTTCGCTGTGCCCCTTTGCTTTGCCTTCACAAGTCATGTCTGCTAAGTGCCAAAAAAGTTTCCCTACCAACCCCTGTTGGGTTGCAACCAACCAAGCGGGGGTTGTCGTTCACGCCTTCTGACACATGCAATTACACTGCACCAGCGCTGCCAACGATCGCTCCCCGAGCTGTCACACACGGTGCAGTCGGGCGCGCTCCGACACTCTGGTGTGTTTACATTAATTTTCATCAACCGAGCCGGACAGGTGCCCACAACCTCCCGGAAGGCCCAAACCGGGATGGTTGGATGCTGCGATCGTGACTTATGCTTTTTGCACGGCGTTGTTTTTACGAACTCCTCCTCCCTTTGCTTCACCAGGCTGGAAATGACATTCAACGCACCGATCCAAGCCACCAACCAATGGGTGTGTGTCCTTCGGGTACAGCAGAACCGACACTGCGTGGCACGTGTGCAGGACTTTCCTTGACTCGTGTGCAAAGCGGTTGTGTGTGTGGCTTGTCGTGTGTTGCCTGATTGCAAGCGGCACATGCACACTGATACGATACATCTGACGCTGGAAGGAGAGCGTTTTTTTTCTTCATTCCCTTCCTTGGGACGATGGATCCCGGCGGACGGTGAAAAAAAAAACACACACACAAGGAAATCAAAACCGAACGCCGCACTCGAATGGCGCTTCGCCCTACTGCGGCCTCGGGAGGGCAACATGCTGGAGCCTCTTCGGAGCTCATTCGGTTGGTTGCCTTTTTTCTGGGTCAAGTTCAACCGCTTTCTCGAACGGTGGCCGGTTGCCCAACGCCGGGGATCCTCTCTGGAGGTGGCGTAGACTATGCGCTGCATTTCTGTCTGGATGCAATACCGTGCCGGCCGTGTTTGCTTATTGCCACTTGAACTGCTTCAGCAGTGTTTTTGTTGTTGTTGTTGTGTCAGTCTTCCGACTGTTTCGATGCAATTGAACCAACTCTTATTGCAAGCAGTGTGGACCATTGGGAGAGTAAATTTAGTACATTTTTTATGAAACAATAACATAACCCCAAGCTCCTTCGAACAGCGTTCAATAGCGTACAGATTCCATCCTCCTTACATCACCCTTCGGTGGTATCAACATCGGTATGTCGCGTCGATTGCACCGTGCCAATTGCCGCGGGACGATCGACACATTGCAAAAGATCGTCCGGCTAATTGGTACGCGCAATGGTCGCGTGGTGGAGAAATAGTTTCACCCTCAAGCCGTCGCAACGCGAGCGAAAAGGTGACAGCGCATGATTGCCGTTGATGTAATGATGGACCAGCTTGTTGGAATTAGATTCCAACGTTCGACAATGACGAGCTGGCGGATGGTTCTGGGGCCTGTTTTGCGGTGCGTAATCGGTGTGGGCCTCACGTCTGAGCAATCCATGTCCGTCAGCGGAGACATTGTTGGCATGATCGATTGCGTTGGAGCATCCAAGGGTGTCCTTTATCTGTTGTTTTCTGGCTTGATAATGCGAATGGCATCTACAGGCCTTTCTGTTGACTGTATTTGAAAGTGAGATGAAATCGATCCTCATTAATATAGATGAATGTTTGTGCGTGCAGTAGCTAAGTACGTCCCATTCTAAATGAAACCTCAGACGGGAGTTCTTTTTTCATTCTGTGTGGGCAACTGCACTTCAAACTGCTATGCTTTGTGTATTAGAGTTTTCTTAAAGCTAAAAAAAACATCGAAGAACAGTTATGCAGGAATTATCACATTGTGAGAGTGAAAATAAAGCAAAATTGAATCGGGTTATTGCGTCCAAATTGATTTAAAAAATGGCAAGACAAGGCCTAAACATTTGCTAGCCGATATTTTCTTACAAACTGAGACATCCTTTAAAATGCATAATCATCTTAAATTTATCTCTATCAAATCCATGGGTCAGTAATTAAGATTATTCATTCATATCCGTTTCATTGCGTGTTTACGTTGTTGCACTACACAACAATCCCCTTTCAAAAATATTCGAATCAAATGCAGCTCAAATCCACTTATGGAATGCCTTTACATAAACCGCTCTAGTGATTAGAATGGCATGACTATAATCAATTGATATCACTTCCCTTTCATCCCTTTTACTCTGCTCAAACAATCTTAATCCATTTCCCATACCTTTCACAAGCGACACCAGCATGAGATAATCAATCGCTTACAGATGAACGTTCAATACAGCCTGTACTGTATGCACCCCATTACCTCGTACTAATGACCGTTTAAGATGCAATTGCGTACGTTGTTACTTAACCTCAAGTGCCCCTCTCTCCCTCTCTCTCGTTGCATTTACCCATTTACTGCACTTCACTTTTCACTTCCGGCGGAAGACGACGGCGTCAAATCAAACCACCGCGCAACAATGCAGCGAGTGCAGCTTTGGGATGAGAAAGGCGGTACAAAACGACACCCAATCGAGCAAACAACAATTAACACCGAAACAAGCAAGAAATTCCCCACTTAATCACGTCCCACTTCTGTACCTTCTCGGTTTGAACAGAAAAAAAAACATGTAGGGGAAGTGGAAAAAAGAGAAACACAACTCGCAACAACGTGTAAAACTAACACTCTCGCTCTCTCTCGCTCTCTCCCTCCAGTGCCGTCCTATAGTGCAATGTCGAACCAACCGATAATAATAAAAAATGAGCAATCGTTGTTGATGTTTTTCTTTCATAACTCTGAAGAAAGCACTCACCAACAAACATCCGTGGAGTCCCCGGAATGCGCTTCGAAGCGTGTCAATGTCCAGAGGTTAACCCGGGGGCCGTTCGGTGATGGAGCGAAATGAACACAAAAAAACGAAAACTGAACCGTATCGATACGTTCAATTACTTACGCCAGGGTAAGTTGAGCAAACACTTGCAGCACCTCGTCGTCGTCGTCGTCGTCGATCACCCCAAGGCAAGACCTTCCCGGCAAGACACACGGCTGTACAAAAGTGTAAACAGTGAAGTAGTGTGCTGTCCAACCAGCCAGACCGCGGACGGCCTGATGCAACATGGCACAAAGTTGAAGTGTTGTTGATAAAGAAGGAAGTGTCTGCCAACATTGCAGGCAAGATGTAGAAGGGGAGAGAGAGAGAGAAAATAAAAATGCTTCTTCCAAGAGGCTTTTATAAATATGTTTCCAACCGTGTCTGCTTTTAGTTTTGAAAAGAAAAGCAAAACCATTCATATTGCATACGCAGCTAGGCTGACATCTGCCGTGACCTTGCAACGGGTAAGCGAAGGACAGTTTGTGTTTCCCGACCCTGAAACGATCGTCCCCAATGACACTGGTAGACACACACACACACACACATCTGCACCATGTTTGTGTTTACCTTTCATCGAGGGGCGATCGGTGACTTTCTCACATGCACCCACCTTCCATGTGCGTACTCCCATTGGCCCGGCTGTAAGTCAGCAGTAATGTCAGCAACTTTGAAGCGAATTTTCCTTCAAATCAAGCGTGCAGAAGCGTGCGCTTTTGTTCGATTTGTTTTCATCGAACACAGGATTGCCGGCGACAGTGTTTGGGCTTGTCCGATGACGAAGGGGGCCCAGACAGGGGGAGTGTGTAAAACTACATTTTTTCCCCAATAACATCCGACCGGTCGATTTTTGCTTGTTGCTGTGCCCGTTCCTTCGTCTGCCGGCAAAGACAGTCCGGCACCGGTCGGATTCTGCGCAACTACGCTTCTCGCCGAACTATCTCGAAACTATTGCTGGCTGGCTGGCGGTTTGCGTTGAGCGCTGGTTTGACGGCAGCATCGATCGCCCGGAAGGAAGGGGTGAAAACAGACGAAAAACACCCAACCCACCCAACTCGGGCGTACCGATTGATTAATTCGCCGGGTTACATAAAGTCCCACCTAGTCCCCTCTCGAACGCTCATTTTGTGCTTCTTCCGGACTTTTTTGGTTTTGTTTTTTATCTTCAAACCCCGCACTGCTTCTCCGCCAGGTTCCCTTTCTGAACAGGTCGTCAATCTGTTGTGAAGATAATTTGTGGCTTCTTGTGGCGATAAGAGCAAGCGAGCACGGTTTGGAAATTTGCTTCAAAGGGGTTTTCTTGCGGGATGGTTGCAATTGTTCAAACGGGGGGCGGCTGGGTGGATGCAATGGTGGTGCAATTATGTAACGTGATTACATTGGTTGGTTTTCAGTACGCCCAAACCGCGCTGGTCTTTGGCCCTTGGAACGCGAATGCGATTGTTGAATTTTTTCGTTTCGTTCGATTCCGGGCGTACCTAAGCCACGTTTTTGAAAGCCATACATACTGGGGCGTGCTGCTTTAAGATTCGCGTTTAAGACCGCCCGGCAGCCAATCTTCACCGGGCTTCTACCTACACCACCACCAATGCCGGAAGCTTCAGATTGAGTGGCTACGTTCCGGCACCTGTTATGTTTCTGTGTTCGATTTTCGGGCCCGAGCCCATTCCACCGCATGCCGGCATGCAGTTGACATTCAAACGGGTGTGTTGCTCCGCATCGCAAGCGCATCGACGGGTGGAACCGGTTTTATCATCATCTTCCTGCACCCCATCCATGCGAGGTTAGATTACAAAATATTGCACCCTTCCCACCTGCTCCCGGCACACGGGTTCCGATTTTTGGCAGCTTCGTCCCGCGCTCACCGTGTGCGTTACGTCTGCCCTGTTCGACATGATTATGTGGAAACGTGCATAATAAATTGGATATTATGTGAATCAACTGCGTTGTTGGATGTTTCGATTTTGTGTGTGTGTGTGTGTGTGTGTGTGTTTCCCCCCCTTTCTTCTCTATTTGCTCTTTCTGCAAAACCATACCGTCTGGACGATGTCAAATTCAGCGGTACTGGTAGGCAGGGGAGTTCTTCGAACGATGAATGTTTGTGGCTTTAACCTTGTTTTATCGATGTTCGATTGCGATGCGATGCAAATGATGCGTTTGATAACGAGCTCGCGGAATGGCAGCCCTGTCGAGGGGCTGCACGTATGCAAACGACAGACAAATGGGGTCAATGTTTTAATGGTGTGTCGTGGTTTTTATTTATGATAATTATCTTGTGTGCCATCTTTTGCACGAAGCAGGTGTAGTATTATAAAGAAAATGTGAGCTAAGGAAGTACGTACCCGTTGATATTCCGCTAATGAAACCTAAATGGAAATGGAACAAACCAACCAATCGTATGCCCCTAAAAGTATGCAGTGTTGCGTTACACAACGTAGCTAAAAAGCATTCGCAGTAGTTTGACAGGATTATTTAAGTGAAATTTCATTAGTTAATGTACACTGACCAATGCCAAATATTTGTGGGGGAAGGAGTGTCAAAATAGTTTCTAATCTATACATTAAAATTTTTAAGCGCAACACAAGATGTTGAATTATCTAAACTACAGTTAAGGGATATGCGATCATTTAGTTTTGCAATTAATATGCCCACAAATATCATTATGCAAAGATGAAATATGACACAATGTTGAAAAACACGGTTTAGAAAAAAAACATCATTCACATCTTCTTGTTACGAAATCTCGGTTTTCAACTAAAAGGGACAAGGGCAGACGAATCCTACCCTTTTATCTCCCAATTTATCCTTTCCCGGCTTCATCCCTCTCGCTCTATCGTTCTGTCTTCCTCCCTATTTACTCTCTCGCATTATGACCTGACAGCGTGTTGGGCACTCACGAGCTTCCAACAGATGGAGAGGTGAACAATTACCAAAAAAAACCTTATTTTAGCGTTCATTAGGACCCTTGCACACGATTGAATACACTTTTAACTATTTATAACTTGTTGGATAAAACAATACGCGATGCATACAGAAAAAGAAGAAAAAAAGGTTCAGTTATCACTCAAAACACACTTCCTGAACGTAGACTAATTCAAAAATGGTCTACGCACTAGTGATGGGTAAAAATGCCAAAAATCCAGAGTTGACTTCGATTCGGCGGATCTAGTGGTTTCATTTTGCCGGAGTTGGAATCGAGCTAACAATAGTCGGAGTCGGATTGGAGTCGTGGGTGCGCTCCATACAGCACATCACTACTACGCACGTTATGCCTTCAAACATTGTTAGCTTTCGGTCGTGGTCGTGTCAGTGGTAGACGGTAGGTAATCGAATTTCAATCACAGAAACATAATTAATCAACAACAATGTATTATCAACGTATATACGTGTTTTATAAGTAGAAAAAACAAAAGTAGCATCATTATACAGTACCTCAAATCACATATCTCTCAACCGCACTTTATCACACTCATCCAAACTGCATTCTACTGCGTCCTGAAACGAGGAATATAATGCAACGACTGCAACAATATTATTTTTCAATCATCAGCATCGTTACATGGTCGCTTCATTGCGGAACAATGTACGGAGGCACACTCAAAACAAATGAGACGCAAGCAGCTTGCGATACGTGGTATGTCACCAACCGCTCGTTTTCACCAACCGTCATCATTATATAAAAGAAAACATTATCATGTAATTTGTTTAAAATAAAATACCTTTTCCACTCCACATAATTCGTCCCTGTGCAGGAGAGCACCAACGCGGCGCGGGTTTTTATTCCACTCCATTTCATCCGTTCCTCGCTCCCACTAATGGATCAATTTTGCACATACGTACACCGTGCAACACTCTACCGGGCGCACCTAATCACACCATTAGCTCGGGGTTAATGGATAGCGTAATGGAATGTCGTGTCAGTGCGGTGCGACAAGCCGTGGCCACATTTTGTCATCTGTCGAAACTTAATCCCACGTACTCGTCTTGCTCGGAGCCTGGAAATGCGCACCCGCGACGCGCTAATGTTTTACCATCCGATTTTGAGGAAATGCTTCCGAAGCACCATTCCGTAGACGGGGATTACACGATCGCCCACGACATGACACGGCACACGATACCCGGTAATGGCGCCCAACGGAAAAGTGTGCTCTTTTACTCTCAGACACACGCACACATACATTGTGGTTGTAAGAAGGGGGAAAATGATTTTCAATAATCCGTCCCAAAGGCGAGGTTTTTGCTAAGAAGCGTTCGGGACGAAGGTTTGTGGCTGCTTTGTTCGTGGTTACGCTTTTCAGTTCATTTCTAGTTTTGTTATCTAAAAAACCCGATAGCTCATTGGTAGCAAGTCGATATCCTGTCCGTTCCGTTCCATTTGCTCCGTTTTCTGTGGTTCATTTTTAGCACTGATTCACTGGCACTGGGTGGACTGTGTCGTTTACTACGGGCGAGCTAAAAATACTGCCAAGACAGGTAAATAGGTAGGTGGTGGAGTTTGATGTAGCCGGCCCCCAGCATCCCGCCCCGTTGGTCATTGTGCTGTGAACTGATTGATGGTGTAATGTTTCATCTCTTATGTTCCCGACCGGAGACACACTAATGCCCACAGACGGAGAGTCTTTAAATATAATTTTCCTCTGAATTACGTTTGCACAAGAATTGGTCTTAAACTTTCCGACAAATGCCTATTGTGCTTCACTCCCAGCTCCACTCACTGTGTCATAAACCCAGTGCAAAGCTCGCTCGCTTTCCCACTGGATCCGTCTAATTGCTTCGTGCTTCACGCTCCAGCAACCACACCGCTCGTCACCGTCGTTGACGCAGACGCATCTCCGTTTCCGTTCCCAGTCTTGCGGTTTCAAGTGCCGACCAAACAACAACCTACCCCAACGGCGCAGATAACGCTATTGAGCACAATCTAATTACACCTCCTCCTCCTCCTCCTCCTCCTCCTCCTCTTTCTCCTCCTCCCTCCATTCCCACTACCCACTGTCTGCGTTCAGTTGTGTCGTGTGCGCGCCTGGAGTCGTTGGATGCAGGTCACACAGTAAACAGGTCATTTCCTTTGCCGAGAAGTTTATCTCACTTTTCGGGATCAACCGTACTGGCAGTTTGCAAGCGCTATCATCCCGATTGCATCCCGTACCCTCGATTTGCTTACACATTTCTCTATCGAGGACGCTACCGTGTGTAGGGGGATCTAAATCTTGTCACGACACGAAATCCTGACACTAAGACATTCCCCGCTCGGACGTGGGTAGAATTTGTGTCTTTGCATTTACTGCAAGGGCAAGCGAGCAAGGGAGGCGAGCTGGATAGTGAATGTTTAGCGAAAGCTGGCCGGGGAGGAATGGAGGTCAGTCAACCATTTAGGGATGCTGTGTTGGAATGGTGTAATCAAGCCGCACCGGCAGTGAATTATCTGATTAGATCAAGATGCTGAGAACAATCCAATCAACGTGTTGCTGGTGTGACACGGTGCTTAATAAATCTTGTCATGGGGGGGTAAAGGGGACAATGGTTAGTTGATCGTGCCGGTTCTGACAAATGCAGTATCGATTCGATGGAAGAAATCTAATGAATGTTTCTTCGTGGAAAACTGCGTACTAGGCTACACACTACGCTAGCTTGGTTGGTTTTAAGAGGAAGTAGATCGTCATTTAGCTGTAATTCAGTTCATTAATTTCCATAATTTCAATTGCTTTACCATGTGTCATGCTTTTTTGGTTGATCACTAACGCAATTGTGATTAAGGGAATAAAAATGAAATGTTAAACAGTTCAATATCCACTTGGAGCTCCGCCATGAAAATACATAAATAATTCAATTTCCAATCGTTCAGAATGCTACATTCTCGCGTGGGTTTCCCTGCGGGAAGGTTTGTTTGCGCTTTGACTGAAACGAACCTAACCGCAATGTCCTTGCTCAAAGGCAATTGATTCAAATAAGGAAAAAGCATAGAATGTCACATGCCGCTGCCTCAGTGCCAGTGAACGTGAACGTGAAATCGCACAAGCATAAACCTGCACAAACTACAAACCACCAGGCGCCTCCTTGGAAATTCATAATAATCTCAACCGCAGCGAACGCTACACTGTACCGAACGAACGAAAAAAAGGCATACAGCCAACCTGCCTAGTATGAATGCCGAGCTTCCAGATACTCGCAAACGGGGAAAGTTGAAATGTGTCTGCCCTTCAATTGTTTCCGTTCCATGCGCACCGGAACATTCCTCATCCGCTCCACCAGGCGTCTCCATGACCTTTCGTGCGTTTCTTTTTTCTGTAGCGAAAGGGAAGGAAAAATCGAGCAGGAAAGCAGGGGAGAAAGTTTTACAGCGTAAAAATGAAACTTTCGTAGTTAAACTTTAATGTAACAATCGAAACTGGAGGGCACGAGCAGAGGCCTGATTACTCGGTAAACGGTTTGCGCTAAGTTTTACGACCCCGTTTGGGGAGGAAATTAAACACAAAAGCAATGGGAGTGTGCTCTTGTTTTCAATGCTGTTTGAACCACTTTGTGCGATGGTAGATGATTATTGGAAGCTTTAGTGAAAATTGCTTTTTAAAGCGGTGCTGTTTGCAAAGCACACACATTCACACACACATTCATTCACATCGTTCGCCGCTTCCGTTCGTTTGCTACAATTTATTACAACCCGTACCAGTGAGCCCGCTCCGATCCCGGCGTGTGTTGGAAGGGTGTTGGAATCCGAAATTCGTATTCGAAATGTATAATGCATAATGCTCATAATGTAGCTTTATTAGCTACCCGCCACCATGTTCACGCGCACGTATACATGCACCCCCCCCCCATATTCAACCCTCTTTTCGGGAGCATCAAACGAGCGTGATGACGACGCGAGCGTGATAAAATCGGTGTCATGTTACAAATGGGTAATGCAATTACAACCATTCCTCCTCAGTCTGTTCTTTTTCCTGCCGTGCCACACAAACAAACACACACTTACACACGCTTATAATGCCACTACATCAAAGGATACCAAGAAGGCAAGCGTCAATTTGTTTCCACTTGAGCTGCTCGTAAGCAGCTGCTTGAAATACACACGACCATATGAACACACACATACAAATCTGACTCCCGACCGTACGAGAGTACCATTTGCTTGTTTGTTTCGTGCGCAGTTAAGCTGTGCCTTTTGGCTCTTGTGCACAGCAAATGGCAACCCGGGGCGAAAAAGGGATCAATTTTCATGTTGCGAAATCAACATCGAACCCTTTACTGTCGATACCCCCGGTCGGTGGGAATTGTGGTGGTGAGCAGAACAGAAAAAAAAGCAATGCAAAATCCCATACACGATCAATCTCGTGATTTGACAATAAAGATTGTTCCATGCCCATGCCAGCCCACCAGCTGGGAAATGGACAATCAAAGCTTTGATGACCCATTGGGTGCGTTTCCTCTAACCCTTCGCGTCAGCATGTGTGATTGGATTTTGAGTCCCAATTTTTTTTTTCGCTCCCCCCCCCCCAAACGAATCATCAACCCACTCAAAGGGTGCGAGGAATGTTTGTCCTGCGCCACAAACAAATGGCATCAAATTGTCCACAGGGGGGCAAGATTGATTTGGTAGAATTTCTACCCTGCCCAAAAGTATCCATTTTGTTGTGTCCACTTTTCACGCTACATATTCTTAGGAGGCATTCGGCATCTGTGACATACGCATCAGAGAAACCGGAATAAACTGCCCCAGTGGAATACTAATGATGAGTGTGACGCTCGCATGCTACAAGCACCGTGGAATTTCGAGAAATGGTTTTGACAGCATTCTCAAACCTATACTACGCAGCTAATCAAGCGAATCGTGTGTGTGTGTGTGTGAGTGTGAGGAAGGATCGTTAAAGCCTTAAAGCTGCGGCAACAAAAGCTCACCGCCATTCACCAGATGAGTGGGTAAGCAGTACGGAGAAATAAAATTATGATTGCAACTATCTCCCTTTTAATTCACATTATGCCGCTGATTCGTTATGCTGCCCAGTCCAATTTATCATCCAGCATGCTCATGTCTGTGCCGGTAAACGTAATGGACCTTTCCCCCATTCGATTGCACTCACAGTGTCGGTCCATAACGAAGAGGTCTACTTCGTTACGCAAAACCGTTAGCGAGAAGAACGCAAGCGAGGATCGAGCTCCCCAATAAAAAAAAAAAAACGATGGAGTAGCATTAACATAACGCCGTACCTCTGCCACGCCAACGAGGAGAGGATGCTTCACATATCGGGTCTGACCTTTTCACAAACACAGCCAAACGCAGCAACGGACCCCGCTGGTGCCGCTGCGCCGTGGTTGCGCAATCATTTGTTGCTGAATCGTATGTGGATTGCTGATGCTGTAATGAATGCAGTTTTTTTTTCTTTCACTCTATGCTGGCTGGCTCTGCTAAAAGTAACACCACAGATACACACATAGAATGGAGTAATTTATGGTGCAATGGAAGGGAAAGGTTATATGGTAGGTGAGAATTTACGATGGTGGTGAAGGATATTTATATGAATTAATTCGGGCACCTCTGTACCAATTTTGTATCGCCAGTTACTAGAGCTAGTGCGTATGGGAAGGATTATTAATGATGGCAGGTTTAAATAATCCAGGAAGGACACTCAGACAGAAAACAATGAATGGGTTTGGGGTTTTCGGTAGACATGTCAAACATTAAACTGCTGCTCAAACTCTAAATATTTGCTGCTAAAGAACCATTATTGGGGCGCTTCACCATTCTGGTCAGTTTTTTGTATGGAGTTTGACAGTTGGAGGCTGAAATCATATAAACACTCCATACAAAATCACACTTAAAACTAGCCTGCAATTTTCAGTCTAGATTATTCTAGCCTGAAAGTTAGAATAAGATTCGAGTACCTGCTCGAAAAATGGCAAAACAAGGTGGTGTTTACATTTATCCCAAGGTGCATTGAAGAGATCACGTGGTGGATTCTAGAATCAAAATGTATGTTGTCCAGATGGTCTCATAGCATGTTTTTTATAAACAAATTTGTATATCACTTTTTGACAGGATGGGTGAAAACTTTTATTCAAACAAGCTTTCTTGAGGCTTGACGAATACTCAAAACACCCTTAAAATCTTCATTCAGAAGCAGAAGCGATGAAAATCAGCCTTCCAAATTCATACACCTTGGGATAAGCCCACCTGTATATTATACTCACTTAGATAGCTGCTCGAATACTGCTATACAATGCAAACAGCTGACAGGGTTAAATTTCAGCCTGCGAACTTAAACCGGAAAGGACCCACTTAGTTATCTTTATTGAAGCCGTCATGTCATCACACGGTATTGTTGCTGAAGACTATCAGCAATGTAATGTTTGCTAATCTAAAACGTCTAATAGAATCTGTGCAAAGGACAGTGATTAAATAAAATAATTGTGAGTTTTTAAACTGTTTTTAAATCACCTCTGTTGAAACAGTTAAGATTGACAGACGATAGTAGAAATAGTTTTTTGAAGTATCGTTTAATATTTGTAGCCATTACTTTCTCCACAGCAATTAAGTAAATCATAGAATACATATTGGTACCAAAAACAGCATTGATTGCTTGCAGTCCTCAAAACTCCTCAATCGATTTAAATAATCTCTTCCAGGAATGAATAAAGTAATGTATTTAAAAAAGAAGCAGTCTTCCATTTCATTTCTTTCCCTCACACGGTAGAATGTAATAATCATTGCAAAAAACCCCTAACCACAAAACCAATTCAATTCGCATCCATAAACAGATCACCACCACCACACACCGATGGTGTACCGATTTGCCGATCCGATTCGCGGTGACGCGCTCCAGCGTAAATCTTGTCCAGCATTCTAAAACCCACCAAGTGATTGCGTTTTTATGTTTTGCTCTTCTTGCGCCGGCCTTTCCACTTCTGCATCGCCTGTCTCATCGCATCAACGCATCGCAAGCCAGCATGCCAATGGATGTGGATAGGAAACAGTTCCTATGCAGCGTTTCCGGTGCATAGAAAATAATATTTACACCGCACACGAGCGCACACGGTCGAAGCCGGAAGGAACGAAGCATTTGCATCGTACGAAGCAATCCCATGCCCGCCCTCAGGGGCTGTGCAGTAGTATGCAAATACCGGCTACTGAGCCGGCGTGTGTGTGTGTGTGTATGTGTAAAGGAATAGCAAATTTTCAAATTAGATAACTATGATTCGCTTCCAATGTGAAGGCATTCGTTTGCGTGCTGCGTTGATTGCAGACCGGGTGCGAAGGCGACAAGAGGATGCAATTGCTATGTGTTGATGCAAAATTCCGGGCGGGAGTAAAAATAGTTTCAATTTCAAATCGATCCATTACCTCCCCACAGCACACAACACTTCCATTTGCAAGGGTTTGGAGAAAATAAAAGTGCAAAATATTCATCATTCCCGAGCGGGAGTCCAGTCCAGGCTATCGCCCGACTTCAAAACGGGTCGATGAAACTGGTCGAGTTGAATGTGTTTGGAATGGAATACCTGTGGGAATGTGTTTCTCCGCACCGGTTTCAGCGAGTTCAACGTAACGTGTACCACACGGTTTGCCCGGAACCGGCCTTTGAAGATGGCCTACAGCAACCGATCAGCATGATCTCAGCCACTCGTACCGTGGAACCGTAGCAGTGTTGCAGAGTTATTTACAATTGGAAATGATTTTTTTTTATTGAAAGAGGTGGTAATAAAAAAAACATTCACAATAAGTCTTCCAGTGACGTTTCAGAATTTGTTACACAAATTATAGCAAGGTAATGGTTTTCTGTATGCTTATTGCATACTTTAAGGCGGAATTTTTCTGACCCTTAAGTTTTGCAACTCGTAACTCTAAAGCAATGTTTTTAAAGTATTTAAGTGGGATTTTTTGTCGGAAATCATTCGTATTTTATGGTTTTGTGAATCAAATTCTACTCTGAAATAAAAATGTCTTCTGAATTTCCTATTATAAGCACCGGAACCTATCATTACACTGTAACTTTTCGCGAAAAACAAATCCAAGAATCCAAAAAAAAAAACTTCCTCTTGGAACTTTTCGTTCTTGGCTCTTTTTCTGTCCCTTTCCTTCCCTATTAAAATAAACATTTTCTGACCTTCGCGCAGGTCCTCTGCCTCCATGACAGTAGGTACCGTCCGTGCGCGCTACAACCAGACCTAACCTCATCCATCATTCAAATGTGAACTTTGTCATGTCCGAGACGGGGCGGTGCGAATTTCCCCGGTGTGTCGTCCCACCCGAAGGTCGGCTTTGATGGTCGCCCCCTTGTACACACCTTGGCGGGTGGTTCGTTCTACTGTACAGAGAAGGAAGGAGAGAGAGGGTGAGAGAAAGAAAGCTTACTACGAATCCGAACCACCGGCTATGGTGTATGTGTGTGCGAGTGTGTGAGTGGGGGAGGTCATTGAATTAATAATTTAACACCATAACGACCTTCGTCTCACCATTTGTCTTGGAAATGAGTTTTGTGCAATGAGACCATTCGCAATTGCAATTGTTTTGTAGTTGGAAAAGGTTTGAGGGAAGCAAACGAACTTTTCACTTACTAATGATTGAAAGGGCGGCTTGCACTCCTTCAAAAAGGATTTTCATTTTTTTCACTCATCCACGGCTCTTCCCAGCTTCGTCGAAAGGTAGCTATTGAAGATGCGCCGATCGTTACAACAAATTGTTGCTAATTTATCACTCTTCCATCAGCAGGTGCCATTTTACCTGTGAAAAAACGTTCTACCGAGGCAAAACACGAAAGTCAAAAAAGCCGTCACAACAAGTACACGGTAAAGTCAGTCAACAGTCAGCCCTTATCGGTTGGTTTGCACCTTTGCAGAATGTCGGAAGAAACAGCCGCGATTATTGTGCGAAAAGGTCACCAGACGTAACCGATGCCGTACGATTACTGTTGACGGCGGTGCGTCTGACGGGTCGACGTACAATTTGTTTGGCAGCATAAACACATTCGTTTTGCGCGGGCTCGCATTTCCTTCATCACTCTTCGCATGTGAAAGGGTGAAAGTAAAAGAAAAAAAAACACACGGAGCGAGTTGATTGATCGTTCACAGGAAATCGCTCAGCGAAGGGAAATGCAGACACGCAGAATTCGTACGAGTGTGCCGTTGCGACGATGCGTAGGGAGTACGGAGTATTACGTTCTACCTTTTTGCTCAAAAACATTGCCTTGTGACGTTGTCAGCTTCGGTTTCGGATGCCTTTTGTCCATTTCATTACGCTAGTTGTTGGCAAAACAAAAGGAATGGAAACGTGTCGGATGTATGTAGCAATTCAACGATTAATTCCATGCGCACTTGTTCTCTCAATTACAGTTCTCCGCACACCCGTACGCTACTTGAATCCTTACAGGAGGTGGAATTAATATTTAATTTTTCTCCCAATGAACGCAAACCCTGGACGCACAGGTGCAGATCGATGGTATTGAAAATGGATTAAAATTACGGCAACCGTGGCATATAGCAAAACAGAAGTTATTGTTCTGTTATGTTCCCGTGCTGCAACTCTGCAATGGCTTTTTCAATTTCAATACAATCGTAAACACTTTGTAACGAGCAGCACATCAATACCTTTCGGATGTAGCGTTCACTAACTCAACGTTCATTTATTGCCATTTTGTCTGGTTTTTGTTGTTGTTGGATTTAAACTTTATTTGTAACATTATACGATACGTTCAATATGTCCGTAGCATGGTATGTTTGCTATTAATAGTGGTATCTGCCGAACGTTCTGTCACATGCATTAACTATATACCGTTTACAACAAATCTAGGCTCTTTTTTATGCACGTTTTTTGTGTGTGTACTTTAAACTAACAATTATAAATTAAAATTTGGGATGAAATAAAAATGTTTTCAGCTAATTATCCTGTTTGACTAAGCTGCGCGAGCAGCATCTGCACTGGCCGCACCACGTTTTGCGGTGCATTGTTTGTGATACAAAACATCGAAAGGTCCGTTTCATGTTCGATCATCAGCAACCACGGCAAACACCCGCTACCGCCCAAATTCACACTGTCTACAGCGCTACTGTGTGTGTGTGGTAGTAGATCTGCACTCAAAATACACTAAAGGTTGATGTTGCAACCAGACGCGCTAGCGCGTTTAGGCGAACAGGCATACACAGTACAGTACTTAAATGAGACAACACTTTAAAAACAAAGCACAATAAAGCTGTAGGATAACAGACAAGGGAAAGGGTGGAAAATACAAACTCTCGCCCGGCACACACGCACACACACTGCGACACACGCAGTGACAGCGAACACACGCGATGCACCTTTGACTGCTGCAGCTAATTCTTCACTTACACTCAGTACGGTAAACTGAATGCGAAGATTGCCGCTCCGGGAGTGTTGTTTGCCAATTGTGCGAGTGTGTGTGTGTGTGTGCATGTGGAGAGACGAGCGATAGAGGGTGGGGTGGGGTGATACTAAAGGCTGTGTTCTAGTGGGATGCAAGTTCATGTAGATGCAGAGCGGAGCGAAGAACGCCTTAATAAGCGTGGTTGGCGACGAACAGGCTGCCAGCACCGGCGGCACCCTCCACACCGCCGCCGTACTTGCCGAGGGCGGCATCGCTGTTGGCCTGTGAGGAGCACAGAAAAGAGGGAGAAAAAAGAAAGGGAGAAAATCATTTAGTAAGTTCAGTTCACATTTGGCTATTTAGGTAACATTTTCCTCCAAACAAAGTGCATCGATCGATGATGGTTTGCCGGTGAAAGCACATGAAGGCTCTAAACGAAACGAAACACTGCCCGCGAGTATACTCTCTAAATCTCGTTAAACAATGTCAAAACTGTCATGTGGCCAGCGTCCAGTGCGAACGAATTATTACATCACGGTCGCTGGCGCACTGTGTACACAACCCCAGACCCAGACCTGAACACTCTCTTCGCCCCATAAAAGTGCATCGCTGTACACGCCGGGTGGAACGTGATCTTTCATTCACGGGACTTCAAACTCCAAACATACACACACACACCCCTTGGCGGTTGAGTAAACACAGCTGAGCGCTACAAATTGATGGGTTCATCTACATACACGGCCACAGCCGCGCTGCCACGAGCCCGGAGCGTGCAAAATCGTGAACGATGCTAATGAACTGTTAAATGCATCCCGAAGCACGTGCTAAATAGCATCATTGTTCTGGCGTGTTTTTTTTTCTTCACACACGCCATCCACGGTTCGGTTGGTGTTGCCGAACGCGGATCCAAGAATTTATGGCCCACCGTCGATGGATTTTGATTCGTTTACTCTTTTCTCGGAATGGTCGAAATGATAGTACAAACTATTTATTGCACCCACCGGGTGTCAATCGATATGATCAACAGCTCTCTCTCTCTCTCACTCTCTCTCTCTTTAGCACCTATTACTACTGTAGGCCGGTTGTATCTAAACCAGACCTCCACAAACCTACAGAGAACAGGCCGATTCCCTCTCTCTCTCTCGGTGTATTTGTGACTGTATAGCCCACCTGTTTTGTGACCGATTCGGAATGTTCTGATGTGACAAGAACACAGCTCCGAATCACACCAACAAATTGCCACTCCACTCCTTGGCTGCTGCCCATCGAACGTTATGCAATTGGTCCGGGAGATCCGGAGGTGGCACACTGTTACCATTACACTACACCGATACACCTTGGCCCCCATTTGCCACGCACGCGCTCGTGGGCATTCGCAGCCTTCAGAACCTTTTAGTCTTGTTGCATGGGGTAAACCGTACGCTTAAACGCCCGCGTTTTGGGCCTTCCGGTTTTTTTTTCGGAAGAGGACGCCTCAAACCACAGACACACTGAGTGATTGGTGAGCCTGATCTCATAACCTGACAAAATGGGTCCAAATTCCATCCATCGTTGACAGAGAAGATAGGAAAACCACAAACATTTGATTACGACGAACATCGATGAGCAAGGCCACACAACACCCGCGAACCATTGGGAAGTTACTAAGAAGCCGCACAAGTCGCTCGATAAGGCGCCCTAAGCCTATCAGGAGGCCCTATTACACGCACGCAACTGTGTGACAAACACACTTCCGAAACAAGGTGATAAATCTGTCACGAAATTTGATATGTTTGTCGTGTTACTCTGTTTGGGAAGTCTTTCTGTTCCGCTCCAAAGCGGGTTGGGCCAGGTTGCTAGCGAATGTCGCTTCGTACCCGTGCCCGATTTGGTACCGCCAAAGGCTGCTGCTACCGTGTGGTGTTGAGATGATTGAATTTGTGCGCCTCATTTGCATAGCTCTTCGGCGCTCGGAGGTGTTTAAGTGTTGCCGCGGAGGTAGCGAAGCTGTGTGCAAGAAGCACTTTAACCCAAACCGACAAGCCCGCGTTCTTTACGTGCAATTTGATTGGTGTTTTATTGCGCTTAAATTATATACTATCCGATCGCGCTTAATAGCATTAAAGTGAGCAGCTTTATCTGTTATTATTGTTCACTGAGCGCAGGGAACAATGGGTTGCTTACCCAGGCGTGCCCTAATTTGCATTGTTACTGATAAGCGAGCTCCCGCACCGAGCGGGGCTACCGAACGTTCCCATTGAATCCTTTGCGTTCCTGTTGAGATTTGAGCCCCTTCTTTCTACCCTTCCCTTGTTCCACCACCGGCTTCTGGGTATCCTGGGGGTGGCACTACCGGGAAAGAAGAATAAAGCAGATTTATCTCCACTTTTACACGTCGCTGGTTAAATTAATTCCTGTCTTAATTCGTTTCATCATTGTTCATTTTATCCTGATGCTACCTTCTAGCTGGCCTTGTCTACCCAACCCCTGTGCTTGACTACTTCGACAAAACGGAACAGGATGTCTCACACCGCCGTCCGTCAAGGAACGACAAGCTACGCCCACTAATGATGGACCCTCCGAATGATGGACAGGGCAGGGTTAATGAATATTCAAACGTCCACCTCAGTTCCAGCAATGCTGTCCTTTCCCGAACAAGATCGCGAACGGAGTACTGTTTACTGTCTACTCTGGACCGGCATTGTACCGGAAGTGACCGCCGCGGGAGGTGCTCCAGCTACACCAACAGGCACAAAACAACGGCTTTCGAACGGTGTCATTTCGCGTTCTTGTGGTATGTTTGCTGCAAAGAACGATTGCGGACCGCACTGCACTCCAAACAAAGAGTCACTTTCATTTCACAATTCCCTCGCCGGGGAAGGTACGGGCTTCAGGGTGTCCGGTGTGGTTGCCGAGTGCAACCCCATTTATTGGATTCTCGGCCACCGGGAAGCACGCTCACTGTTCAATTTGCATTCAATTACAACCTCAAAGACGAACGCTAATAGCTTTGCGATGGGATCAGGACCAGCTTCATGTCAATTACTTGTTCACCCCGGGGGGGCACGGGGACGTGTCTGCGGACTAATTGGAAATCGAGCAGGGTGAATATGTGTATCTGATTTTTGGTTCTACTGTCCCGAGTGTGGGCATGATTTATGAACATTCCGAACGAGACCGAGGAGCTTCTATAAATGATCTAAAGAGGAGGGATTGAGCACGATTTGACACATGTAAATGTATATTAGCGTTACCCGTGCGGTCTTTCATTTGCATCATAATGGTTAGATACTCGGGAGAGTTAAACAACAAACTTCAGAACTCCAAATCCAAACCCAGAACGCATCTGGAAACGTTCCAGATATAGGGGACCTTGAAATATCTTGGCGCCACTGTGTGACATTAATACATAGGGAAACTGTGTTTGCTTGTTTTAAGAAGAAAAAAAAAAACGTTTCCTCACTGACGCACATGTCTGAGATTGGGTCTTTTAAAAACCCGTAATTCAAACGCAAAATAAAACCAAATACTCGACTGGGGAACAAGCAGAGACAGTGGGAAGATTTGCATCGTTTTTCGTTTGAACAGTTGCTCCATCATTGACGAACGACACGGTTGAAGGTGGTTTAGCAAGCAATGGTTAGGAAACGGGTGTGTGATTGATAAGCTTCCTTTCCATCAACATGGAACAAAGCAACAAAAAAAAAAACACTTCAAAAATATCAATTCCAAAAAGCCAGCAGCCTGTTTTCTTCAACCCTTGCAACAAAACAACACCACATGAGGGCGCCCTTACGGATGGTTGGCTCATCGACGGGCGCCAAACGTTATTAATGTCCTGAGCTGCTCCCCAAAAACACCAAAACGATTCCAAGTAAAAGTGTATGTGGGTAGTACAGGACGGAGCGGTTTCTCTCGGAATCCGTCCTTCACCCGCTCATCGATTGATCGATTGATCGATTCACTTAAATTGCTTAATTACTGCTAATAAAACACGAACACGAACACACACACACTCACATTCCTTAACGGTGCCGAAAACACGGCCCCGGTAACAAATGCATCCGAGAGAAGTGCGGGAGGCTTGCGCGGGAACAAAGCTAATGACCTTCTACTACCACTGAAGTATACACTGTATAGCATTCGTTGGCGAGCATTTGGATTTGTATCCGGCCGCCTTCGCTGTATTGTGGTAATGGTAATGTAAACTTCAAACTCGTACCCTTTCCAGCAGGCGGGAGGCGGTGTAGTATGGATTTTTAATGGCTACAACCTCGCTAGCCTTGAACTTGACACAAGACAACAGAAGCTATCGAAACGTTGTGCCAGGTTTTTCCCCACCTTTAAATAAATCAAATATTTAGCAGTAGCTCGCTCGTTTCGAACCGAGACCGAACGGAGAACCGTTACCGAGAACGGAACTGTTGCCAAACGGTTTCCCAGCACCTCCAAAAAGGAATATCTAACCGCGCACACAGCGGAGACCCCGGTGTGCCAAGACGGCGTCGGAACAAACGATGTGGTTTAATTAGTGCGGGCTACCGCCCTGGCATGTTTTGGGAGGGTTTTTTTTTTTGGAAAAGTTAGCTTTTTCCACTGCTCACACCGAGTGTGTCTTGCCATAACAAGAACTACCGGTGGCCCAAGAACGGCGATGATTAATGAGCGGTTGGTCGGTCGGTCGGTCGGTCGGACGGCTGGTGTCTGAGGTACCATTTCCACAACCCAAAAATAGGAAGCAAACGAGCCGAAGCTCACAACATATCCCGGAGCAGGGTTGCGACAGTGCTACTGTAACATCGGTTGGCAAAGAAAAGCCTTACTCCAAAGGCAAGGGAAAACCTTATCCCCCGTTGGATGGTTGTACAGCTGCTTCCGAAATAATGTTGAAACAACTTGCTACACCACTTGCAATGCTGGGAATTGGGGAAGGATTGAGGCGCCCGGCTCTTGTTGTTACCGAGTTGAACACACTTCAACCGTTGTCCTTACAAGGTTCTACCCACACACAGACACAGAGAAAAACATTCTTCCTCTTTGCGGCTAGCGTGGGGCACAAAAAATACATCCCTTGTGGTGTGTACTTCCTCCCTAACACGCTGTATTATCGTTTGTCATCATCATCATCATCGTCGTCGTCGTCTTCACCATTATCATCGTCACCATTACCGGTGTACATTGAATTATCGCAGGCTCTGCCGTCTTGACAATGGGGAGGAGGGTCCACACTTTTGGAGACACTTTTGATTGCCCGCCCACCCATCACTCAATCCACTTGTCGGCCGTCTATTATAGAGGGCGAGTGCAGGAGGTCTGGTGATGGTAAACATCTACCGCGAGCCAGTAAACGCGACGCGCGGTGTATAAATTAATTGCCATCATCGCTAACGATCATCGCTTTGGTTCGAGCACCGACAGGTAGGCCACAATCACATTAAGACGGGCCACCGGTTCCTAACACAGGCAAAAGGGAATGGTGTCTTTTTCCTGCCTTTCTTCGATGTCTACGGCGGTGAAATGTAAATATTTCTCCAGCGTTACAATTAGAAAGCCATTGTCTGCTGTGTAGACAGGCTGGGTTGGATGTGCAACAACGGCAGCGCGGTTTGCTGCCAATTTATAACAATCAACCGAGAAGCACTTTCATTTTTAGCTCCACTCCTCATTCCCTTTCCCGGTCCGGTGCGGGGGTGCCGATCGTTTTAAACTTCTGGAATGGAATTTGATGCGAATCTATTTACACGCCAGCGGTGAAGGGAGATAATCTGACGAGCGGTTTATGCTAAACGGCAACAGTCATAATAAATAGGGGAGATATTATTTACACTCAAAGGGGGCTACTGTAAATGTTGTAGGAACAAATGGATTAGAAGCAGCATTTCGATCGTTGTTGTCAGTGTGGTAGGTGTAGTAGAGATTTGCAGTAGAAACGAGCTTCTATTCAAGTCTGTTCCGGATTTAGGTGGCCCTAAGCTTACTCATTTTGTCCACAAAATGGAACAGTTTTACTAAATGTGATAGTAGTCAAATAAAATCATATTCGATGCCTGGAAGGATGCTACAAAATAATAAAATTAGTAGATAAAATCACTGACACTAACCCAAAATTAACCATGCTTTGTGGGAATCTTGACCTTAAAACGGAATATCTGACTCAAGTAGGTATTCGAGTTGTGCTGATCGCTTACACAATACCACGAACACAATAACCGTGTAAATTTAACAATAAACTGTACTCTCTGCTTTCGAGTAAAAAAACGTTGATTTACGAGAATTCGATGGTACACAGTTTCCCAATTTGAAATATCTCTTTGAGAAAACTGTTCTGATTTAACCCATCAATTAGCAATTACGCAAAAACAATTGCTCTTAAATTACAAAAAAAAAGGAACATTAATGACAGAATTGTATGAACAAATGTTGCACTAAAGCTATCAAATGTAGTCAAAATTACTTATTGATAAAATGTACAGCGTCTTCCGAGAGCATCAACCGTTTATCCCGAGCACCGACTATAACTGTTTACCGTCTTAACAGTTGAGATTGAAAATGAAGCTTTGAGATCATATTTGCAGTTCAAACAGTTCAAAAGTATATCTTGATTAGAAGAAGATTACTCTCTAAGGTTGAGAGCATCTGGAACAACTGGAGCAATTTGACGGTTTTGTCATATGTCTATCATTAGGATTCCTTTCCCTATTGATTTATCATAATATTGCTAATATCGATTGAATGATTTATAAAACGAATGGTGAAATAATTTCTCCCTAGTAAAGCTTACAAACTAAAGAAAAGCAGTAAACAAACACAGAAAAGCAGCTAGAAGAAAAGGAAAGAAAACAAAATAAAGCAAAATCCATGCAGTCGCTCGCCGCATCCGAGCGCGCATGCCGTGCGTTTCCGTTGCGGTCTAGGCGGCATTCTCTTCAGGCAAACGAATTTATTTCATCAACACTTTTACTTTCCAATGGCTACAGCTGGTCTTCTTCTTATTCTTCTTCTTTCCGTTCGCTTAGTGACTTTGAACGGGCGCTGCAGCTCGCTCGAGGACTATCCCCTCTTCCCTGCTGTGCCGGGCGCGTGTTGTGTTCGAATTTATTGGTTTGCTTTTATTATTTGCGGGATCCAATTTATTTACTTCTACGTTTGATATAACTTCACGCCCAGCATGGAGGGTGTCCCCCGCGATGCTGCGCGAGATGGCTGGCACTGTAACACACACACACACACACACACCCACCCTGCACGGTACTGGATGAGGGATCGAGGGGTTTGAAATCAATCCGGTTGCGTTGTTTAGCCGGTTGTAATTGATTACAACCCAAAACCCCCAAATCCCCCTTTGTACTCCGCCGGGTGGGTGTGTCCGCAGGCCCACTGATACAAAAACATACCACATACTGTAATGTTAACACATCGACACATATGATTAGGAACAATTGTAGCGTGTACTGTTACGTACGGTTTAAACGGGTAGTGTATTACTAAAAAAACGTTAAACACACTTTTAGGGAGGGGAAACAGTTAAAAAAGTAACAGTTTTGTTGCGTTTTTTAAATGTACAAATTAACAAACGAGACTCATATCAATATAAAACACAACTTTAAAAAGAAAAACATTCAACAACGCCATCTAAATGTTTGTGTACGTGTCCTGTGTAGTGTTTTGTTGGTTTTTTTTTTTTTTTGGTGATATGTGTAAAAAAAACGAATTTGACGAAGAATTGAATCCTCCCGACGTAAGGATTCACCGATAGTGTGTGTGTTTGAGACGACAAAAGTGTCCTGCACGGTTCGCTTCAAAAATATTGAGTCCCTCGTTCTCTCTCCAATCTCTACGCTCTCTCTCTCTTGCTCTCATTTGCTGGAATGCCGATGATCGTTTTCATTAAAGCTAGCTTATCCATTGAGTGTCCGCGCGGTGTCGGAGTTTTGCTGCGCGTGCCATCCATGCCTCTCGATCGTGCGGTGTCGGGCGAGAACCGTCGGGTGAGCATACGCAGCAAGGGAGAGATGGCAGGTTTCCTTTTCTCTCCCTTTCCTCTAGTAAGCGTGGGACTTCACGAACAAGCTAGCGTTTGCGGCGTACGAGGGAATCGAACCGGGGACATACTTTGCCTGTGCAGCCAATCCGTTTGCCTGTGAAGATGGGTTTTGCGAAGGGCAAGGTGCAGAGTTTTTGGAGTTTTGTTTCAATTAGAAAAAGTGTATCATAGTTGTACGGTGTGTAAGTGAGTAAGTATAAAGTGCAGAAGCAGCTACGATGTTAGTGTTAGTGTTAGTTAACCGAGCACACAGAGCGACACAGAAGGGTTACGAGCACAGAACACAGAAAGCGCATGCAGAACAGCAACACAAGCAACATGGTTTCGCTCCCAACCGTTTGGGAGCCGTTGGTGACCACCAGCTAAAGCTGCTGATGCTGTCCCTATTCCACTGTCATTGCGATTCCACCCGGCTGCCGATAAATCAGACCACATCAAAACGCCTCCACAGCAACCGCCGACGGCAACCACGACCACCACAGTCCACATTCTTAAGCTGATTGGCAGGCGGCAGAGCGGACCGAGCCGCCGTGTACGTGTACGGGTGTGTGCTTGCGTATGTGTACGATATCCAACGAAGGCGAAGGTCGCCACCGACCCGTGCTTCGTATTAGGAAGGACGTTTCGTAGGTGCCCCAGATGACGAGCACCACTAAATAGCGATGATGATGATGATGATGATGATGGTGACTGCATTGCTCCACAACCGCCATCAGCCGCGAGTCAGGTAACGTGAGACCGCCGAACAATGACCGTCACCAGCAACCACACAATGGCACAATTCGTCGTGACGGCACTATTAAGTGTGGCTGTGCCATTGAACTTCACCGCGGCAGCATGACATCAGGCACATGTCCATATTATGTCACAGCCATCCGGCAGTCCCGGCAGTCCCGATTGAAAGTTGTCCTAGCTTTCTTTGGCGCAAACTATCATTTGTCCGAGCGCGACACGACCGACCGGGGTCGTTGATTGGCACTGACTTTTCGGCAAAGGGCTATTGAACTTGACCACCAAAGTGTGCCTGTGTGGACAACGCTATATGCAGGCCACTCAAACACAGGTTCAAGGGTACGGGGTTCGCTTTCCCGTGGGTTTAGTAGCAATGCTAGCAGCTTCCAAGGCTTCGGTACAGGTGCACGAAGCCAGCGGAAACACCCGATGAGGTCACCCCGTTTCCGGGAGTGGGTGGCAAGAATGCATCACTTTTGCGCATAGAATAGGAAGACGGCTAGTGGGTGGTGCCACCAGGAGCCGGCAAGCTTATTATGGGCAATTTGAAGCGACATTAAAAATGAAATAAGTGAAGCCATTAAACGGAATATGGCGAAAGTGGTCCGCGCGCTCCGCGCTGGGTCGATTAATTCGCCTTTTGCCTACGCGCGCGTTGATTCTTTCCCACAAACGAGCGGGAGAAAATGTGCATGCCAAACCAGACCAAGACGATTTGCTTGTCGTCTGCAGAGATCGTTACTACGGCTACTTTTACTACTACTACTTCCCTTTCTAAAACGGAGATTCTACACTGTTCTTTATGCGAGCTTATACGCTCCGCTGCAGACGGCAGCGTGGGGCGAAGCTAGACTAGAAGTGCAGCAAACTGCAACTTTGCCCCTTCCCTCTGCCAGCACAACGTCGACGTCGGGTGGTTGAGTATAATGATGGATAAATTATGACAAGCGAGCTCACCCCGCCGTCATAAGTGTTGCATAGTAACACGCATAACGCAGTAACATTGCAAGACTCGATCAGAGTACACATTGAGTGAATAAAGACGATTCCATTCTGAACTAAGGAATAAAGCAGTTGTGTTTTTCTCAAGATATATTCCCTGCGACATATCATTTTGGCGACGAGGATTATTACTGAACCCGGAACCCGAAGCTCACGAGATTCTGAAGCTAACGAGAATTAGCGTCAAGGATGAACAATGAAAACCTTGAAACCGTTATCAACCAAATGGCTCAACTTCTTCAACAGATGGCTGCTTTTAAAACTAGAAGTCCTGACGAAATCCTTGAATCTTTATCGAAAACCATCGAGGAGTTTCGTTTCGATGAAGAAAACAACATCACTTTTGAAAAATGGTATGTACGTTTCAAAGACCTTTTTCAAAACGATGCCAGCAGTTTGAATGACGAGGCGAAAGTGCGACTTTTGCTGAGGAAGCTGGAAACGTCCGCTCACAGCCGGTATGTGAATTACATTCTTCCGAAGCAACCGCATGAAAATTCGTTTGAAGAAACCGTCAATATTCTCAAAAAAATCTTCGGAAAGCAATATTCGGTGTTCCACAAAAGGTACCAGTGCTTGCAGATAGTGAAATCTGCATTAGAAGATATCATCACTTACGGCGGAAGAGTGAATAAGGCATGCGAGGATTCTGAGTTCGAGAATTTGAAATTAGACGATTTCAAATGTCTAATTTTCATTTGCGGACTGCAAGCTCCGGAATTCTCGGATATCAGAGCAAGACTGCTATCTCGAATAGAAAACGCGACGCCGGAGGCTAAAGTGAACATTCAAACACTAATGGCAGAATTTCAACGGCTTATCAATCTGAAAGCGGATACAACGATGATCGAAAATCAATCAAGATCGAAGCATTCCGTGCATGCAGTTTCAGAGAAGAAACCGTATCGTTTGCCACAGCCTTCCCGATTCGACAATTCAAAAGATCAGCGTCAACCGAAATCAGATTCGAATACTGTCCCTCGTACTCCTTGTTGGCAATGTGGAAAAATGCATTTTGTACGGGATTGCAATTTTACAGATCATCTCTGCAAAGTGTGCAAAAATGTAGGCCACAAGGAAGGTTACTGTAAAGCCATGAGATCAAAATCTTCAAACAACAACACATATCAAAAGAGTGAGAAGAATCAAAATCAAAATCAAAAGAAATCTCAGGGAATTTTCGTTAATCATGTCACGAAAAACACTGCTAAAAGGAAATTTATCTCTATCATAATCAATGGCATAACTACATCACTCCAACTGGACACCGCAAGTGACATAACAGTTATTTCTAAAACAACATGGCAACATTTGGGTCAACCGAAACTTTCTCAAGCATCCATTGAAGCATCGAATGCATCGGGAGAACAACTCAAGCTTATCGGTGAATTCGAATGCGAGGTTATCCTTAATGCGATTACAGAGAAATGTGTTTGTTTTGTTACATCATCACCAGTCCTAAATGTTATAGGTATAGATTGGATAGATAGGTTTAATCTATGGGCAATTCCCTTCGATGTACTGTGTAAGAAAGTTTCATCAGCATGTCCAAAGGATCGAATAGTACAGCTTCAATCGAAATATCCAACAGTTTTCGATGATTCGCTTGGACATTGCACAAAAACGAAGGTGAAACTGTTTCTGAAGCCCAATGTAAAACCAGTTTTCTGTCCAAAACGACCAGTACCATTCAATACTATCGCTCTTGTGGATGCGGAACTATCAAGACTACAATCACTAGGCATCATCACACCAATAGACTTTTCGGAGTGGGCTGCTCCGATAGTAGCCATTCGCAAGCCTAATGGTAAAGTTCGAATTTGTGCGGATTATTCGACGGGGCTTAACGAAGCTTTAGAGTCAAATCATTATCCTCTACCTACTCCTGAAGAAATTTTTGCACAGTTGAACGGAAGTGTTGTATTCAGCATAGTCGATTTGTCCGATGCATACCTACAAGTAGAAGTAGAAGACGAATCTAAACACCTTCTTACGATCAACACACATAGAGGTCTTTTTCAGTTCAACCGTCTCGCACCGGGAGTCAAATCAGCACCTGGAGCTTTTCAAAGACTAGTTGACGGTATGATTGCTGACATTCCTGGCGTTAGAACATTTCTAGATGATGCTATAATTTTCGGTAAAACTTGGGAGGCACACAAGCAATCATTAGACACATTTCTTCAGCGTTTAAAAGAATATGGCTTCCACGTCAAGCTGGAAAAATGTCATTTCTATCAAACTGAAATTGTCTATTTGGGGCATGTGGTAGATCGCAACGGCATACGTCCTGACCCAGAGAAGCTGAAAACCATCGCATCTATTCCAGCACCAACGAACATTTCCGAATTAAGATCGTTCTTAGGAGCTGTGAATTTCTACGGCCGATTTGTGAGAAACATGCATGAACTCAGACACCCGTTAGATCAATTGCTAAAGAAGGATACGAAGTGGAAGTGGAATTCGGATTGTCAGACATCGTTCGAAAAATTCAAGAAAGTACTGCAATCTGACTTACTGTTGACACATTATGATCCGAATCTTCCTATCATCGTTGCAGCAGATGCGTCTAGCACCGGCGTTGGCGCAGTCATTTTTCATAAATTTCCGAACGGATATTTGAAAGCCATTCAACATGCTTCAAGAACATTAACGTCTGCAGAACAAGGCTACGGACAACCGGAAAAAGAAGCTCTGGCTCTTACTTATGGGGTAACCAAATTTCATAAGTACTTACTTGGTCGGAAATTTACTCTTTTAACCGATCATAAGCCTTTACTATCCATATTTGGTTCAAAAAAGGGAATTCCTTTGCACACAGCAAACCGACTCCAACGGTGGGCATTGATGTTATTAAACTACGATTTTACCATCGAATATGTTTCAACCACCGAGTTTGGGTGCGCTGACATGCTATCAAGGCTAATCGACCGTTGCAAGCAACCAGAGGAAGATTACGTTATAGCTTCGATTTCACTTGAAGAGGATATTCAAAACGTCATGCACGAATCATTGAAACAAGTACCAGTATCATTTGCTGACATTCAAAAAGCAACAAGATTGGACGAAACACTGCAAGCTGTTTTGAAATTCATCCGGGAAGGCTGGCCGAACGAAGCGTCGTCAATCAAAAATCAAGACATTCGTTCGTATTACACACGAAAAGAATCGTTAACGCATGTAGATGGATGTATCTTGTTTCACAACAGAGTTGTTGTTCCAAACATTTACAGGAAAAAGGTACTTCAACAATTCCATCGCGGTCATCCTGGAATGGTGCGAATGAAATCCATTTCTCGAAGTTTCGTTTTCTGGCCGGGAATGGATGTCGATATCGAAAACTTTGTCCGGCGTTGTACTTCATGTTGCACTGCTGGCAAAGCACCAATCAAAGAAACACCTGAATCTTGGCCTGTGCCGGAAAAGCCATGGTTACGGGTACACGTGGACTATGCCGGTCCTGTAGATGGCGTGTATTTTTTGGTTGTAGTTGATCCATACACAAAATGGCCAGAAGTATATGCAACCAAAACTACAACAGCAAAGACAACTATCAAGTTTTTAACGCAATCATTCGCAACGTTTGGTGTTCCAGAAACTATAGTCTCTGATAATGGTACCCAGTTCACCAGCTTTGAATTCCAAGCATTTTGCAAACAATTGGGTATTTGTCACATCCGTACTGCACCATACCATCCGCAGTCAAACGGTTTGGCAGAACGTTTCGTGGACACACTAAAGCGTACATTGCGAAAAATTCGAGCAGGAGGAGAGACTTTAGATGAAGCTTTGCAGACTTTTTTGCAAGTTTATCGAACCACACCTACACCAGATAAGTCTCCAGCTGAATTGATGTTTCAGCGGCCTATTCGAACAGTTCAGTCATTATTACTACCTCCAGTTTCACGGTCACGAAATGAAAAGCCAGAAGCTGGTAGAAAATTCTTCGATCCTGGAGAAGCGGTTTATGCCCAAGTCCACCGCAATAATTCCTGGGAGTGGAAACCGGCATCAATAGTCGAACGAGTCGGTAGAGTGAATTACAACGTGTTTTTGGAAGACAACCAGCGAATTATTCGCTCACATGCAAATCAACTGAAGAAGCGTCTACAGGAGGAAACATCGTGTGGAAATAGAAATTGTCACGACACTGGAAATTTGTTAACTATTTTCTTTGACGAATTTGAATTGGGAACTCCACAGGCAGTTGAAAACTCAATTGAAATGACTGAACAAGAACATTACTATTCAGCTGATGAAGAGTCCGCTGAAGAAATTGAAGGAGAAAATTGGCAAACATCATCGTCCACAGTTACTACTCAAGCCACTCCACCAATGCCTGCATCTTCTGCTCAACCCGTGAAAGCGGAAAGACCTCGAAGAATTCGTAGGCCACCAGCCAGGTTTGAACCGTATTGGTGAATTAAGGGGGGAGATGTTGCATAGTAACACGCATAACGCAGTAACATTGCAAGACTCGATCAGAGTACACATTGAGTGAATAAAGACGATTCCATTCTGAACTAAGGAATAAAGCAGTTGTGTTTTTCTCAAGATATATTCCCTGCGACATATCAATAAGGGAAATAAACGGAACGTCGTCTAATCGCTGCCACCCCGACGCTTTTATTCGCTTGCGATGCGTCACATACAAAAAAAAAGCCGGCAATGGCAGGGAGAGAAAACCCATAGAAAGCAGATCGATAGTGGCGTCTGCCAACCAAAACCCAGACAACGGCCGGGGCTGAGGTGGTCGCGAGCGGCCACCCACCTCGTCGTCGTATGACATCAACCGAGGCGTGTCGTAAATAAATGATGAGCCCGCGTGAAGCAACAACAATAACAAAAAAGCGCCATCGCACGGTGTTTGTTACAGAAATATATATATCATCGATTGACAGGGAAAGCGATCCTATCGATCGATCCGACTATCCGAAGCGGAAATGGGTGAGTGGGTGAGCGAGTAACACATACACACACACACACACGTACACAAAACCAAACCAACATTCCGACAAATAAACAACAAGTACGATGCAAACATCCATTTGATTGATTGCGCGTTACCGTTACCGGGACCGCCGGACACTGCCAAACGGTTTTGGGAAATTGCCAACCCACGGTGCACGGCAATAAGTAATTAATTGCTCTACGCTTGCAATCACTTTGCATTCCCGGCTCGGTTAAGATGAACCCTTTTGGAATTGGGAAACCTGTTCCATGCCCTCGTGAAAACAACACTTTTTTGGGGGGGGACAAACACAACAGGACATTCACGACAAACCCCACCCCGGGGGACGATACAATCACCATCGATGCAGTTTGTTTCCCGTGCTATCCCGTCACCATTATGGTACCGTTGTATACAAAGGAAAAACCCCCAGACACCAAGCTTACCTTGGCGCGCTTGATCAGCTCCTCCTGGGCGGCCTTCACGTTCTCCTTCTTGCCGCCCCAGGCGCGCAGCACCGAGGCCTGCAGGGCGCGACCGTACGAGAAGGTCAGGGCCCACGGTCTCAGCAGCGGCACCTGGTTGATGGCGCTCAGGTTCACGGACGCCTCCTCCTCGGACTGGCCGCCCGACAGGAAGGTGACGCCGGGCACGGCGGCCGGCACGGTGCGGCGCAGTGCGGTCACGGTGGCGAGCGCAATCTCCTGGGCGGTCGGCTTCTTGGCGCAGCTCTGGCCGGCCGTCACCATGTTCGGCTTCAGCAGCGTACCCTCCAGGTAGACGTGATGGTCGTTCAGCGCCTTGTAGACGGCGGCCAGCACCGTTTCGGTCACCTTCTGGCAACGCTCCAGATCGTGATCACCGTCCGGGAGGATCTGGGGGAATGGAACCGAATCGAATTTCGTTAGCGAGAAAGATCTAACTGGGGGGGGGGGGAAGCGTCACTGTCACTGTACCTCCGGCTCGACGATCGGGACGATGCGCTGCGACTGGCAGATGGAGGCGTAGCGGGCCAGCACGTTCGCGTTCTCCAGGATGGACTGGTAGCTCGGCGTGTTCTTGCCGATCTTCAGCACGCAACGCCACTTGGCGAAGTCGCAACCGTCCTTCTTGTACTGGGCGCAACGGGCCGCGAGATCGTCCAGACCTGCAAATGGAACCGAATCGAAACAAAGCAACGAAGATGTGATTAGTGCGCGTGTTGCGCTGGGAACAGATAACGAATTCAATTTGTTGCCATTTTTCAGCACTCAACCGTCCCGCACCAGTGAGTGTGACATAATCCGATAAGTAAGAGTAAGCGAGTTGGACTGTAAGGAGCAATCTTGGAAGCACTTTTCCTTGCTGCAAAGGCCATTTAGAGGTCTATTCTTTCCACTGCTCCACTGCTTCCTGTACAGTAATCCGATTTGCCATCTCCACTAGCAGGATTCCGTATCCAATGCAACCACATTCGCAAACAACAGCCCTCGGCAATCGGCACTCGCGGAAGCCAGAAGTGTATCGGTTTTATTTCCTCCCATGAAAACGAAAAGAAGACTCTGCGCGGAGTGGAAATTCAGGGACATAAAAATGCACATCCATCCCATTCGAGCTCAACCAGCTGTCTGTCGTCGTTTGATTGCGCGAAAATAAACGATGACTTTCAACACGCTTCCCTCGGCAACACGCCACAACCATCCTCGGGGGACTTCAGAAAACCTCAATAAAAAAAATGCTCACAACAAACAGAGTGCGAGAAGATTTTACTGTCATAAAAATCCTACCCTCATTTCCACAGAAGCGAATGAGGACTGCCATCAGTGTGTTGCATTGACCCAGTTAGCCAAAGAGGTCTGCCCTGCGCCAGTGGGATTAATTGTTTGTGCGAGCGAGCCAGAGCAAATAAACTTGAGGACGGAATAAAATAAGTCTAAAGAAGTACAAATTTCCTCGCCTACAGTCAAGCGTTCCTGCCGTTACACCATCAACAGCAGCTGAGCGGCTCTCGTCACTTCTTAATTGAAATTTGGCCCTACACTCCAGTTGGAGTAGACTGTCTACTACAGTTGCACTATACAGTTTTAATCCTTTTTCTCAATGGGTGATGCATTTCGTCCCTTTCTACAGTCGGTCCAGTTCCAGGACTTGCAGGAAAAGTAAACCTCTTTACTCTTTGCAAGTGGTTCAGGGAAATAAAGGGGATTCATGTCGTAAGCAGCAGCAGCGCAACAGTTAAAAACGGGAAAGAAACAGGCAAGAAACAACTTCGGTAAGCTTGCTTTGCAACTTCTCAGGCCCTTAGCTCCTAACTTCCCCTCGCCGAAGCAATAAACGTGACACCGTGTGGTCCACTTTCCTTCACAAAACTGTTACACCAATCCATTGCTCGATTGGTGACGCTTGAGACGCAATTTTCCCGCTCGCCGCGCAACCAACCAACCAGCCAGGGCAGTGCATCAAGAAATTCCCCTTTAATTAACCCATTTCCACTTCCACTTGGCGCAATTGCGCTCCAGCGGAAAAACGGGGACTGATGGAACGTGTCTCTGGTGGGAGACGACGCACCCGCCCAGCTGCTTGCACAACACACCCTGACCTAAATCAAGCCCACAGGTTTCCTTCTTCAGATAGTTTTCCTTCCCCTTTGGGCCGCACTGTTGATTTAGCGCGCACACACCCATCGCGATGGTCAGCGAACTGGAAAAACAAGGATTCTCAGTTCGCAATAAAGTAAGTGTGGGTAAAGGACGCTTCCATTTGCGCGTTTTCTCGGTCTTTTTAGCGTCTTTTTTTCCTTCCTTTCATTAAACGCACCTACACGTTTTCCACTCAAGTGGAAACTAGCACTGGGCGGAAGTGGGTTGGCTACTCTCTTATTTACTCACTTAGTAGATGTTTTGTTTTGCCCGCTGTTTCAACACAGAATGTCCCTCCGTGAGGACGCGTGGAGCTTGTTGGTGTTTGTGTGTGTGTGTCACTATCAAAACAACTTCCTTCCAGGCGAGTGTGTGGGCTAGCGACAAACTGCCACCCATTCATCTTAATTAAATACAACTACACCCGGACCCGTGCACATGCCACTATGTTCGTTCGCCACGTGGACCAGCCAGCAGGGACGGCCTGGTCGGCGACGCAACACAGTGGCAAGGATGCCTTAATTAACTCTTTCTCACTGCGCACAACTGCATCTTTCTCGTCTGGTGGCAAGCCGTATAATCACTACCACAAACGACAAACCAGGGGACAAACGTTGCACCGTGTCTCGTCCAAGGGGAGACCCACTCCACCTGACATTGGCATTTTTTGTTTTTTACTTCTCAACTTACCCTGGGTGGTGCATTCGCCCTCCGAGCCCATCAGATCGACGACACCCTTGTCGACCTTGATGCCGGCCAGAATGCCCTTGCTCGCCAGCAGCTTGGCCAGCGGAGTGCCATCGTCACCCTTCTGGTAGAGGGTTTCGTGGAACAGGATCACGCCGGAGATGTGCTCCTGCAGGCGCTGGTCAGCGGTGAACAGCAGCTGGCGGTACTGGCGGCGGTTGTCTTCGTTGTTCTCAACGCCGATATCCTGCAAATAACAGTTGAAAAAAAAAAGGTTAAGCACTGCACCGCGGGAAACCCTGCACTGCATCACTACTTACAGCGAAACGCTTGCCACAGGTGGCCGTGGACTCGTCGGCGGCCAAAATACCCTTACCGGGGGCAACAATCTGCTTGGCGATGCGGGCCAGCTCCTCCTGAATCTCCTTTGGTGGGTAGTTGAAGTAGGTGGTCATGATGCTTGAGGTAAGTTTGGTGGCGGTAGTGTTCAAGCTGTAATGAGAAAAACGTGACAAATAATTAACGTGTGTTTTTAACGAGCGTTTTAAATTGTATTTCTTTTCTACAGGTAAGAGTGCAAGGGAGAGAGCGAAGCAGAGTGACGATAATAAAGTGATAGAACGAGAGAAAGTGACCTTTGTATCGAAACAAAAGCGCTCTCTATGGGTAACATTTTGAATCATTGCATCATTTCCTGCAGATGGCGCTACCGCCCGTTAAGCGAAGACATCAACCCGACAGAATGAAGCGCCACCTGTACTCTCCCATTCCAACCACAAACTCCGTCCGGTACGCATTACGCCGCATGCGACTATCATTTCGTCATTGTTGACTTGGCTTCTCCAACATGTTCGTTCTTGCTTCTGCCGGATTCTTTGCTTCTGATAATTGTGCCCCCCTCCTATCGACTGTTTTTACTATCGACTGGCGTGCCCTCAACAAGCATGATAAGGCGGACCGTGTCGATCGGGGCTTAGAACCGTTTGTTTTGTTGCCAACGGCAACATCACACACTCACGAAGGGGAGAATAGGATTATCATCACCGTCTTCGGAATACGGCCCTTGATGGCCAGACGACAGACGAGCCTCCGCTCTGTGCGCATCAAACGCACGCAACTGGAAACCGTTTGACTGATAATTAAGTAAGTGAAGCGCCTCGTTTTGTGAACCCAGGAAAACATGCCCGTCAACAAAAGGTCACCCCAGAGGTCATTATCAGGGGCAACGAGAACGACACAACACGGGCGAGACGCTTGTTGGTATGAGTGTACGCTTTCCAGCGCAATGCGCATTGATTTTTAACATTTCAGAGCGTTAAACAACAAACTAATGATATATTTCACAAACTATCAGAGCTGTTTACAACTCACTGAAAGCACTTCTAACAACTGCGCAGGGTAGTAGTATACTGAGCTTGAAAGTGAATTCATTCATTGATGTGAAAAGGCAATGTCTCGCCCCGCGTACTGAATTAATTCTTCTAAAATAAAATGCTATTTTCGATCATGTTCACAGCACGAGCTCACACCACGAAAAGGAAAAACAAATCGTCCCCGGCTATAATCAGCTGACAGATCGTCACTCGAGTGCCATCAGCAAAGGAAGAGGACGGGCAGGGAAAAACGAAATGAAAATCTTCACGCACGCATCGGTCACAGCGCACTTACGTAACGCGTGCAGCAGTTGTAAACATAAGAAAAAGTGAAAGTCGTCCTTGAACTTGTGCCAAGGATGAAAGCGATCTTATCAAGCGCCTAGCCCCGCTACTCCCTGGGGCAATGATGTTGTATGTCTCTGTCTCGGGGTTCAACCGTTCGGCGCGTGTTTTTACTACGCCACAAGGAGGAGAAGGAAGTGCAATTTCCACGTGATAATCTATACGGCCATGTGGCCCCTCTCAAGATACAAGGTACACTAGATTATTACTACTTCCGATAGGGCAGGGTTTATCACTTTCGAAACACTCAGCACAGCACCGCAGAGTGCGCAGTTGCGCGAGTGTGATGGGGTCGTGGGGAGTGGATGAGCGCATTAATGTACGCCCCAAGTGTGTGTGTGTGTGGGGAGGAGGCCACTTCGGGTGACACGCGAATGACCTTCAAAATTGAATTCTGCAGGCCAAGGCAGGGTCAAACGGGCCGATAAATTCCACTCGACACATAGATCAAGTTCGCCTGACACGCGAAAAGCCATTGCAAATTAGGTCTCTGTTTTGTGTATGTTTGTGCACAGTGAAAAGTCCAAGTTCGTGCGCACCTCTCTGTACAACTATGTAGTAAGAGCGCACTTGATCTTATTTTTGGCCCCATCGATCGTGATCAAACCGTGTGCACCATTGCATTCCGATCGATGACAGTGCTCGTCACAGTGCATGTGGTTTCGGTTGCATGTGCAACCAGCAGTACCAATAACAACAACAACAACAACAGCGAGACCACACAGGAGAAGGATGGTGTGGTCGTCCGGTACTCCGCTATTCAGCATGATAAGGGTCGAATCCGAAAAAAATATAATTCACCGTCATGCGCAGTGGTGAACCAATTGGGTGAACATGAGAGAGGCACCTGCTCTGGGTCGAAAAACCAAAATGGGAACCACTTTGAATGGAGTTTGGTTCCCTTTGCCCACAGCTTCACAAAAACAGGTGTGTTCCGATGTGGGAATGTGGCACCCGCGGCCATCGTTATCAGCGGGAAAGGAGGAAGATGGCTGTGGAGTCCATCTTCCCGCCACTCCCGCCGTTCCTCAAGGTCATTTCAAAGGTGCGAGGGCAACGACACTTTCACTCGTGTGGGAAGAACTGTGTTTCTTGTCCAACGCCCTCCCCCGCGGCCTTCTTCGGGAGTAGCATCTCCGCCAAGAGAAAATGGTTCTCCCTCCCCACCAAGCCGAAGGTTATTTCAAAGTCGTGCCGGGACGTCGTCGTTGTGCAACCCTCTTTGCCACCCTTTTTTGCACGCCCAAGTAGCGCTCCACAAAGTACCAATCATCGCTTCCCGAGGGAAAGTTTTTGGGAACTGTCCTCAACACCGCTGTTGCAAACCCCACCAATGAGGGTGACAGTATATTATCACAAACTGCCCCTGCTTTGCATCATTCCACGTATTCACGGGCGAAACGAGCGGCGAACTGGATTGGCCGCTCCATTGCACGCCCTTCCCTGCCCCCTTACCAACCGGATTGGCCAATCAGACAGAACACAGCACTTTTAAACACGGTTAAAACTCTTACTTTTGCACCTTTTGCACTCTGTGACACTCTGTGGGGTGGTGGTGGTGAAAAATACTCACTGGAAAACCGGCGTCGACGAAAACACGCACACTTATCGGGCTCTGCCAAATATAAATAACATTTCTCTCGGTCACAACATATTTATATCAAAGTCAAAAGAAATATAAACGTGCCGGGCTGGGCCATTGCCATCCTGCCGCGTTGCTCAACTGACAGAAGGTTACGCAGATGACAGTTGATACAGCAGCTGTCGGTTAGAAAAGGGATAAATTAAGGGAAACATATACTCTTTTGAGAAGTTTTTAGTTGTTGGATTGCAAACCTTTTATTCCTTTATGTCCAAACATATCGAACAGCTTTCTATGTACCTTGATTGCTGTAACTCTTTTCGCATTATTCCGTTAGTGTATGCGGTAAGTTTCATTACACCTTTTTTACATGATCATACCTCGTCCACGTGGTGTGTAGCTTTCCGTTTTTGCTTGCAAAAATTACATGCTGTTAAAATTTTCTTGATGTTACCTGTTTCACACTGTGCCGAGCGATGGAAAAATAATTGCTTCTCGTTCTATTTCTCAAGCCTTCTCCTTCCGCCCTACAGCAATTTTGTCGAGCAGCTTGTCAAGTCCCTCAGTCCCTCTGTAGTGCCATCTCTTTCTCGCGTATGGTCTGACATGTGGAAAGAGTTTTTAGGCGAGGGGTTGGAACAAGTGCAAACGGATGGGCAGCTCGACAAGCTGCTCGACAAAATCGCTGCAGGGCGGAAAGAGAAGGCCTGATAAAATGAGCGAGAAGCAATTATTTTTCCTTCGCTTTGCACAGTGGACAGGCAATGATTTTTGAAAATCATGCATTTTTTCTATTCAATTTCGTGTTTTGAAATCAAAAAAAGTTTCTCAGCATTCGCTTGTGCTACAAATCGGATTAAATACTATCCAAATTGCATCAACAATTTGGATTTGGTTCCGTTCAACATCCAATTAGGGATGATGAAATATCTTCGCAACATCCGAATTGCACAGTTGCACAGTTTGCTAACACAATTACTTAAGCGAATCAATTTTTGGAATCAAGAGAACCATAAATTAACATCACCAGGTGTTTAAAATATACCTGGTGAGGTAAAACTTTCGGTGGAAATATTTGATAATACTATAACTGATTTAAATCAAATCTTCTATTTGTTGCATCATTACTGTTCAACGGCTTTTGTCTGAGTGACGAACGAGGTGATGCCATTCACTCCTCCCATAAGCTTCAAATGGTACGTGATTCAAGGCATGGTGAGCGATGACTAATTGAGCGATTCGGATTGCTTCGCAAGACGGTAGCACAAGACATATAAACACATCCATTTATTGTTGCATTATGCTACCCTTCTGCAGGGTAGATACTTTTATTTTATTTTTCAACTAACATTGCTTGATTCATTATTCGATAACAGTGTTTTTGCCATTCGTTCAGTCCATTCTTAGCCCCATTTGCCGCCATTCGTTCACGAGTAGCCTCATTCGCTCTTTTACGTCTAACGATAATTTTGGCCAATTTTGATATATTTTTTTACAGTTTTACAGCTGTACCGCATAAAACATAGAAATGATAGCTAGAGTAATGCTTTCTCCTTGTTATTCTGTGGATTTTTGTTTTTGGCTGAGGATGGTTTACTCACGATATCACTTTCTAGGGCTGGTTGAATTTGTACACATACACAGGCACCTTTAAGAAGAGGAGCGTTGAAGCATGTGTTATATATTTGGAATGAAACTCAAGACAGTAGCTTGAAACGAATTGTTTTGTCTGTAAATTAACAATCACACACCTTCCTACAGTCAATGATACACCAAACTACAACCTGTACAGCTATAGCAGTGCAGAGTACTTCATCATGCTTAAGTCGGTTTACACCTGAACCATTACTCGCTTAACAACACTGTCCATTAACGAGCTAACTAATCGAGCTAACAACGAAACATGCACGACTACTGCCCACCGTCCTGGCGGCACTAAGTAACCTCAACAGATCAGCTAACGCTCTGATTCAGTCGCACGGCAGCTAACGGAACTACTACGCATCGAACGCTTCTAACAACAACTCGGTAACTTCGGAAGCGTCTTTAGCAAACCCATCGTCCAAAGCAATCGTCCTCGTTCTATACTGCACAAAAACAAAGCTGCAAAGCGACTATGGTGCACTGTCGAACACATGTTAAATGCAAAAACACTCACACGTACAAACATACACACACACACGCACACACAGTTTGGCTTATACATACATGGCCACTAATACGCATCTACTACTACTACTACTACTACTACTACGGCAAAAGGGGTGTTTTCTACGTGCCGCCGAAATATCGAGATGCCCATACAGAAGCACCCGTGCCCACCCATGTAAATGGTAATGGTAACCGTTATTGTCTATCGCTTTTGAAATCACGTAAAAATCGTGTGGGTCCTTTTTTGTATGTACACACCGGGGCGGGTAAAACATGTCGTCTACTAGTCGATGATGACGATAATGATAACGGTGATTGGATTGGTTTGGCTAACTCGGATGGCTAGTGTTGTGGTTCCTAATTGGCGGCTGCCCAATACATTGAGGTTAGGTGTGCTGTGTGTAACTGTGTGCTCTAATATCCTTGATATATCCGTCTACACCGGCTGGTCTACTACCTGGTTTGTTTTAGTACACTTTGTTAATTACAGTTTTTTTAAACGACATCTCCACTACAAAGTAAAAAGGTTTTTGCTTTTAATCCGTTGGAGTTGGTGGATGGTTTCTGATGAGGGAAATAGGCTTTACTTCCGATTCAGTTAAAATCCCTTCATTCACCCTGCCACTTTCATGCACACACATGCATCAGAGCCTGGGCGGTTGAGGGAGAAAAACGGGACAATAGTATAGGGCGCAAAAAATAAATCAATCCGCAATAAGAGGCATTGGAGTCGGTGGAAATGTCGCCGGGATGGAGTAGGTCATTCCTGGCTGGACGAAGTTTGCTGGACGCCTGGGACTGGTCACCTTCCAGTTGGCGGGGACCGTCGCTTTGAAACTGCAAGCCAAGCGCATGGATGGATTTAGCCGTATGCCTTCTCTTCCGGGGTTACCCGCTTCCATTAGCTGCAATCGACAGACGTCGTGGAGGAAACCTCCAGTTCAGCTACTACTAGAGTATCGTGCAACGATTTTTTGAACCAATCGATTGCGAGAACTCTAGCTTCGGTGCCGTGCCGCCCACCGGGTATCCCATCATCTCCTTGAAAATGTCTCCAATTTTGTAGTTGTGTCTGGGTAAGGGGGAGGGGAGGGGGAGAGTGGTGAAAGAAGTGAAAATTTTTAGTACGTATTGCGGGAAAAGTAGAACCTCCCCACCCTGCTACTAGCTTACTTTGCCGAACATTCAACGTATCCACAGCGCCAGTGCTTCCGGACGAGGGTGGAAATGTCCTTCAGTTCCTGTTAAAATTTAAATCAATTAAATACCCAATAAAGGTAATAAAGAACATCGAGTTTTCCAATAGCTTACCTGAGTATGAGGGTTAGATACCATGTCAACCTTGTTGCCCACAACCATTATCTTAAAATCACGATGATTGAAACTTTCTAAAATTTGATCACGCATATTGCGGCAGTACTGTAGAGAAAAGGAATAGAAAATAGATAAACCAAATAGTAAAACATGTTTTCCAAAAAAATCCCAATTGCAAGTGGATTTGCATACTTTTAGGCGCATCGTTCTACGTATTACCCTGAATATATGCAATGGACAACACATAATTGCTTGCACAACATTTTGCCACACCCAATCGAATCGATACACTACCTGGAAGGTGTCCAGATTCCCCATGTCGTACACCAGCACGTACGTGTGAACCGTGCGCAGCCCTAGCGGGTTGCCATTGTTCCACTCGGCCAGATTATCGATCGGGAAGTACTTCTGCGGTGGCACATCCAGTACCATCAGCTCCCGTATGCAGGTATCACAGACCAGGCAGCTCCGGTAGACGGTCCGCTTGCTGGTGCGGATGTGGTCCTTCGGAAAGTCGTGCTTGAAAAATTGCTACAAAATAAAAGCCCAATCGAGGTAAGAAATTAGTCCCGTTTCGCGCGGCACACACTCACACACACACACACGCGCGGTCCGGTGCCTCTTCCCGACATACCTGTAGGATGCTGGTGCGTCCAACGCCGGAGGCCCCCAGAAACGCAACCTTGAGGGGGCCTTGCATCCAGGGCGGATCCGGGCCTTCCAGAGTGATACGCTATGCTGAAATACACTTATTCTGTATTCGAATTTCCATATCGATGGACAGGATCTTGTTAAGCTTATTGCTAGCCGTGGTGCCCTTGGTGGTGGTGGTGGTGGAGAAGGGTTTAATTTTGGTGGTGGTGGTGGTTTTGGTGGTGATGGAAGAGTTGGAAAAAAGAGATGAAACTCTAGCAGCGCCGGTTGCAGCGGGACTGCTAGCGGAAGTAGTAGTAGTAGTAGTACCAGTGGTAGCAGTAGTAGTAGAAGTAGCAGTACAAGTATTAGTAGTAGAAGTAGTAGAGAAAGAAGTAGAGCTAGCAGTGGTGATAGTATTGGTGATGATGTTGATGGTAGTAGAGGTTGGTTTGGTGTTGCAAGTTTGGGAAGGTTTCCGGGTTGTTGGACAGGGACGGACCGGCTGCGAGCTTGCTTTGGTCGGTTTGGGCGGACGGGCCTGCTCCGAGCACTTACTGTTATGGCTGTGTTTGGGAGGGTTATTGCAATGATCTTTACCATTATCGTGCAACAGTCTATTGGAATTGGTCGGCGAGAGGCGGTTCCACATTTTGACGGCAAGCTTGAGCAGGCTGACGGCAAATACTGTTCCGTTCCCGGGTCGTAATGCCGGGGTCCCCGTACGGCAGCGATACAACTCTGTCCCCACCGCTGCTATCGCTGCTACTGCGAGCAATTGCTGATCTGTCTGCTTTTCTTCCTACTTTCCCAAGCTGTACCAACGATGGCTGGGTTTTGCTAGCACACTTGCCGCACCAGCTTGACTTATGGTAATGCTTTTATTCAGATTTACAGCGTAACGATGCTCCCGGGAGTAGCTGACAGTGCTGAGACTTGCCGTTCGGTAGCCTACTGCTTGAGCGCATCCAATCTCACAATCGAGCAGCACATTGTCAGCAGACGAAACACTTTGCGTTGGGTGGTCTTCACTCCCTGAGGGTTCGGCTGCGAACTGAAAACCCCGTTCGTGAAGCTGCAAACACCGGCACACCGCTACTCTAATTATCACTAGTCCACTTCGAACACGTTATTGTCCGCCAGTACCATTACTATAGCAGCAAGCTGTCGCTTCGTGTCGGTGGGTGCGTCGGCCTGCGTCTGGACCGACCAAAGCTGCCCATCGTGCTGCACATCGTTTGGTGAGTAGGACTGGCTGATAGGGCCGTTCCAGCGGGGTTAGCATTGAAATGGCGGACAGAAAGAAACACAACAAGAAGAAATTAAATTTGAAATACGAGACAGAACAATTTTTCTAATGGATCTAGGAACAACAAGGGTTAGACAGCAGTGGGAGGGTGGGATGCAAGCGGGACGAAAGCACATATAGACAGGACGATGTACGGAATGCAAACTAACTGTATCCGGTTGTATGGCTGAATCAATAAAAAAAAGAAGATAATCCATTGAGTAGCATACTCGCAGCAACAACATGTATGCATACCAGGTGTACTATCTCTCTCTTTCTTTCTCTCTCTCTCTCTTTCTTTTTATATATATCGCTCTCTCTCTCTCTTTCTCTGTCTAATGCAATCGGACCTTTTAAGGAATCCATAAATCAATCCGATAAGTTCATTCATACATTAACTAATTTATTTGCGGAGTGTACCCTTCGAATGCTGTCCCCCACCTTGTCCCCCCATTACGACAAGTATTTCCACTCTTCCCGGTAAATCTGAATTGCACTAAAAGCTGCTCGAAGCTAGAAGTGCATCTCCCATCCCCTGCATGCTCTTGAATACCGGCTCTTCCTTCCGAGCGAAGACGTGTGTGCCAACGGTCGGATTCGTATCCTATTGCCACTCGCTTCCGCCTATCCACACACTCTCGGGCATCGGCACCGGTTGACGAGCATAAATATGTTTACGTGCCTGAACGAACCACCAGACACACACACACACACACACACCCCACCTCTCTTTAGACTCTCGCCAGCGTAGCAGCATATTGCAGTACGGAACCTTTTGGGGTAGCTCTCTACGTTCGCTGCTGTGCACAAGTAGCCCGCATGCAACCGGGCTTGGCCTAAAAATACACCCACTCTTGTGTCGGTTGGTTTTGCTGTTGTCGTTGCGCGTTGCGGTTTGGAGAGTTCGTTTCCAGGACTGTCCCCCACCATGCGCGGTCGGCCAGCAATGGATAACAAACCCCCTCTCCCGACGGTGAATGGTGAAATGGTCAAGTTGAATGTCGAGCACGAAGCTCTGCCGCAGCAGCTCGAGCACACTGTTCGCTAATGGTCGAGTTGAGATCGTAATAGGCTTTTGTGGAAAGTGAAAGTAGGCCAATGGTGTGTCAACTGTAGCGCTGGCAGTGGTGCACCTGTACACGAGGGGGTGTAGCTCAGATGGTAGAGCGCTCGCTTAGCATGTGAGAGGTACCGGGATCGATACCCGGCATCTCCAGAAGGAACTAATATTTTTGTGTATAATCTAGAAAATAAGGAATTAAAGTGTCGAAATATGACATCATTAAGGACTCTTCAGCATTGTGGACTTGCTTGCTGTTTCTAAAACATATTAATCTTAAGCTCAACTTGTTGTGTTTTCTGTCCTTTTTTAAAAGCAATTTTGTTATCACAAAAGTAAAACAAAACGTATTCAAAGGAGTGCGGTAAGCATCCTGTCAAATCTACGAAAAGATATGCTTGTTTGCTGTCTTAAACTGAATCCGTAACAAAACTGATCCCCAAAGTCTCCCATCAATGATTCCTCTAATATTCTTCCGTTCGGTATGGCCGAGATTTTCTCTCTCCTATCTGCTCACGCTGGCTGATTAGAAGATGATGATTTATTATGATGCAAATTGTTTGGAAGAATTGGAAACAACACCCCAACACTGCCCCCACTGTCACCGATTCATTGTCTCTTTGCATCCATGCGGAGCGGTAAAGATAACTGCGGCAAGGACACTTCCCACCCCAGTGTCTAGAACTAAGTTAATTAACATCCCGCGCTACCTCTTAATCTGAACATGTTCCGGAAACGAGTTCTTTCATACGGAAGGGCTTTGCTTTTTTTGCTCGCCTAAGTCGTGTGTCAACAAAGTGGAAAGGTCTAGGGGCTGTTTTTATGTTTTGGGCTTTTCACGTCGCGCAAAACGATAAATAAACGCGGTCGGCGGATTGACGGCAGCAAACAGATAGATAAAATGGCTTCATAAAGCAAAAACTTCTCCTCCTGCTACACGGCTCTTCAAATCCCCTGAGTTAATAGCAGCATCCCTATTTTTTTTTCACCCATTTTGATCCACCAACAAGCTAGCAATGGCGGTCGATGAAGTACTAGCAGCATCGAAAGCAAATAAATTCTCGACGCATGGTGCCCCATTTTTGGGACGTGTTATTACGCACGTAAAGTTGAGTGCATTGGGGAAGCCGTAAAGAGGAAAGATAAAAGTTGTTTGGATTGGAGTTTTGGATGATCAATACGGCGTAGCCGTAGAATGTTCATAGTTTTGTCAAAGTAGGCGAAAGTTTCGGCGCGGAAGCACTCGTTAAAGGACAGGAGCAAAGTTGTACACAAAGAAATTACTTTTGCGTCACGTAAATCACACTAACGCTAAGGGTGCGGGACGGTGGATTGCGGATTGCATACTTGTCGGGCGCGTTTGGAAGAAGGAAGCGCCTTAAAGTAGGCTACTTTTGGGACAACGATGTCATTTTAGTTATCCGTTGATCTTCCTTACTTTTCGCATTGCCGTAGTGCGAAATATACAGGTATTCTTTAAAAAAACGACCAAAAATAAGAAAGATTGCATAACACAATAATGTAACTTTTCAAATTACTATCTAGTACATCGTATTCACTGTCTTTAAAGTGGTCTTTATGGTTTACTTTCCAGTCACTATCTCAAGCTACAAAAAGCGTCCTTCATTTATCTAGCGTGGTAGTTATCTATCTATTCAGTTTTTAAGAACCCCTTGGAATCGATCGCACAGCCTTTCACGACGATGGCATTGAGCTTAACCACCATCAGCTTTGTTGACTTTGCCTCATCCTTTGTATGGGTATGTCGTACATTAAACGATTAAGATTATTGTTTGGTCAACATCAGTTGATAGTCAATCGATCAACTCGATATGCACTGTAAACTGGCCGCCACCCGAGAAGCCCTGGAAGCGTGCAGCAAGAAGCGCCCTCAAGATGACCGTACGTGTGTGTGTGTGTGGGGCAAACATTTCCCTTGCGCGGCTACGGGAAGGGAAAGCCGTGGAGAAACCGAGCCGGGTTTTGTCTGGTAATCAGTACGGTACACAGCGCCTGATTGCAAAATCCATCCAAACGATGATTAGATGAAAGGATTTCCGGACCTTCGAGCCAAACTGTCCGGTCCCGGCTACGTCTGCACGGCGTCATTCAGTCCCGCACCGAGGGCCGAGCACGCCGGTACGGACGGTGTGCTAACTTTTCTGTCCATCGACGAACTATCCACTTAGCCCAAAACATCCCTTCGTGGTGTGCCATGTCATCGAGCAACGGCTGGAATCGGATGGAAACGCAATCGAACGTAAGTAGATCAGAAAGCCGAAACCCGACGCAACTTGCACAACAGCTAGCAGCCAGTATGAGTGTGTGCGTGATGTTAATGGGGATGAAATCCTACAAAGGTGAATCCATCCCGGCACCATGCAAAGTAATGCAGCGTCGATACCTCGGTGAACCATCCATGTTACTCTACCTCGCTTTGATCTATTAGATGCCACTGCTTGTAGGGTGTCTAATACGCGCACGATCTATCTGTTTAAAATGCAATATTCTACCACCAGCCCCCGACAGCACAGCTTCATGTTCCTGCTGCCTGCACAGTTTACCGTACGTTCGTTCGTTTGCATTTGATAAACGATACGTGCTATTTCATATCCATTACGGTAATGAGATAAAGTCGTTACCGGCACCGGGCGTTCAATAGAAATACCCGTTCGAACAGCAATCTCCGCCAGCCTGCTGGTGCAGCCGCGAATCGGAATGCAGCTGCGGAATGCATAATCGAGAAATTTATGGCTCAATTTACAACGGCCGCACTGATTATGCTGGCATAATCTAATAACTGCCTATCGGGGGTAAAATGTATTTCTAATCGTTGAATTGAGGGCTGTTTGCTGCAGTGGATGTGAGCTAATTCGGTAAAAAATAGAGCTTCGAGAGACTTGTTTTCAAATAGCAATCAAACCACGAACCACATTTTCCGACACATTTATATTCCACGCCAAGCACAAATCGTTCAGTGACTAAACACCACTGCCCAAGCATCCTTCCTTGTGTTCGCACAGTGCAACCAACCGTCAAGCTGTCTTTTTATAGAATGCTATTAGATCGTGGCGCAGTCCTTCCACCCCTTCCCGTAGCCCGTACGCAACTCGACACTTTGCTGACACTGTGCCCGGCAATATGTGCCCGACAAAACAACGCGTCTGTTGACAGCTATTTTGGGGGCTTCACATACAACACCACTCTACGACACACTGCGAACGAACCCGCCCTTTTGCTCTAGAACAAAGTCCATCAGCATCAAGTGGTAGTGAGCCCGTTTCATTGATTATTAAAATCACTATCGGCACGGAGACAGCGCGTGGTATTAAAATGCGAAACCACACGCACACACAACGCAGCAGCGTTTGCCTTATTGCGTTCGCATCGAACCATACGGACCGGCCGCACAGGCAACGAATGCTTCATCCTTTAACTTGAACCGCTGAGTGAAAAGATAATGAACCATGAAATATTAACCATTTATTACAATCGTTCCGTTTCCGCTGTAAATCAATCAATACATAAAGCGTGCTTCGCTTTAATGGGCAGCACCCTGTTTCCCCGCGTTAAAGCCGCATGGTTGAGCGAAAATCACTGCTTTTGTGTGCGTGTGTGTGTATAATATCCTCCGCAAAGCTTAATCCACCCCATCCAGCCATGTGTGCACTGGCGCTGTTTGCACAGCATAGACGCCTTTCGAAATTTGTTTTGAATATAAATATCGTAAAGCAATCCGTGCCTTTAGGAAGCAGAGTACGACCTCCCGTCGGTGCCATTCAAAACTCTGCTCTGCATTTTATCTTTCAGTTGTGCCGCGAAGGGAAGGGCGAGCGAAAAAGAAAAAGCCCAAACAACAAGAACACGTTAGCGATGAAGTAAATCCATCACCCATCGGAAGCGTCGAAGGGCAGCAAAAGAACGCCAACTGGGCTAGCCTCGGCCTGCTAGAGCCAGCCGAGTGCCGATACGCAGGCCGGGCTCGTGATTGCATAACACAGCCTCGTGATGCTTCCTTTGTGTGGGAGCGTGTTGTGCTGTGGGGGGGGGGGGAAGCGGCCGATGCGGATGCGGGACGATTGTCCCTTTCCCTAGTTTGTCTCGCGCGTGTGTCCTGCCCCGGTGAGTGACTCACTGCTCGTCGTGGCGTTCGTCGTCTATCGTCGTCTGAGCGACTGTATGGGCGAGTCGGCGTCTCTCACCCTTTGGCCGTGGCGAACGCAGACAAATTTGTAACCAACTACCATTCCATTCTGCCATCCCTTCTGCCACTTCTCCTCTGTCTTTCGTACTGGGAGCAAGTTGCTGTCGGAGGAAGAAATTTCTTCGAACGTTTCTCCCTTGGAGCTTGAGTTTCCGATGTCTACCGACACTTATCCATCCATACGCATACGCCAACCCGCTCGCCTTATTTGGCGTGCACCGGGTAGTGCAAACCGGCCAGCCATCAAATATGATATCGCAAAAAGCCCATTGGCATTCCACCACGTGCTCAGCCGCCCGGACACGATTGGCTTGCGACATAAGCCGATTACCGGGAGATGGTTTTGGTGCTCATATTTCGTACAAGGTGTAATTCCCGCCGACATCACCATAGGCCGTCGTTTGTTTGATTAATTAGATTGTTATTTCTGTGCTTTTCTCCTCTTCCCCATTTTTCACCGCAGTTCCTAGAACTCGATAATATTACCACCCTAACGTGGGCACAAAGGTAGGCACACAAAAAAAAAAGCAATACAATAGGAAAGGGATATGACACTAACGCTATGTTTATTTACTTTGTGTCTTTACACTCGGCTGGGTCTGTATTCCAAAGGGTTATAGCAGGGTTTTGGTGGTAGATTTTCCTCAAGGGAAGAGCAGCTTAGACACAAATTTCACTTTATATTTTTTATCGTTTTCAACACTCGCAATTAGCTGTCACAAGGCTGGTGGTTAACACGTTTTTTTAAATATTATTTCTCCAAATTAACAAGCACACACACACACTCCACCACCATTAACCGTCTACTTGTTGATAACGCCTTCCCCAACAAAACACCTTTCGGGGCTGTCGGGACAAAAACACGTGAGCTTATCAGAGTGGCAGGGGTGGCAGGGGGAAAAAACGAACCGAACGAAACACTAAACGGTTCGAGCCACCATGCGCCTCCACCAGCTGCCCAAAAACGCTTCTTTTATTTACACACCACCGCTCTGCGTTCATTTTCAAAGCCAACGCCAATCGCTACGCATTCAACACAACACTCTTTATTGCTCAGACCACTATCACGGGAACGGGACACAAATAGAACGTGTCATCAAAGGGGCACAGCAACAAAAAAGGGGAATAAAACAACCATTTCCAAAAGTGGAAGGAAAAAAGTTGCTAAACGCACTGAAATAAAAAAAAAAAACCGAACACTCTGTCACACCGGGACGCTTCACAGAATATTCGTGAATAGGTGGTGTAAATGTGTGCGCGTGTGTTCGCTCCCTGTGCGTGTGTGTGTGTGTGCTTGTGTGTATGCGCGTAATAGAAAGATGCCGTTTTCGCAAAACCGTACCACAACCGTACAGACACACACGCGCACGCACGCACCCACACGCCGTCGGTCTAGTGCGTCCGCGTGAAAGCAAGGTTCATCTGCGACTAGCTCATCTCGTGTGCCTCGATGACGGTGGCACTGGCCTAACAGCTTTTCACGATGGTAGGAGTGGAAGCGCAAAAGGATGAAGAACGCACACAGAACGTCGTCGTCGTGTTTCGTCGACCCCTAGCCGAGAGCAGCTCCCCCTGGAAACGGAACTTTATCTCACCCTTATCAGAACGGCAAACGCGGTGTGCCGCGTTCGTGAGAAAGAGCGTGAGAGTGCCGACAAGCAACGAACGTGAGTGCGCTGGAGAGTGAGCAGCTCCCGAACGGAACTCACGAGCTACGGGAGAGCGTGTTTCGTTTTCCTTCCTTTTCTTTTGCATTTTTTGCAAAACATTGTAAATATTCGCACAGCATTTTGCTACAACAACATCAACGGTAGCGGCAAGAAAAAAATGTTGCGAAATTTGCTCGGACAGTTTTCCGTGAAAACAGCTGAGTACGGCACGGCACGATTGATAGACACAGCGTCCGGGTTGCGTTCATGTGCGACCTCTGCGATTTTCGTACGCAAAGCCCGCCATCCCGTGTGAACGAGTTAATTGATTTTTAACGCTGTGTATCGGTTTTGTAATCCTGTCCCTTGCACCACGTGTCCTTCTGTGTGTACGGTTGAGCAAGACTTTTTAAGGCGCTTTTTATGAGCCTTAAAGAGCGCTGCGGTGTGACTTTTTATTTATTTATTTCGACCATTATACTTCGCCGGCACACATGCTATGAGTGTGTGGTTTTTTTTCTCACCCCCCGAAGATTATAGCCTTCAGAGAGCAATGAATTTGAAATCAACCATCAGCCGGCGTCGCTTTTCGCTTCGTTCGCCACTCACACCTAGCTGCCCCCGTGCTAGTTCGCTCGGCATGTTTAGCGACAATACTTCTTTTTCCACCAAACAAACCCCTACCAAAGCATGTTTTAAACATCGTTATTAAGATTTTATCTCCCAACCGGTGGTATGCTGGGCGCGGAACAACACCTTCCGCTTGATTAATGGGTGCGACGGAGAGCAGTGTGATGGACTGCAACGGATGGGGGGAGGAGGAGGGGAGCTACGAAATCAATTAAGGGTTTAATTAAAATTGCGTTCCTGCTAACGCCGACGCGTCACGGCTTCACGCCAAACGATTCATCTTTCGAGACGATTATTACTCTGCGCGCTTCAGCATATTTCTGCCCCTGCGACCTGATGATCGACATTCCTGGCGCTGCGCTACGAGCCAGAGAGAGAGAGAGAGAGAGCGAGTAAAATGATGTACCATTAACCGTCCGGGACGGGTTGACGGATTGGCGAACAGAACACACACACACACACACAGAGTTCCGGATTTCCTCGAAGCAGCATTTGGTCTGGAGCGCTCACCGCCCAAGAGACTCGAGACGAAGAGCGATGAAAGAATAATATGTGCCGAGCGTAGACTCCACGCGGGGGGTTAACATGAAACGATGATCGCTTCCCGTAGACATAGGCACAGGTTCTGCGCCTCCCTCAGCACGTCAGCACATTTGCACAGGATATGGACCCCCCTCCTCTACAGAACATTCCAACCTTCTTGGGTGTGATAGTTACGGTTAGCTTCAAGTGTCTCGTAAAACTAACGTGCTGTCGCCCGCATCGTCCCTATCTCAAGCCGGAATCGGCCGCCATGAAAGCGGCTGTGGAAAGTGAAAGTTACACAGCGCACCGAAGGGGCCCTTCATCATGCTTTTCTCGTTCTCCATCATGCTCGTAGAACAATGTCCCGGATGAGTTTCTGTTCTTTCTTTCTTACTCCCATGTCACCCATGGTGATGGTGAATGCAGCAAAAAAAAAAGGGAAGCCGAGAGTTCCGCTTTACCATCACCATACCCAACTGGAGGTGTATAAAATATGCCTATTTAAGCACTGGCAGACAACCCACACCGACCGACCGAAAGGCGACCAAGTGTGAAGGTCCTAAATTGTGTCCTCCGCTCTGTCCGCTTTCCCGCTTCCCCCAAAACGGCCCTGCTGGAGCACGTCGCCACACGACACGACACTCTGGGACTGGGGATAGCGATAAGCGTTCTGTTAAACACAGCACATTTTGTGTGATGATCACGGTGGAGGAGCCTTCTGCCTACGACCAACCCGTGCCATCATCTTCACCGACAAGGGCGCTGGTAGGCTCGTGTTTTCATCATAAGTCGTGCAGGAGCGTGTGCCGCTCAAGGTAAAGGTCGTTTCTTTTGGGGTCGAGTTTTAATTTTAAACCCTCATTTGCGTCACACCCCGTTACCTGGACCCCTTTTCCAAAGGGGAAAAGGGTAAGTGGTAGAGCAAGACCTACTGAGACAGTAAGGATTGCACTAGGTGAGGACAATCAAACGGAAAGCCCAAAACACACATTAGTTGTACTTTCCCTTGTTGCTTGGATAAGACAAGCAATAAGACAAATACATTTACTCTCACATACACACTCATAGATATAATTTCACACATACACACACACTAGAACGAGTCCTTCCGTCGTAGTTGACAGCGCTAAATATTTAATCGTGGGATCAGCGTCCGGTGACAAACGAGGGACAAAAACGCCCTGAAGGGAGATCGCTCAAGACGACAAGCTACGCGTCTTCGCTTCAGTTTCTTTCGTTTTTCTAGCATATTTTTTTGAAATAATTATTATTCACAAAATAAAAAAAATCCCCGATAAGAAATTAATATTTACCAGTCTAACCTTCTTCGCTCAGGTACAATGTCAATCATCAATACATACAAACCTGTGCCGTGCTTATAAAGACCTTCATTTTACACTCCCGATCGATGCTGCACGCCGTAAACGGAAAGTGTGGCATCGAGTGGTTGTTAGCATAAAAGATTAACGCACTTAAAACTCGTCCACCCTCATTCTCGACTCTATAAACCAGCGTGGGGAGCATCCACACACACACACACACACACACACACACACACACACACACACACACACACACACACACACACACACACACACACACACACACACACACACACACACACACACACACACACACACACACACACACACACACACACACACACACACACACACACACACACACACACACACACACACACACGCATCCACATATTAGTCGTAAGTGATGGCGGTGGGAAAATACGGCCATTAGCTGCCCAGACGGAACAGATGTTGCGCTGGGAAAGTTGGGCTCCTCAAGCCACCAGCAAGATCGGGCCGGGTGCACACGTACCGAGAACACGCACTCGCGGCCCTGGCTGATGTCACGGGGCCCTTCGGTAAGCGTATTCCTAGCGGCCACGTAAGCCACCCCCAAGGACAAGCCCAACTTCTGTACCGGATGATCCCAATAGCGTCGACGCTTCTTACATTCGATTGATACGTCGAGCGGAAAGGACGTATCAAGTCGATTCGTCTATCCGTTTCGGAACGATAGTGATAGAAATCTACCAGGCGCCAATCATAAACCGTTTACTGCTCGCGATAGGACACGCTTTGCTAACGTCTTGTGCATCGCGCAAACTAGTGATTGGAGTGTGGTTTTGTAGCTGTTTGTCGTTCTGTGCTCCACGTTGACTCTGTGTGTGTGGCTCTCGCTGAATTCAACAAGACTTTTCTGCAACAGAAGCATTTGCAAAGAATAACCGCGGCGCGACTTACGCGGTCTGACTTGCTGCTGCTGGTGCGCTGCTGCTGTGTGAAGCTGTGTACGGCAAACCGGCTACACAAGCGAATCGAACTATTTTCCTATCACGCTGCGCTTACCAGCGCCTGCTGCTGGTAGGCAAAGAATGTGGCAAAGTTTCATTTGGCTTGGTTCGTCTCCTTTGCGTTGAACGCGTGCACGGTTGCATCGCTAAGGTTTCGGTGTGAGCCGAGAAGTTGCAGATCGAAATCTCTTGGTGTGTGTGTGTGTGTGTGTGTGTGCCGTGGAAAGCATTGTGTTTAGTGAGAAGTGAAAAGAAAAGTGCTGAAAAGTAAGTATTCGATGTCGCTTCAACCTTTACACTTGACAAGGCGGAGATCTCAACCATTTTTCTCGTTCGAATGTTAAGCGCAACATTTGATCCTTTCAAAACTGCGAGGCTGTGTGTGTGTGTGTGTGTGTGTGTGCTATCACCCCCCCCCCTTTTGTTCCTTCCCAAATATTTGCTTCTCGCAAATCAGGTCACAAAACGGTGCTCAATGTTGGCACAATCAAAGCTTTCCCCATTCATCTGCCCAAGCGTAGCACAATTGTTTGTACGAGAGATTGGTACCGTTTGGCTCCAACCATTTGCAATTGTCCTTTCCTGCCACGTTTGCTGCCACTTCACTGCGCTCTTCTAAGTACACAGAGTACACACACAGCTTAACTCTTCCCTGTAACTGTATGGCTTTGTATCTGTTACCTAAAAATCGATAAATCAATTAGTCTTCTGCCGACCACACCAAACGTAGCTACAAACGAGCTCGACTCGACCCGTTTCCCTCCCCGTTCACAGATGCAAGTCCAGCCGACCAAGTACGTCGGCCTGGTCGCCGACCTGATGCCGAACATTCGGCTGATGCAGGCCAGCGGTCACTTTCTGTTCCGCTACGTCACCGGCCCGATACTGATCCGCAAGGTGTACTCCTGGTGGACGCTCGCCATGGTGCTGATCCAGTTCTTCGCCATCCTCGGCAACCTGGCGACGAACGCGGACGACGTGAACGAGCTGACCGCCAACACGATCACGACCCTGTTCTTCACGCACTCGGTCACCAAGTTCATCTACTTTGCGGTCAACTCGGAGAACTTCTACCGGACGCTCGCCATCTGGAACCAGACCAACACGCACCCGCTGTTTGCCGAATCGGACGCCCGGTACCATTCGATTGCGCTCGCCAAGATGCGGAAGCTGCTGGTGCTGGTGATGGCCACCACCGTCCTGTCGGTTGTCGGTATGTGTGTGGGTGTGTGTGACCGTTTGGGAAAGTGTCTTTGCGGCAGAACCCCAATCTACTGTTACGCTTGACTGGGTTTTTGGTTTTTTTTTTCTCGGTGGAGGGACGGGATAAAATAACCGAAAGAATAATTGAGTCAACCCACAGGGGATGCAAGACATCGCAGGCAGAGAGTTTGGGTTTGATTTATCGCCGCACACCGAATATCTTCACGGTTCATAAGCTTCACCGCGGTGCAAAGGGAACTCCCCATTTCCCTGTTTTCTTTTTTTTTCTCTCCTCTCGATAAATTACTCATCGCTTTTCGTCTTTTTTTTCGTTGTTGTTGCTTCTTTCTCCTTTCATCCGTACTAGCCTGGGTTACGATAACATTTTTCGGCGAGAGCGTGAAGACGGTGCTCGATAAAGCGACCAACGAGACGTACACGGTGGATATACCCCGGCTGCCCATCAAGTCCTGGTATCCGTGGAATGCAATGAGCGGACCGGCGTACATTTTCTCTTTCATCTACCAGGTACGTTGGCGGAATGTCCTGCGCGTCACAGTTGGCAGTCAGTGTGCGGCAACACGGCGAAAAAATGGGACTAAAAACGGTCCTCACCGAGCCAACACATTCCTACAGCAATTGCATACCTTCGGGCGGCCGCGACTGGGCAATGCAGCTACAAAATCCCCGCCTAAAGTTATGCAATTCGAGCGTCAAATGTTGCCTTGTTAGGGCTTTTTATGATAATAACCATTTTTTCGTCCTTCCGCTTATCAAACCCTGGCCGCGGGGGAAATCCATTTTCACTACAATGCCTACAGCTTGTTTCAAGGTCAATCGAGCGGGTGGGAATCCTCCTTTTTTTATTCATTTTGCTAACGCCTCACCAACAAATTCTATGTTCTCAATGGCAAAGATTACTGCGCGCACCAATCGCCCAACGGAACGACAAAAGAAAAGCGACGATTATGAAGATGTCCAAACCATTTGCCGCCCGACGCTCTATCCGATGATTTGCGGGATGGCTTTTACTTGCCTGCTACTTTCAGGCACAAAAGGAATTGAAACCAGCGCAGGCTCGTTTGACGTTGCGGAGGTTCTTCAGGCACTGAGGCTGAGTACTTAAATTGAACGATTTATACGATTCTGGATCCAGTTTTATGATGTGGCCCGCATTACAGTGGCAATTATACTCTGATGTTCATTCCATTGCATTTTGTAAGTTTGTGCTGGTACCGCACACCGTTCCGCCCGTAACGTACAATTCTTTTCAAACAGATTCAAAACGTGTGTAACGAATGATAACGAATGGACCGCACTTGGAGGGTTGCGGAAAGTAACGTTTTAAAATATTCATCACAATCCTGTGCAAACTTGTGCTTAATTAATTGGTGCACAATAAGTTTAAGCTGTGGTGGCAGCTGTGTCGCGCTGCCCGCTGCCTTCCTTCCGAGCAAGCTTGGGCGCCAGCTCGTGCAAAATAATTTATTCCATCATTTTAATACAGCCGTTTGTGCATTTTAATTAGCAAAGCAATATAAAAAGCAGCTAACCATCGCCATTAAAACAAAGTGCTTCCGGGCCCAATTGTTATGGCGGTGGAAGTAATGGTTTTCCCCGTGGAAGTTTCCTTTCCCACCGTGGGTACTTCACGATATTCTTGTCTTATAACAAGTGCATACAGAAAAAAAGAACGAATCCTCCATGCTCTAAGGGCCAGCTTGGTACCGCTTCCGCTTCGGGATGTCATAAAGTTTGATGGGTGTTTTTAACATTACTTCCGCTCTTAACCACCTCTTAATGGACTTTTCATGCTTGAGCTAAAGCCAAAACCAGCTACCAGTGGTACGCACCGGGCACGGTTGATTTCGGGCCTCATCCCCAGCTTTGCGCCACCAATATTGCCTTCATTAATCTGTACTCTCGGAGCGTTAGGGCCCGCGGACGAGTCCTCGTTGTAATGCACCGCCATGCCACGGGGCGGGATAATCCGTTGGGACAGCGCGAAAGCGACTACCGCGGACGGATTGGTTCGACCGCGCTACAGCACATTTTATGCTTCACAGATTTACTTCCTGCTGTTTTCGATGGTCCAGAGCAATCTCGCGGATGTCATGTTCTGCTCCTGGTTGCTGCTAGCCTGCGAGCAGCTGCAACATTTGAAGGTAGGTACGGTAGCAAACGTGGTTGTCTGTCTACATCCGCTTGTAGCATTATCCTTATCGACGTGTAGTGTTAGCGGTAAAAGAGGAAGCGATAAAAAAGCAACATTCTCTCACACCCGACTTCTCTCTTTATTTTCTCGCTCTCTCTCTCTCTCTCCATCTCGCTCGGGCAGGGTATTATGCGATCGCTGATGGAGCTTTCGGCCTCGCTGGACACCTACCGGCCCAACTCTTCGCAACTGTTCCGAGCAATTTCAGCCGGTTCCAAATCGGAGCTGATCATCAACGAAGGTATGTGAAACGTGTACTCGTGGCAGACGGACTCTCTTCACAACCATTTCACAACACAACCCCCTGGTAGTTCATTTCAATGACCTTAACACTCGCCAAGCTAAGCGAGACAGTGGGGACAGTGGGAAAGAGAGAACAAAAAAAAAACACACCACCCGTACGACATCATCGCTACGTACCGGTAGTTCAGGATGAGGAAATAAAGCGCTAGGGGAATGAAAGTGCGACAGAATGATAAAACAATCCCCACCCAGACCCCCAGCCAGGCGAACGGATGTAGTGTGCGAAGCGAGCAAAAAAAGTCAAATAAATTGAAGTTTAAAAATAGATTTTCCCCGTCCATCCGTGGCGGAGCGTAAAGCCCGGCGGACGACTTCGAGCACGGCGACCGTGTACAGTACTGTGCCACAGTTGTAGGACGAATAAGCTTCTTTTTCTTTTTTGATATCCTTTTTTCCTGGACATTTGTTTGCGTTCGCAACGTTAGACGAGCTTAGTGCCGTGTTGCTCTAATTGCTATTTATTGTAAAGCACTTCCAAATAGAAGATCGGTTCTCTCCGATTTAATCTTTCGCGCCTGTGCGCCTGAAACTATGCACTGTGCTGTGAAACCGTCAAGCTCGAGCACGACGAATGGCCACCGTACCACACCCGTGGTGCCCAAAGCGCAACGCGAATTGCATGTTAACAAACCTTTGCCTACCATCCAATCCGTGCGAAATTGCCCGCTCTCCTTCTCTCTTGCGCATTCGGTGTATCGAACGGTTTTGCAGCGATGCTCCGTTTTATTTTTGCTCTTGATCTCTTGCTGTGCTCACTTTCATCTCATGTTTTGCCTGACGGTGGTGGGATTTCGAAAAAAAGAGAGATTTCTTCTACGTATGTGTGTGTGGTTTTTTTTTTAAATACTCGCTCCAGGTCGTGTTGAGCGCTGCAGGACCGATCGGAGCTAGTTTATTATCAGCTTTAGTGTTTATCCCACCCATGCCCCACATCACGCCCCTGGAGAGTGGGGGAAGCTTAAGTCCAATGTAATTTACCGTGTTTCTGTCGTTCGTCACCTTCTTCGTCGATGGGGATTGGTGCGGTTGGCACGATAAAAGCCCACTGCACGTTACGAACCGAGGGAAAGGTCTTTTTGTAGGCCTAGCAACGGTCCTCATTCACCGCATGGGGGTGTAGCTCAGATGGTAGAGCGCTCGCTTAGCATGTGTGAGGTACCGGGATCGATACCCGGCATCTCCAAACCCACACGATCGTTTTTTAAGAAGGTTTTTAGGAGAGATATTAACGCGGGTATTGTGCTTCTCTCTAGGTTGGTGGAAGAGTAGATGAGGAGATGACAAGGGAGAAGGAACATGTGTAGTACGTGTTTGATAGCAAACACACAAACAACAACATCATCTCTGATAATAATCTGATGTGTGATGTGTGTATTGTTGTTGTGCTGCCCTTTCCCACTCCTTGTATCTTCCTCTCTCTCCTGTTCTCAACTCCCAAAAGAATTGTTTCGAGTCCTCAGTTCCTCGTAAAGATCCTTTCGAGATACTTTTTTTCCTTTTTATTATTTATTCCACGAGCCTCTGACATAAGTAGCCTTCCGCTTATTTCCTTCTCCTTGCACTAGTCAGTCCTCTGTAGGGCGTCATTTTGAGGTTTACACATTTCCCACCGACGCCTGATTGTTACATTGTCATCTACATTGCTTTCCGTTTACCGTCCCGCTTTTTTATCACGCTACCACAGAAAAGGATCCGGACGTTAAGGACTTTGATCTGAGCGGCATCTACAGCTCGAAGGCGGACTGGGGCGCCCAGTTCCGTGCGCCGTCGACGCTGCAAACGTTCGACGAGAATGGCAGGAACGGAAATCCGAACGGGCTTACCCGGAAACAGGAAATGATGGTGCGCAGCGCCATCAAGTACTGGGTCGAGCGGCACAAGCACGTTGTACGGTAGGTATGGTAATTTCTAAGGTGTGGTGTGAAGCCTCCAGATTCCATGAAAAAGGGATACCTTACCACAGTAAGAGCTTGTTTTGCTGGACTTACATTCTTGGGCGTATTGTTGGCTGTTGTTCTGAAACCGGTTGCAATATCGTTTTGCGAAGAAATTCTGTGTAAAGCGTATTACAATCTCATTCCTACGTTAATCTGTACCAATTGTGACAGCCCCGTCCCAAAACAGGCCTAATTCGTACCAGAAAAACCACAAGATGTTTGTAAGCATCGACACGCCCGAAGCTTTCAATCCAGCCAAGGCGCCACTACTGTTGACGTGACTTTTTGCACGTTCGCACTCTCCCTCTCCCATTCTTTCCCAACCAATCGTCGCTCAGCCAGCATCGCCCGGAGTGAAGTTTTTATTTGAACGATTTCACCCGTATCGATTTTCCACTAAACATGCTTAAATCGTTTCACAAAGCTCCCCCAAAATCCCATTTCACCAATCCACCAATTTGAAGTCCGTCGTCCTTTGTGTCCTTGTGTTTGTATGTTTGTGTGAGCTGGAGACATGGGGGAGTGAGAAACCGAACAACCTCTTGCCGTTGCCACGAACATCGAACAGCACCAAGATAAGCATCCCTTTTTCTCTGGCCGATGTCTCCGATATCTGGATCCCGCTTGCGAGCGAGGCAACAAAAAAAAAAGGCGAACTGGAAACTGGCTGACCTCACCCGGGGCGAGGAAAAAGCGTAGAGATTACGGCGAGCAGCACGAGTTGTGATTTCTTCTTCTTCTGGTTCCATAAATCGCTGACGGTTTCCATTACCGCCTGCGGAGTGCACACACGTGAAGGGAAAGCGAAAACGTTTAGCTTCCAGCAGCAACAGCAGCACCCGAAGCAGCAGCAGCAGCGCGGCAAATTGAATCATCCTGACGCGATGAGTTGTCTGGGTTTCGGGTCGGTGGCTTACAGCATCACACCATCTGCTGCAGCTAATACAGCTGTAAATTTCGTTAGACATAGACTTGATTTTACAATATTACACACACACACACACACACACACACACACACACACACACACACACACACACACACACACACACACACACACACACACACACACGTATATATATACACACAGCTATAGATTTGTCGCTCGGCGTATGGCTCTGTACGGCGTACCGTACATGCCGCGAGCCGTATTGCTGCTGGTTGCGATACGGATCACGTCCGATTCGTTTCAGCCTGCGTGTTTTTGGTGAAGATCCTCATCGATGACCCACTTTCGGTGTGTCGAGAGGTTAAGCTCGATTCAAGGAGCCATTGTGCCAGTGTTCATTTTAAGATTGCGATAAGCTTTTGATCGAAATAGTGCATCAAACATTGATTTCTTTTCTATTCCAGACTATTGCCAACTTCATTGCTATTTTTTTAGCGGGTATACAGTAAATTGCATACTTTAAGGCGTAATTTTCTAATGTAACGTTCTGTATGCAGAAACGCCTTAGATTATGCAATTTAAATAGAACTGCTTCTTTGTCATTCAAGTTAAGGCTTATTAAGGAACTTATTGTGTAATTTCATTTTTTAACAGCAAATAGTTAGCACAGTTTGTAATGTCATTCCCTCGAGAAAGTTTCTTGTCAGTCCGCCTTTGTATCACAGCAACGACCAAACCTGCTCATGATTGCTGCTCGTTCCATAGCTGTTTTGAACGTTATTTCCGATTCCTGTGCTTTCCCGCTTTTCTTACACTCAAGCACAATGGTTCAGATTTCGCTCTTATTTTATTGACCCACTGCTTTCGTGCTGCAGCCCGTGGAAACAATGCGCCAAGCTCAGCATCCAGCCATGCATGTAAAATGAGCCACGCGACAGATTTTAGACATCGCTTTCGCTCTGCACCGGCGGTGGTTTTATTCTTGTTTCCGATTCCCACGCCCATTCGTACCGGGTCCGTCCGCAGGCCCGAAACCGTAAGCCGTGCGGGGAATTACGCAATCGAAACGAGCCAGAAAATGAGCACGCCAAATGCAAAGAAAATCCCCTTTTGAGTGGTGCTCCTGCCACCACTCATCTCCCCGACTGGTGGGTGAAAAACCTTGTGCGCACCTTTCCTTGCCAGAAAAATGCTACGCTCGCACAAAAACATGTTCGCCCGGTGAAGCTGCGTATGTTGCAGAAGCTCAAAACCAACGCCGCCAGCAAACATCAACAATTTCTATTCAAACACCCAACGTAGCACCCGAACCGGGTGCACTGTACTCAGTATGGGAAGTACGAACGATGCTCAGAATGTCCCGCGCGCTGCTTTCGATGCCCGTTTCGGAGCGGCAAGCCATCGCTTGCCAACGTTGGCGATGTCTTTTACCCGTGGATTTGAATTTTCTGAATATTACAGGCGGGCGCGGTTTGCCCGCAAGGTTGTTGCTTCCCACACGCGCATTGCTTTCCGTACCGCGGTGGTGCGAGTTTTCAACGCAACCTTCTGCAAGCAACGCCACAACGCCTGGGAGCGATATTTAACAGAAACAAGAACATCCCGAACCTCAGTACATGCCGTGATTTGCCTGTTGGGAATGCTTTTGTGAGCGTATGAGTTGAGCGAGCTCTATTTTCCCAGCGATGGGTGGCATTTGTGTGGCATGCTATCGTCAGCTTTTCTTGAATCTTTACCTCTCCCTCCGCCTCCATTAGCACACGCGTATGGAAAATGGGTGTAACGGATCAGAACGGATTTTCCGCGACAGACTTAATAAAGCGAAAGCAACGCGTTTTTTTTTTGCATGTTTAGTGTTTATGAGTTTTATGCCGTTACTTTGCAATATAAAATAGCACAAAAAGAAAAGTTTTTTTGTACGCGGATTACAATGAATGTATCAGTATATTTCGTGAAACATTCATTTCATGCTGTTAACGCTCAAATAGAATTGTTTCGTAACACGGATTGCATACCTTGCCGGTATCGGTTACATTTTCGCCTAACAGTATGCAATCTGTACAGCTTTGTTGTTTAATGAGTGCGTTGGTTGTACAATATTTATTTAAACCGCGTGATTTATCTCACATATTGCAAATAATGTCGATCTGTATCGATTATTCACACAAAACACATCGCAGAACCAGTGTAGCCCAATGGGCTCTTTATTGAATTACCACGAACAAATCAACCTGATGCCCGGGTCCGTGTGCAAACAGCTTGCGCCGATGCCGCTCGGCGTTTCGTGCACTAGCGTGCTGCCATTTCGCTGCCCTCACCGAACAGATAAACAGAAGGGCAACTCTTGTGAGCATCGCAATGCCCGCCAGAAGTTCCGTCGAAAATGGGCCAAAATTCAATTTGACGCTTTTACCCGCGAACAATTGCGCGAAGGCTGTCAAGTGTGTTCCACGAACTGCGACAACACACAAACACCAATGTTATCGTTTCGGCCTGTTTCCCGGTACAAAGCGTGTGGCGCTATGTGGCATGCCGATTCCCCGACAGAGTGATCGATAGTAAATGTCGCCTATCCGGTAGCATTCAATTTCCTTTCGCTCCTCGCAAACAAAGCCCATTCTGGAGAGGCGTGGTGAAGCTTTGAAAGGCATTGTGAAACAAATGTCCTGGTCCGGAGAGATGCTGGGAAAAGCAAACAAGGCCCCGCCACCGCTGCCACCGTCAATCGATCATGCATGATGTGATTAATATTTGTGTTATTCACCTGCGTATCTATGCGTTCGTCGTGTCGTTCGATTTCCGGAGTCAAGCAAAGAGCGACTCCATTTGGGTTTGGTTTTTGCAGAGAAAAGTCAAAACACTCGCACAAAAACATCCTCCATTTCAAATGCCTACACTTGTCACACTCTCCCTCTCTCTTTCTCTCTCGTTTTGCCCCGTTGCAGTCTCGTTTCAGCAATCGGAGATACGTACGGTCCTGCCCTGCTGCTGCACATGCTGACCTCCACCATCAAGCTGACGCTGCTCGCCTACCAGGCAACGAAAATCGACGGTGTCAACGTGTACGGATTGACCGTAATCGGATATTTGTGCTACGCGTTGGCTCAGGTTTTCCTGTTTTGCATCTTTGGTAATCGGCTCATCGAGGAGGTACGTGCGCTCGGCGTGTTGCCGGGGAAAAAGCATTCTCCCCCCCCCCCCCCCCCCACCATATCGCTTCATTCTCCCAGATCACACATTTGCATCACAAAGCCAGCACACTTTTGCATCGCCGCTGCCATCTCGGCTGCTGAATGTGTTTCACTCTCCCATACCTCTCCCGTACAGAGCTCATCCGTGATGGAGGCGGCCTATTCCTGCCACTGGTACGACGGGTCCGAGGAGGCAAAAACCTTCGTCCAGATCGTTTGTCAGCAGTGCCAGAAGGCGATGACTATTTCCGGAGCCAAGTTTTTCACCGTTTCGCTCGATCTGTTTGCTTCGGTAAGTGTAGCCCGGTGGCTGGCACAGACCAGGCTGGCAAAACAGGCAGTTTGGCTCTACCGTGACGGGTTGTATGTTTGTGTCTTTTTTTTTTTGCTATCATTCTCGTGTCCCTTCCTTTCCAGGTTCTTGGAGCCGTTGTCACCTACTTCATGGTGCTGGTGCAGCTGAAGTAAACAGCCGTGGTGCGGAAGGATATGTTTTTTTTTCTTCGCTCGTTCGGTTGTTTGTTTGTGCACACTTCTTGGACACTTTCTCTACTGCAAAGGTTTAACAAACAGCAGCAACAAAAAATCCCTAGCTTTTTTTACAGATCTTTGCAAAATGATTAGATTTTAATAGATTAACAGTGCTTGATTAGCTGTCCGGTAGCAACCGGGGCTGAAGAACGATGTTTTGGTAAAAGTACAAACGGAACGTTAGAGATTGAAACAACAGAAGAGTGATATTTATGCAAAGCTCAGCTAGGGAAATCTATGTATGTGTGATTTGCGCTCATCAAGCACTGTATGTGCCTTTCAAGTAGTGCAGCAATAAAGAGTACAAATGTTTCTTAGCGCACCGTACATTGACGTCTCGGCGATTTAGCCGTGGTTGATAATACACAAAAGATGATAGAAAAATAAAATAAAATTGTAATATCAGTAAGTATTAAATATAGAACTCGTTTTAGTATGATCATACCTTCATCCATTAGTTTGACATCAGCTGTCTGAGTTTAACTCAAACAAAACCGATATTTTACTTTCTCATTATTGTGGAAGAACTTAATGGAAATATAATTAAATTGCTCTCCACCTTTATGCGTTTTTCAATTCACGAACGCTAGCCTTCAAACATCGCTTCAGAAGTATTACAACCACATTATTCATTTACTTATTGTTATATTTATTGCCTTTTCTTCTTAACCATAGCCAGAACTACTACTGAAAAGCTTCTTTTTTTTTGGTCGCTTTCCGATGGTAACGAAGTTGGTAACAAACGGCAAGCAATTAGCATAAACTATTTTCGCTCCGAGATGGCAATGAATCCACTACTAGAACCGAGTGAAATGAATTACTTTTCAACTTGCACGCCCAAGCCATTATCTAAAGTACGCACAACTTAAAAACAAACCCCAAATTGTCGCCCACCCTTCATTCCACTTTCCTGCTACACTGTTCGACCGAGTTCTGTAGCACGAGCAGCAAAAAAATATATATAAAACCCTCATCACTCAAGCTCCAAGCTGTATCGAGCCAGCGTGGGTTGTGTTTGACTGTGCTAAAATAAGAAGACAAAAAAAACACACTTCCAACATAGTGCGGCAGGGGAAGCTGGCAATTGGAAATGCATAAATTAACCGGAAGAAATTCGCAAACCCCGCACCGACGTACCGCACCGCATCCGTACCGTTGCCGGAACAAACGGTGTGCGCGAAAGAATCCGCTAACAGCCCCACTGGCACGGTTATTTGTTTTTGTTTCTGCGTTTTTCTTCCACTTTTTCGGTGCCTGTGCATGGCTACTTTCCCGGGGCCCATTTTTCTGCAGCCCAAGGCGGCCTCGTGCTCGTGGCCAAAAGAAGTGAACTCTTCTGCCAATTGCCAAATTTGGGCACCCGGCCCCCGCCCAAATCGCCCAAACCCAGAAGGAAATGTAATTGTGAAATGCAACTTTCGGATGCGTATGAGCGTTTGGGTACGTGTGTGTGTAGCAGAGGAGGAAGAAGAGTTGGGATGGAATGAAATTAAAGTAGCTGCCAATTGCATTCGCGAAACGCTGTGCACCACTGCGCGTCACCATCACGCCATCACGCCATCACGTCCGACATCAATATCGGGGACGTGTTTTCTCCGGAATTAATGGCTTTTCCTTTGTTTTACTGCTCGCTGCTTCATTATTTTCTGTTTCACTCAATGGATGGCTATCGCTCCACAATCCATTGTAATTCAATTCGCAAAAGATTGCCTGAACTTTCAGGGCGGAATTTCTTCACTGTACGAGATGACCGACCACTCGGGGCATAGTTATTGCATTATGAATTTGTTCAATTTGTTCTCCAGAACTCACCCCTTTATTTTCCTCAAATAAAATTCCAACATTTAGGTAGTATCGCATCAGCAGGAAAATGTTGTACAAAGTGCATAACTTTAGGCGTTTTGCTTGTATAGATACATCCATTTACACATCAATCGAATTGATTTAGCCTTTTCTTTCTTCTAGCAAAAAAGCCGATTGATTGCGTAGCGTGCAATCCAGCTAATCGAATAATCGGATCACAATAAAGATATAAATTCATCGCATACTAACTGCCTCCTACACTATTTCGCCGACAATTCAGCGAACGAATTCTATTCTCGTATTGCAGGTTTTGGCAGGGCGTAGCTTACTGCGAACCACCCACCCGAAATAACTGTTTTATCGATCGCAATTATTCTACCACCACACTCCCAGCCACAGCTCCCAGCCGCTTGGCAAGTACCTACCGATGGAAAACTAATCCTCCCCCCCAAACCGAGTAGGAAAAGCGTTTGATCGGGAAACAGACACAAAAAAAACGCCCGTTAAGAGGAACAAAGGCTGGCCTGCGCTCACCGCACACGCTGGCAAAACTGTCCAAATGACGTAAAACTTAAGCCCACCCGTACCACCCGTCTTCAGTGCCTCCTCGCACCGATTGCGTCAGCTCACCCCGCGTGACCGAACGGCAGTACAGTACAGTCGATTGGGCGATTTGGTTTCCTGCCGCACACGGGGCCACACACGCGGACAAACAAACCTTTCTTTGCATGCAGCCCCGTGGCTTCTCCGTGGCTTCAGCACCACCGCGCACGAATAATGAACAAATCATAAACATGTGTTATTATCAGGAGTGCCGGCCGAACGTCGAACCACAACGCACGGCACGGTATCACCGTGGTAGGAAGCTGTTCATGCTTGGAAGAAACGCTACCACCAGCCGCCAGCCGAACAGTCTTTTCTGATTTGATTCGTCTAAGGTTTTATGCTTTTCGGATGGCCTGCGGATGGAGTTTGCTTCGCAGAAGGGAAGCTGCACAGCTGTTTGGCCATCGTGGCCACGCATCATCATCAACATGGGCACGCATGCACGTACCAACACACACACACACGTTCGCGCGAGTATAACAGACCCACAGCGGTACGGAGTCGTTTAAGGTGCGATCGCGCCAGACCGTAACCAATGTTCCAGTATCGGGGCGTAATTATCTCGTTAGCAGGCGGTGCAAGAGGAAGCGGAAGAGCAACGGAACGTGCACGCCGGGAAGTGCAAATAATAAATCATCTCAACCAAGCCAAGAAACTGTCTCTACGGCGCGGAGAAAAATGTGTCTCTTCGGTGCCGTTTTCGGTGCCGAAGCAAGAAATCCCAATCAGGAAGGAAGCAAAAGTCACAACCGTGCAGACAATGGTGCACGAATGGTGCGCTATTGTTATTGGATTTTTAATGCTGCCACCGTGTTAAAATTACGCTTATTATTGCCACCTTCCTTCATCAACAGCATAACGCACCAACAACGCCCGCATGTGTAGCAGCGCTTCCTGAAGGGCGGGCGTGCTGCATGCATTGCGATCGACCTGTAATGCACTGTGCAATAGTAATAAAAAAAAACACACTCAAACATACACAATCTCATCGGAAATGATAACTTTGCCGCAATGCCCTGTTTCTGTTTCTGTTTCGTGCTGGTTGCTCCGTTGCACCATTTTCTTTTTCCTTTTTCCGTTTTTTTTGTTTTGTTTTGTTAATGCAAACGTCTTACATTACCATTACGAGCGTAGCCTTTATTGCACCCACTTGGGTTCGGAAATGCAAACCGCACAACCCTGCCCTACCCCTCGGTGGTGGTGGGGTTCATGATAGCGCTTCCGTTACGCATCATGGTTCTATTTTTCGCGAGATTTACTACGCCCAAGCGGTCGGTCGGGCCAATATATCGAACCGGAGCCGGTGTGCGCTCGTTTTGCGCAAAGATGTTTCAACGCGCCGTGACCTTCGCAGCAGCAGCAGCAGCAGCAGTACCTTGCGTTCGGTTTCGCTCTCGCTAGAGGATTGTGTGCGAGAGGGCCAGGAGGGAACAGTGGTTAGGTAGGAAAGGGAGATTGGAGTGCTGCCTGCTCGGCGGGCTATTACAGTCCAAAGGGTTTCGCAAGAACGTGAATCGATTGCTGTACTGAGAATCATTTCTAAAGGTTGGAGAGAACTAAAGATTCCTTTATCGATTCCTTAAAAGGATCATAATGTAACATCAGGAATATTCCGTTTTATCGGTACTTCTGTGGCCTTTAAAGTTTAAGTTTAAGGGTTTTTTTTCAATATTTTTTGGACACAAATTATGATGTTACTACCGCTGCATATTTGAAGAAGCTCGGCAAATACAAAATCTGCAATCTGCAGTACCCACACACTGTTATTGCGACGCTTTCTCCTACTCTTTTTCAACAAATCAATAAGCATGCTTTAATAAATAAAAGGACTTTGATGAATAAACCATCTATTGTATTGATTCCAGTGAAATGAAATGCGGCTCAGAGTACTCCCAAGTGCAAAAGGTCGTACATCGAAATAATTGAACGGATTTTTGCAACTGCAGCCCATTGCTCCAATTGCAACGATGCATCAGAACGGGGTACGAAAAACCGTTCGTTTTATGTTCAAAAATCAATAGCATCAAAAAGTAATCAAACATCACTGCCAAAGCAGAACGGTGCTCCATTCCAATCAAACGCCAACTCACCTCGGGAGCGCTGTCGGCAGTCAATTACGCACATAATCACCGATTCCTTCCGCCCGAGTAATTATCACCCGGTAGCGCTCAGCCCAGCCTGCGCCAGAGGTTAATCCCTGATTCGCTAATAACTGGGGATCATAAACCGGCGTGCCCGAGGAACCGTCAGAGCCAAAGTAAAGCACCCGTGACAAATCCGGCCGTCCGTGCTGTCCTGCCAGACCAAAGCGACCACTGATGGCGTTTGAGCGTGAGCGAACTGGAAAACTGGAGGCACAAAACAACAAATGCAAGGAATGAAGCCGCATAGACGCACGGGCGGGTGTCAAAAGCTGAGTGATACGAAGGTGAAAAAGAAAGCAGCGAACAGTTTTTCGGACCAGCGGAATCAAAAGCGGCTGCAAATAAATGTAATAAAACGCGTACACGCAGTCCGACGAGATGGGGTTGGCGGGGGGGGGGGGGAGTGTGCATGCAAGCGCAGACAGGCGCAGAGTGCAGGCAAAAATACGGCACACACACGCGGGGATCGGATCGGGTTGAAAATGATACTGGAATTTTAATTGATAGCGTACAGCCCAGCATAAAGCTTTCAGCCGTAATTGCCAATCGATGCACACAAGGAGGCAAATAATAATAACGAATTCCGGTCCGTTGCGTGACTGCTGGGGTGGGTGTGAAGGAGGACTGTGTGGGGTGCTGGTGTGGGAGCGGTTGATGAAATTGAAAATCAAATGCTGAACAGGCACGAAAATCCACCGCAACGCCGGTCAGCGGGCTCATCATTATTGGGCCGGCGCTTTCGTTTGATAGCGCCAGCACGATAGCAGGCTGGCAGGCACCGAGCGGTGCAGGATTAAACCAGCCATAGACCCTGCGCCACATCACATGACAGCCTTTTCCACGCGCTTGTACCTGGCGGACCCTTGCGAGACGGCGCACCACTGTCAGTAAACATGCCGTTCGTGTGTTTTATTTATGACACTGATGATTTACACTCATCCGAAACCAGTGCATTGGTTATGCGTTTTACTGGCTTTATTTTATTCCAAAACTAAGCGTTTGTTTATTCCTTTTCGGTGGAAACCCCTGCCACGGTGTACAGTTTTCCCTTTTTCTATGGTCTGCACCCACGAAGGCGGGCAAAGTTCAAACTGCGTCGGGTCACTTTCTCCATCGGAACCACTTTACCGGCAACAACTCGCACGATGATAGATCGGTATCGGTGCGTGTGCGTGTGTGTGTGGCTGTTTCTTTTTGTATGCTTCCGTGTGGGCCATTCAATTCCCAACCCCCGTAACAACGGCAAACACCCCGGCCACAATCTGCATTCGGAAAAGTTCAATCACTCCGCCGCCGGTACCGATTTGGACCCGATTTCGAAGGATTGCACGCACGTTTCCGCTTCCTTCTCGTGAGATGGCCGCAATTAGGCATCTTCAAGATGTATGTGTATGTGTGCGTGCGTCTACATGTTTCGAAACAACGCCTAATCAATAATGACGGGCTCGGAGCTCCGCCGACGGAGTGGCTTGTTTCGCGAAATATGGCGCCGGCAATCGGACCGCACGGGAGTGAAATTGATTGATCGTTCGAGATGCGATTGTGGGTGTTACATCTGCACTTAGTGGTGTTGTAATGGATGGTCGCTTTGCTTGTAGGAGCGACAGGGGAAAGGAGACGGCCACCTCAAACGCTTCCTAGCTTTTATTTTACCATTTTTTGTGTACTTTTTGTGGGGATCGAGAAGGAGAGACTCGTTTTTTGTTTTTGACAAATGGTATAGAGAGAAATTCTGTCGATAAATTGCACAAGTAACGAATGTTGGAGAAGCTGGGAGCTAACTGGCGAACCAACAAATGATGTCGTACAAGTGATGTAAAGCACAAACCAAAGCTTTAGCGAACGGAAGTTACAGCATTGCATAGCTTCAGGCGTAATTAATTAAGAATTTAATAATAATTAATAATAATAAGAAAAAAAAAAAATAATAATAATAATAATAATAATAATAATAATAATAATAATAATAATAATAATAATAAAAAATTAAAATAAAAATAATAATAATAATAATAATAATAATAATAATAATAATAATAATAATAATAATAATAATAATAATAATAATAATAATAATAATAATAATAATAATAATAATAATAATAATAAAAGGGTGAATCAACAGTTGATTACTTCTGTTCTGTTCGATGCTACAGATTTATTGCTTAGAAAAGCTACCTAACTTTATCTAGCTCTTTGTACTGCACACTTCGTCAGCCCAGCAAATTGAGCTTATCAAGCCGTTATAAAGCAGACGAGCAAGCATTTTGCAGCTATTAAACCATCAACCTTATACACCGCCTGCTTCAACGATTTTTTGGGAGAGAAAATAGTCTTACTGCCGATAAAAATGAAAGTGCAATTCAGAGTAGCGCTATGTTTTTCGGCCACCGTCTTGCCCTACCCACCCCGCCCTAGCAAACGGGGAAGCAACTCCGGCGCGTGTTTTATTCGATTTTAATTTTATGCGATAGAAACTCCGTTATTACGAAAAACGCGGCAGCGACCACTACACACACTTAGGCCACCGATTTTCCGTACCGTAACACCAGCTGCAGCTGCTCCTGAATGATTCATCAGGTCAAGATGGTTCGAGATGCTGCTGCTGCTGCTGCGATGAGTCATAAAGTTCGACATGGAAAAATCACCTTATACGGAGCCCAATCTCAGCTCGTTGCCAATCCACAGCACGCTGGCAGCCATTCGGGTGTAGAGGTGTGTAAATCTGCTGATAGCAACAGACCAGACCAGCCTTTTGGGTTGAAAATTTGCAATACACACCAGCCGCTCACACCTCGGCTAACCGCAGGCGGTGAAAAATTCATTCCTCAGTTGCGAAAACGCACGAAAAGCCTCACGCGTACATGGGCTTTCGTTGAATAAAATTTGATAAAGACCGTGTGTTGAGCGTGTTACGGCTCCGAAAGCTGCATACGCATAGCAACGTGAGCCCATGGCAGTGTTTCACCGTTTTCAAGGGCCAACCGACTGATACAAAGGATCGCCTCCCCCTCCCATCGGTGGCGCTTATATCAGCGGCAAAAGGCGTGAGCTGAGCGACTCGAAACGCACAACTTGTAGCACACACGGTGCACGGTGCGCTTCACGGGTCACGAGCAAACTTTATCACCCAACCCGGGCTGCATTAATTAATCATTGGCGTTTATGATTTCGCGTTTCGCGGGCGCGGTGGTCGTGGGCTAACGCTGGAGCACACGCGCCTGCCGACGAGCAAGGCGAAAGCGGACGACATCCATCGGACGAACGAAAACAATTAAATTTCTATCAAACGCACACTCACACGCCTGCAGTTTCGTCGCTTTTGCTACGGCTTTTTTTTTCTTTTCTTTTCTTTGGCTTTTCACTTTGTTGCTGGTGCTGCTCTGCCATGCCTGTGTCATTTTCCGCGATGCACTGCGGCACTCCGGGACAGGAAAAGTTTTATCTCCCACACCCGATGCGTCCCGATAGCTTTCCGTTGGTTCCATTTTTTGTTGTTGCTTTGTTTTGCTTCTTTCTCCGGCACGAGTGGGCGACACACTGCCGTTTTAATGAACTCTGGTGAGTGTGGAATACGGTGCTTAATTGCAGTACATTCACACTGGCCCAGGGCCCAGGTCCCGCTTTTCCGCCCGGTGAATGAAGTGTCGAATTTGGTCGTGAAGGAAAGGAGGAAAAGCACATTATCGCCGACTGCTGCTTGCATCGCCGAACTTATTCTAGCTGTGGGCACACTAACAAGGTGGTTCTAGCACTTAAATTGATGTGAACAAAATCGGTGAACCGGTGCAAATAGCCGAACGGAATGACAATGGTTGATGATTGCAATTTTTCGATTTCCCCGGTCTCTTGTTTGGCAGCGTCTTTCTAACACCTAATCACAACTAGTGTTTCATTTCTTTTTCTAGCAATTTTTACTTGCGGTATAGAAAACACATTTTATTTAGCAAATTTTACTCAATGAACCCTTGACGAGCCGGATTCAGTGAAACGTGGTTTGCCAAATTTGACAGCGCTTGGAGCTAATTATTTTCAAGAGGAAACCATGTTTTTTACAAAAGTCTCATTTTATAATTATTTAAACATCAAATCAAAGTTGTTTATTTTTTAAAATGAATTTAGAAAACGAATCACAGAAGTCAAGTAACGCATATATATTTGAAACACGTTACACATGTAACTTGAGCATAGACTGAGTTATTAGTCACAAAGTTAGGACTGGATCAAACACCATTAGAGAGAAGAACACTCATTATTTTCAATTATTTGCAACAGATGAAAAGAGTGGCTAAAGAGATTTGAATTTTTACTTATTATTAATTTATTTGTTTCATGTCAAAAGCTCTACATAAATCCTTTTAACACTCAATTACGATTAAACTCCTACACCCTCTAATGGTTGATTATTTTCGAATTAAACTCATTTACCTTCTGTGCCGGTTAGAGGGTCGCTCGTTTCTTATTAAAATTAGTCAGTGAGACGATTTGGAAATTTACTCAGTGTGAACACAATTCGAAAATATTGAATCATTAAAAATAGAGTAAATAATAAAGAGATGCATCTAAACTCTTATTGCTGAGTTAAATCTGCTCTTTAACTTGCAGCATTTCAATCACCGATTCACTCACTGATCCTTACTCAGTACATTTCCATCCGTACGGTCTCCCTGTAGGTGATTTGATGAACAAAGGAAAAACGTGGAAAGAAGTACTATAGCATTCGGATGAAAATGTATAGAGTTTTAGAGTATTTCGGATCGAACAAAGCCCTCCATAGTGAGGTGCGTGCATGTACAAAAACCAACTAAAAAAGATCATCAACTTGACGTCAAAATAACTCGGAAACAAAATATAATAGGCCTGAATGACATTCAAAACATGCAATTTGTGTGTTGGGAATAACTTCGGAGTATGCATTTGGTTAAGTTTAGGAGAGTATCGAACAATGAGCATACTTTCTCATGATGATGCCTGGTCCCATGTGGCATACAAGCACTCTAACTATGCTCCAAACGCTTGAATCAGCTTCGTAATTCTTCCTCTACGCAATTAATACTATTTTTTGTTATCTGCCCTAAACCATGGAAGTATTTCACCGGAATTCGAGGAGCAATTTGCCCATAAATTATTTCAAAAACATTGACACAGCTTCTCTCAACCTAATTCAACAAACAACTTGCACAAATACAATTTGCCTAGCCTACGGTAACATTTGCCGACAGGCCTAATCCGTACAAAACCCACCCGACAAACAGGACATTACATCGATAATAACACTCAACCTGCAGTCCCGATAGCGCTGAAGGAAATAGGTAGCCCAAAAGCACAAACGCCCGATCGAGCAACAAACAAAGAAAAGCACCACTGCGGGCTAGGGGGGTGGGGGGGGGGGTATATGTGTTTTCAAATTCCGCAATCGCGCAGCGTGTGCGCAATCCACGCACACGCGTGCCTGTGTACTTCGGCCGCACCTTGCCAATATTTAGAAACATCCTTTTTTCCAGCCCTTTGCCCATCCTCCCCTTCCCTTTGCTGCTCTTTTCCGATGACAAAACTATTTTGCACCCACTGCCCACCGCCTGCCGGTACACACGCCTTGCGCTGCGCAAGGGACCGATCGCGTGTCGGCGCGTGAGGCGCCTCGACCCTTTCGGGTGATTCCCTTTCGGGCAGGGCGCCACCCCGGCCACAACTACAAGGGTGGCGCGTGTCAAGCCACCCCCCTCCCCCCCTTCCCAAGCTACTCATCCCCTCTTCGGGCGTCTTATGCATTTATGCGCGGGGGTCGATTTGGTTGGGTCACTGCCGCTCAATCGGGCTGGTTTGTGTGCGTGTTGGTGGCCGTGTCGAGTGCTAAACACGAGCTAATGTACCAGCACACCGGCCGATGATTCACGCCGGGGCGTGCGCTGCTTGGTTGCGTCTTCATGCATTTTTCGCGCATTACCCATACCACCCCCTACCAACCCCTTGATAACAGCAAGCAGCGCACCAACCGCACCGTTGGAAGAAAATGGAAACGCAAACCCAGAAACGCGAAATCGTGCGTCCATTTCTTTGCTTCTCTCTTTCACTCTCTCTCTCCACACTGAGGGTTTATGCAGGTGCGTGTGTGTGCGCGCACACACTGTGTCCGTATACGTTACTGCGCGTGATCTCTTCGTCAGGCCGAAGATCGCACTGAAACCCTAACCCCCCCACCAGGCTTAATGCAGCCGCGGTGCGTCTGTATTGGAGCCGGAGCTACGGTAGTGTGTGCGGTTCTTTAAATATTACCTCCCGGCACACCGAAGAGCATCGTTCAGTTCGGTTCCAGCGGTTCAGCAGTGCACACAGTGCGAGCAGAAGCAAGCCAGCCCAAAACCACACCGTCAATCGACAGATCTCTCCCACGCCCCTGCAGCAGCAGTCACCGTACCAAAGAGTGTGAACCGTCGTGTTCGTGATTCTTCCATCTCGTTGTTAGTAGTACCAGCCGTACCCAAAACCCTTCAAGGTATGCACCAACCGGCAGTAGCCTTAACACGCTCCAAACCCGATCGCGAGTGATCCTCGTCGTTTCCAGCCGCCATAGTGTGAACAGTTTTTCCAGTTTTTTTTTCGTTTGTAATGCCGTTACACAACACAACTCTCCGTTCACTGTTAGTAACTGGCAGCAGGCGGTAGCAAAATCCCGGGAAATCAGTGCAACTAAGCAGTGTTGTGTACCTACCCCTAAAACCGGTTAGCGAATTGCGAAAAGTCCCACTCCGCTCCAGCCGCTGGTGTTGGTGTGCACGAGCGATCGAGAAACATTCCCGCCCAGGCCCTGCCACGGGGAGAGAGGGGCTAGCTTACGAAATCGATCATCTTTGTTCGGAGTGTACCTGTCCACCAGTGACTGTGCGAAACGGTGCCAAACTACAGCGTGCTTGCAACATCGTACTCAGACCGTTGTACAGTGTGATGCGTGTTCTTGGAAATAGACTCTCCCCGGAAGATCTTTTGCACGTGGGCTTAACTGTCCACAGCTGTTGGGGGAGGGGCTAGTGGCGACCGAGCTGGTGGCTTTTCGGATGAAAAGCTCTGCATGGGCTGACCGAACTGCCTAGGTGTGTCTTCCGGTCTGTGCTGGTGCTTTCCTTCCCGGAGATGAACTCCCTGAAGATATGAAAGGTCTTTGCAAAGCCTTTCTCGCACAACCCTTTCTTAATTCTTTACCATTTTCCTTCCTTTATCTAGTGAAAATTCGTCTCTATTCTAGCATCAAAATTTAGTCTCTTCTAATCTTTCCTAATTCTTCTCTCTTCTCATGCACACAAACACACACATACTCATACATCGCATTTCGCTACTGCTACGGTAGCGCGCTCTGAGCAAAGATTGTAGCCAAGATGCCACCGACCGTGCACAAGGAGACCAATTTCTCCACCACAGACCTGAAGTGGAAGGTATGTTCGACGGGTCCGGTAGGGTGTGGCCCTAATGTGCTTTAACAATTTCGGTCGCACTAGCACAACCGGCCAGGTGTTTTAGTATAGAAAAACCCGTAATCCGTACGCTTGCCTGCCCTTCCCAGAATTTAACACTCAATGTCGGGAATCCATGTTTAAACCCACCCTCCTGCCCAACATAAAACCAAAGCCTTTACGTGTTTAGTTTAAACCCCCCCTAGCTAACACCTTCTTGTATCTTACCCATGCAACTACCTTGCAAAAAAAATGCAAAACAAAAACGCTTCTTAAGACTAATCGTTAAACGTAGTAACACATCCCTTTAACCGCGGGAATGGTTCCGATTATAGGCGTACGATGGGAAATTAAACATTATTCACGCTACTTCTTATCCTTTTCCCCCGTTAAGTGTCCAGGTGTTTCTGGGGGTCAATTGGACGAGATTGCTTCTCGTCTCGCCCCAAAACTACCTAACGGGGTGTGGAAAATTTGGCAAAATTCGTCCGCGAGCACCACGAACCACGCTCCCAAAACGATCAAAACGCGTTCATCTTCACAAGTGGCCCCAATTTTTGGCTTTCTTCGTGGCTTTTGCGGTCGGGCATTTTCTCCTGCGCGTTTTTCTTTGTTTCACCCCAGCCCCAACCCGTGCGCCTTTCACCCACTACTGTGCAGGAACGGTGTGCAGGTAAGGTGATAATGGAAAGAGCTTGGATGCGGAAAAGGCAGCAACAGCGGCAAAAGAAGAGAGAAAAAGAAAACCCCCATTTCGATTAGAGTTTTCTCCAACGCGTCTGACCTCTTTGCTGCATCGGACGCGTCAGCGAATGGAGCAAAGGAAGATTAACGCGCGAGAGAGAGAAAGAGAGAGACGCAGCGCAATTAACTCGACCGGAAACAGAGCGCGAGCACACCACCCCAAAAACGAGGAAAACGTGGAGCTGCGCCACGGCCGTCATTTTTCCAGTCGGGAGAAACGCGAGCTTTCATATTTTCATCCAATATCGGCCCGAACGGTGGCGTGTAATTGGAATAGCTGGAATTATATATTTCTAGCCTCCCCTTGCTCGCTTTTCTCCCTGTTCGTCGGCCGGGTAATTCCTTCGCCTTTCCCGGGTGGATGAATATTTGACCAGTGCGCGAATGCTCGCCCCCCCCCCCGCCAGCTCCATCCCAGTCGATGGTGGATTTATTTCACGGTCAGCTGCGTCCGTTGCAGTTCTTAATCGCTTCCCGCTATCGCTATCCCATTCGCGCGTGCACGCTCACTTGATGCGCGTATGCGAATTGTAAATCCGCAGCGCCGTGATGCTCGTTTGGGCGTGAGGCGTTCGCTCCAAAAACGGAAATCAGAATAATTGATTGCCAGCGTGCACAATCGAGCGTGCCCCGCCAATGCACGGTGCCGGGGGTTTGCCTAATTGTTCTCGATTGCCATATTTCGCGCATAACGCGTGCGTAACTGTGCTGCTCCACGCCGTGCCAGGGCACATAATCACGTCGATGCTTCAAATTGACACTCAGCAGCAGCAAAGTTGTCAGCGCCTGTGGGATTGGTAATCGATTCGAAAGCGCATGAGTTATTGCAATTTTCGATGAGCTGTCTTGGTAAGCTTTCAGAACCCTTTTTCGCTTCAGCGTCTTGTTTGCTGCTGGGCGCAACTGCAACGCCAATAAATCCTCCTCCAGAACCAACGCAGCAAAAGAAATTTTGCCACAAACACTTCAAACCGCAAGGGCCAGCGAACCTGGGGAGGAAAAACACTGCTCCTGCATGCTCGCAGCTACAACATTGGTGGCACACCGTATAGCGTGGGAGATAACCAGTCTTCCTCATTGCCCGAAATGGACGCAGCAAAATAACTTCCAACTACGACTACGAGCGTCGTGGGGCCGGGGGAGGGTGGTGGTACTGTATCGATCCGTACCGGTTCCACCCACGAGCCATCGTTGCTGCAACCCAAACTCGCACCGAACTCTGCGTCCCATGAGAAGGGACAGAGAAATTGCAAACTATCATAAATTTAAATACGAACATCCTGCTGCTGCTTGCGAACTTGTTTACAGCGAACATGGGCATGGGGGTTGGCTTTTTGAAAGCGTTGGCCATTTTTGGTGGTCATGTTGAATGGCGCTTTTTTCCTAACTTTTAGCTTGCCTTTTTTGCTCGCTCTCCTGCAGCTGAGTGCCGGTATAGTTTTGAGGGGGGGAAAGTTGTGCTTTTCTGTAACTTTATGCTTGCATCCCTGCAGCGGGAATTCCTTCCGAGCCTTGTGATAGTTTGCAAGCGAAATACTCTGCAATCATTGCCACGTATTAATGTGATGTTACGGCTAATACGGCTCAAGCAGCTTTTTGGGAGCGCTTTTCATGCACCTCACCCCCAACTGGCTGTGAACGAGCAAAGCGCAGATCGGCGCACAAAACCTCAGTATCAATGGCATGCCGTGCCGTCGGTACGATCGTTGACAGTTGCGTTAGCTACGGTGAAGTACCATCGGCTGGCCACTTCACCCGGCGTTCATCAGGGCGTCTTTTGGCCCTGCTTTGCTCTCCCGTAAGCGTGCCGTTCGTTAGCAAACCGGGTCATCAAGTGTACGAACGCTCAACAGCTCCATTAAGCACCCGGGCAATAGAACCCAGCGGGTCGAGAGAAGAGGCTGCCCTATGCCAAGGGCCCCCGAAAAAACGTTGTCTCCATCCACATGTGAGGGTTTTTGTGCGTGTGTGTGTGCTAGAAATTGACTTTCGCTTACACTAAAACTCTCGGTACGAAACGGTAACGAGATGCCAACGGAACAACAAACGAAGCAATACAGCGCAATACTGTGCCCAACCGCACCGCTCGGACCGTGCAGCCTCTCGAGCGCAAGGAGAGGAAGAGCAGCGACAGCAGCAAAAAAAAAAGCCATGTCTGTAGGCCCTCACACGTCTGTTGCATAACTTTCACCGTAGGCCTTTTGCACCGCGCTTCAATGATGGTGATGGTGTCGCTCCCTCCCCGCTCGGAGGGTTTCTATCGCCATCATTATCGTGGCCGGGCATCAGCAGTGTACCGAGCCGAGCATATGGGCACGCCGGTGGCTGTGCCCGTGCTTCGCTGCTAGACCACGGCACAAAAGTGCAAGTAAAAATATTACGAAAGCCGTCATTACATTCGTCTTCGTGGTCGTGGTCGTGTACATCGTGTGCGCTGACATTCTGGTTTGTTTTCTTTTTTTCTCCCCCTGTTTGAGGCAATAGAGTCCCTCTCCCTCTCTTTATGTATTTCAAGCTCTATGAAGCTTACTCACACAGATTTGCAGTGGTTTTTTTTAAACCCTACTAGCCTCATCTATTTGGCCGTTCTATTACGGTAAGTGCTTTTTGCGCCTTCCCCTATTTCGCTTACCACGTCCGTCTTATCGCCTGTTTTGGTGTGGTCGTGGAAAACTCATCCACGCAGGATGGGAACACAAAATCCAGCACAGTAGCGCTCAGCAGCTCGGTTTCAGCTCGAAAAAAGCTACTTGTCATCCTTTTGATGATGACGATGGGGTTCAGTGTTCGCGTACGCCCCGTGCCGTCACCGGCTTTGTGTGCAGGGTGTCCCTCTGACGTGCCTGCTCGGGTCAGATTTGTGCAATGAGAAGCTTCTGGCTGAGAGGCACGTCCTTCCCGGTATTGCACTGGATGAACCAAACATGAATTCGTTCGTGTGTTGTTTGATTTTGCTTCCTTCATCCCACTCGATGCCCAGCCCAACCCGTTGTTTTAAAATGAAAATTTCAAATATTCATTGACCATCCCCAGGTTCCGGGGAGGCCGTTTCAGTGCAAATAGTAGAATGATGCTCGCTCGCTTCACTTCCTGCGAGAGTGTTATCAACGAGATCCACAGCTTTAACAGCTTCACAACCGCAAAACCCCCGCTTTTTTTTCTTAGCACCGCTCCTCCAACGCCCTTCCGTTCCGCGCAGTATCGGGGAAAGTTTTCAAGGTTATTATGTGGTCTTAATTTTTGCACTTCACCGGATCAGAAGCAGCAGTTCTCCGACGCTTCTCTAATGGATCGAAAATGGCTGAACCGTGCCGTACCGGCTCCGAGAGCGAAATTAAAAGCACCATTTCCTGCGGGGTGTTAATTAAAGAGTAAATTGCGATCGCCTGTGTGTGAGTGTGTGGGCCGAGACGAGAAAGAGAGTGTAGCGAAAAAGAAGCAGCAAAACGTTCCCGCCATACTTTTTCCATAGTTTCTAATGAAACGCGATGGAGCGAGGAAGCAAAAGATGCAATTCCAACGCCTTCATGCAGTTCGATTTCCGGGGCTCAACTCAATCGGAAAACATCTGCTATCGATTTTGATGATGATGGTTTCATTGCAGCCCGGCGATGGAGCTTTCTAATGTTCAATGCGTGAACGGAGACGAGCCCGACTTTCACCCCATTGCTGCCGGCCACTGAAGTGGAGACTTATTTCTCATTGCTTTTGGCCAGCTCTTCAGCATGATCATCCAACAATCAGCCAGCATTACGTGGTGGATTATGAAACAGTAATAAAACTTCAAATTAACCAACCCGACCAGCGGTGGTGATGTGATGGTGGACTTGGACCCCGGCGTCTTGCACGGTTAGCCCATCTCCCCGCGGTTTATCTGGGCAAACCGAGTGGAATAAATCTTTTCTTGAAATTGTTTCCCAAACGCCTCGTTTGCGTCATCGTGCCCCTGACGCTGTGCAGTGAGTACGGTTTTATGTGCTTCTTCCTTCTTTCAACCAGCTTGAAACTTGGAATAAAGCGAATAAAAACACACGCACACACACTGTTGAGACCAGAGAGCAAACACGTCCCAAGGATGTGACGGTTGTGTTAGCCAGTCAAAACAGAGCAGGCAAGCAGGCACCACCAACACCACCACATGAAACCCCGTCTCTTTTCGTCACTGGCGCAATTCCTCGGCCACCTAAATGATGAGAAATAACACAGCATTAATGATAATTTAGTCTTTTTGTTTCACTTTTTTGCGTCCCCGCTGCATAAGTTCCACCGGCATGTAATGTAACACACCAACAACAACGAAAAAAAGCGAATTTTGGAAGGTCCATTCCACGAGCAAAAAGTTGCAAAAGTCCTCCCAACCCCCGAAAAAGGTTGGCTTGATAAGATTAGGCAGGGTACCGTCCCAGCCGCTCTATTTTAGTGCCTGTTCACAATTCTTTGCTCAACTTTGACACGGATTTCATCACTTGAACCCACCGGAAAGCTTTCCGTTGCTCTTGCTGGCATGG